>NC_088688.1:19633646-19970075 GCF_028017835.1 Emys orbicularis | reverse complement strand
TCTATGACAGCATGATCTTCTTGTAGCATCTGTTCTTTCCTGTCAGAAAGCCATAATGATGAACTGTCAAGGACAGAGGCTCCTTTTAGTCACTTTGTAGCTATCTGGAAGTGAAGGTGAGATATGATCCACTCAAAACATGGCAAAGACAGCCTTGCCATCCTGGGAAGCTCTCTGCACTTGTAATGGGCTGAGTACCTATCCCATCCTCAGCAGAGCACCCAGACCCCATCAAATGCCCTTTAAAGTCAACAGGGAGCCTCCTTCCACTAATTTTAATGAGCAGTGGATTAGGCCTTTCAGCTGAGATTTTCAAAACTGCCTATGGGGTTTGGAGTCCAATTCCCATTGAAATGTAAGCCGTAGGTGGCTCTGAAAAACAATAATACAATTTAAATCTCAGACTAACCCTCCTTCTTCAGCTTGACTTTCTCTCCCAGGGTTTCCGTCCAGGATTTCCTGTGCCTTGGCTCTCTTGTTCCTTCTTCTTCTTCCCACTCCCATCTCCCTCGTGTCTAACAAGCTGCACCTGCCATAATGAAATGGCATCACCTCAACAGAATGATGCTGTCAACGGATGAGCCCTGCTCCCTGTCACTTCGGACATATACCTTTCAATGCCATGGCTAGTGTAATTCATTCAAAACTTCTAACAGATCCTGCAGTCTTGTCCACACTGATGCTGGGAAAGCCACACATAAATTAACAGCTGCTTCACCACTTGTAGAACTCCTTAGTTGTACAATGGCCTGGGATAGCAAACATTTTTAAAGTGTTGTTTTTAAAAGCATGTTGCTGAATCTCAGTATTTGACTATACCCCATGGTGTTGGGATTGCCTAGCATCCTTTCTCTACTTATTTCTTTTCCTTACCGAAACGACGTTAAAAGCCACTACCTTATTCACCTCCAAATCCCACCTTAAAACTCACTGTGGCCATGGTGCCTACTGCTCAGTGATAATAAATAGGCAAGTGGCAAGATAAATTATCATAAACTATGCTTGTATTACCTTGTGTTCCAGTCTCTCCACCTTCACCCCACAACCCATTTGTTTGTTTCAGTCAAATGTTGCATCTGATCATTAACCAAGACTATCAACTGTTTTCTTACTACGTTTGTACACTGCCTGGCACAACGGGACCCTGATCCCTGAATAAGTGCTATTGTAATAAAAATAATAATAATAATTTGTAATTATATAGCACTTTTTCATCTAAGGATTAATATTAGTTAGTAGAAGTCAGGCCTACACTAGAAACTTTTGCCTATATAGTAATGTTGGATAGGGGAGTGGCTTTTTAAAATGGCACTTCTATACCTGCAAAAACATTCTTTTGTCAGTATGGTTTACTTAGCTCATTGAGCCAACAAAAAACAAACCAGCAAAAGCACTTTTTTTTTTTTAAATGTAAGCTATATCTACACTAGGAGGGTTTTCTGGCATAGTTATACTGAGATCATAATACCAGCAAAGCTTTTCACATGTAGACCTGAGCCTCACAGATGCTTAAGCGACTGGATTATATGTTTACAGGGATCATATCACTTTCCAAAGAAAGGCAGCCACTTTTGGGATGGAACAGATCATGCAACAGAAGGTTACACAACAGTTTAGGAAGTGCTCAGAAAGTGTAAGTAGGTAGAATGTGTGTTTCCAACTGATGCAGCATAGGAAATGAACTCCCCACTGACTCCCTTCAGCTCAGAGTTAAGGAAAGTTTGGTTGCAAAGTTGAGTAGCACCTTTGCCGCTTTTTCAGTAGCTCTTATACAGCTAAAGCAGGACAACTGCTAGGAGAGTCAAGCTGGTGGATTTCACAAGACTCTAATTCATTTTAAAAAAAACCTGTTACATGGCCTTGTGATCTACTTCTTGGTGGGTTAGTACAGCCAGGCCAAGTCCCTGAATAACACACAGACAAGCTCAGTAAGCAGCAGAACCACAGCAATTCATTACAGAGGATCCCCTCCTGCCGCTGGTGTTGCTGTACAAAACAGTTTCGCTTTCTCCCCAGGCAGGAAGCGCCCCTCATCCCCTGAAGCTGAGACAGGGGGTCCCTCCTACTGTCTGGGAGGAGTCACACAGTTTGGGGGATGACCATGAGAGTGCTCCGAAATACTCCTGCACCCACCCAGCCAGCACAGTAACTCTGCTATAATCCATACAGAAGTAGGTGCAGGGTGATGAAGGAGTTCGGTCCTGCCCCACCACAGCCATTGATCTTTTGTCTGTGGGCGTGGTGCCTTGAGCTGTCTGCATGTGCTCTCCAGTGGGTGGCACACCACCTCCTGAAGCCAAAAGACTTGCATCTTGTTGCAACCCATTAAGGATGCTAACCTCACTTTAAAGAGCAGACTGTTCGATGCAAGAGGGATATGGCACTCAAGGGGTCAACAAAAGGAAAAATATGCAAAATACTTGGTCTCTTTTTCCATACATTTCTGTTCAGCAGTGTTGCATACCCCATGCAAAATTAATCAGTACAGTAAGAAATTATTAATTTGTTTGCATAGTCGGTTTCAGAATAAATGCAAGGAGATAAAGGATAAGTACTTTTAAGGCATGTGGGAAGCCAGAACCTTCTATTACCTCCAAGCACTACAACTGCAATAGCGAAGGCTTTTAAAATAAAGACTGAAGTTGTTCATGCAAAGGGGAGAGGCTATGGAAATAAGATACAAAGCACTTTTATAAAAAGAATGCAAAATTAGATCATTTAGGATACTCTTACTTTCTCCACTATCTAGATGGTCTCAGAAATTTTGGGGCAACTTTTCATACTGCATTGGTCACATGGTATTTTCCCGCTGCCTCATCGGATGTGCTTGTCTTCCTCTCCTTCGGGGGGGGGGGGGGGGGGTCAGCAAAAGCCATTTTGACTCTCTTCCTCTGAGTGAGAGTCTGTAGTAAGTTGTTCTCTGTGAGCAAGTTAGGGTGTTTTCCACCCACCCTCTTTTTTTTAACAATCCAAATAACAATTATACAGCCCAGGAATTGATTATTAGTGTAACTAACCTGGGAACTGACTTATACACATGCCACCTGAAAGGGGTGGCATTAAAACTGGCAACAGAGAAGTCACAGGGGGCAGAAAGGTGATGATTCTTCTAGCCTAGGTATTTATATGGCCACCATTATTATAACACAGGAGCACATCATTATTCTTAATGTGTTTATCCTTACAGCCCCACTATGAAATATGGACGTACTATTATCCCCATTTTGGAGATGGGGAAATGAGACACAGAGAGGCTTGCCCAAAACTCACACACAGGAAGTCAGTGGCAGAGCAGGGACTTGAACCATGGTGCTTTGCAGCCAAGGCCAATACTCTGATCACTGGGCCATTTGTCCTTTTTTCATTGATTCCTTTTATGGTCTCCAAAGGCATAAAAGCTTCAGCCTCAGCACGAGTGGTTCTCTTTGGGTAAGAGACTCAAAGTGGAACTCATAAGTGCAGAGGTGTTTTCCAGTTATGCCTGATGTTACATGTGCCACTTATCTGCCCTATCAGCAGAGGGTTAGCCAGAGTCTTAAAGGAAAATGGCTGCATACCTTGATTCTCACAAGAATGCATGGACATCCTCTATATGATGATGGAAAAATGAAGGCATGGGAGAAGAGAAGGGTTTGCACAGAAGATACCCCGCCCCTCCTCCCAGTGTTCTATGTCAGGGCAAGTGCCACTGTTGATGAGAAGGCAGAGCAGAAACTGCCGTAACTGAAGTAGCCCCACCAGTAAATAATCAATGGCCCCTACTAGGAGTCCTGGCACGGAGTTTCTGACCAAGCCGAAACCTGGGGAGATGTACTGTGAGGTGGTTTAATCAAACCCACTGCCGGACCTCATTTCTTTTTGCTTCAATAGCTAGGTTGTAGCTTTGTAGAGGCAGATATTATGGCCTTGTCTATTCCTGGGATTTGCCTGGATTCAGGGAGTAGGTTCCACAGCAGATGAAAAATTCACCAGTACAAAATAGGTCTTTCCACATCTATGCTAGGGGTTGGTGCAGCTGTCCCGGTGGCTGACAAAAGGGCTTATTCCAAGATTAGACAAGATCTAAACCCTTTCTTCCCCCCTGACTAAGCCTGTCCAGGTGATGCTTGAAAGAGTAAAGGCAGAAGCAGGCAGCCTTGGCCAAATGCAAAGGTAGGAAAATACACCTCACTATGGGCCAGTGTGCAGACCCATAGTTATATGTCTTAGCTTTCATTGGGTCCACTTTGGCAGCAGAATCAGTATCTGCCAGCAATGCACACCCTGCTGGCCATATGTGGCTCTGAAAAATAATGGGATGCTACATGTCATCATAGAAGAGTGGTTGACCACCTCCTCTCTCTTTTTACAGTTGGTGAGAGGGCAACAGGTGAAATGTGAAGAAAGCAGAGTGATGACTGTCTTTGGCTTGTACCCTAATTCACATAGTGCCTCAACTCAGTAGTAAGGGTACTCCACGATGCTCACCACAGCTCTAAAATATGCTGCTGCTTTGGGTAGTTCTCCTTGGCATGGCATCTTTTTGAAGAGCTCCATGGCAAATCATCTTCCATATTTACCCAGCTCTACTAAACTGTCTCATCTCTTTCCCCTGGTGAACACTCAAATAGCTTGAGTTCTCAGTGATCAAAGGGACTCACACCAAACTACTGCCTTGCTTTGTAGCCACTACTACCATAGTTGCCGTGGTTCCATTTTGTCTCTCAAAATATTTCCACTTGCTACTGTCAATGTGGAATGGATCATGTCCCCCCCCACTGGAAAATGTCAGCATTCCTGTGTTACCTATTGCTAAGCAACATGCAGTGAAATGTATTCCATTTTCTGCTGTTCCCATTTGGCACCTCCCACCATGTTCTTTCATGTTCAGTTCCACAATGTAACAAATAAAAAAGACTGTTTTCTATCTTTGGGTGCCAGTGCAAATTGTAGCCATCGTTGGAAGGACAGGCACATAAATTGGCAAGGAGAAAATGATTGACATTAGGACCTTTAGTGTCTGCATGTACTGAAGTGCTGCTATTCATTTCAGGACCATGTGCTGCTAAGTGAAGTCCAAAAAAAAATTTTTTTTTCCACATTAGAACTTCAAGCTGATCAAAGAAACAAACACTTTTAATGAAACATATGCAGGATACTTAGAAGGAGAAGATTCTCAATGCATCTGCTGTGGGACCAGAAGGCTTATCAAAAGCGTGAAGTAGGAGGAGAAAGATTACTAGTGTATGATGCCAGAGGAGGTTACAGCAATATTAAGCAGAAGGAATCTAAACACTTCTATCTAGCAATAATTGTGTGTCTCTGAATACACAGAGAGCAACATACATTTTCAGTATGAATGAGCTTTATTTTAGTTTAAGAAAATCAACAAAACAAGAAAGAATGAAAGTAAAGTCTCCCAGGTAGAGCACACACAGCGTCTGTGTCTCCTCTGTCACAGTCCTCACTGAAATGATCACAAAAATCTACCTAGATACTTATGTGTTCCTTCACGTTATAATATCTGAGTGCCTTAGAACCATGGATCTTATCCTCATTACAGCCCAGTAAGGTAGGGAAGTATCCAGTTTTTTTACTGATGTGGAACTGAGGCACAGGGTAGATTAAGTGACTTGCTGAAAATCACACAGGAAGTATGTGACTGAGCCAGGAACTGAAGCCAGATCTCCCAAGTTCCATTCCAGCATCCTATCCAGTAGAACATCCTTCCAAAATACTCATATCACTATATAATTCTGCAGGAAGAAGAGTCCATGGAGGTATTATGGCTGCCCATCACACTTGGGAGAAGCTCCCTCTAAATCCAGAAAACTAATTGATTATCCTGCTTCAAAACCCTCCTTAAAACTCTCCTTTGCCATGAGGCCTACAAAAACTTGACAATGGTTAGGCTGCTGGTGTGCTGAGACCACTGCCCATCATGCTGACCAATCCTGTTTCATTATTTCCTTCCGCTCCCTTATCCATGTGTATCCATCTGTTGTCACTTGTCTGATACTTAGATTGTAAGCTCCTTGGGGGCGGGGCTGTCTTTTTGTGCAGTGCCTGGCACAATGGGGTTTTGGTCCATGACTAGGGGCTCCTGAATGATGTGGTAATACAAATAATTATAATGATGATGTGCAGAAAACAAAGGCATAACTGTTACATAACTAAATACACAATAATTATTTTCTAAGCCTATTATGCTTGCATTCAACCACTAACAGTATCCTCCTGCTTTCATTACAATTTAGCCTAGGATTAGCCTCTAAAGGAAATTCAACTCATTAAGTGGCATGTGAAAAGATAAACACTTCAAAAACCTATACAAAAATACTCACTTATTTTATAAGTGACATCCTCACCCACTGATTTTGTGCAGAGTATATAATGAGAACTGTATCACAAGGGGTTACCATTACAATGTAAAGGCCCAACCCTGCAGTCCTTATTCAGACAAATCTCCCCATTGACACCCATTGAGAATTGGTGACTTTATTTGGTGGGGAGGGGTGCATGAACAAAGTCTGGATCAGGGCACAAGACAGCTTTCTGGGGATGTTTAACATCTCAGGTATCTTTTTCTTCTGGCAGTTTATGGGCCCATCAGAAATCCTCGATAAAAATATAGTGATGCATAAAACCTCACAACTGGAAAAGCCTACAAATGACAGCTATAGAAATACACTACAAATAGATTGCTATGACATCTATTTTAAATATCATGAAAACTGACCAATGTTGTGGTGATCGTTTAACCATATTTTACATATGAAAGAAAAGAATAAATTTAAAATCAATTTATGTGCAACAGATTTTATTAAACTGATAAATATTGGAAAAGCTGTAATTTTCTGGTGATATTGCATTATTTTTATTACAATCACAAATATCATGTAATTACTTTTTTCTCATACAGCCCAGTGCAGACATGTGGCTTATCTGTTAAAGCCACTGGCCAAATTCTACTCTCCCTTTACCCTTGCAAGCTCATTGAATTCACTGGGGCTGCACAGTAATAGCTAGAAGGAGATTCTGGACCTCTTATTTATTGTCAGATGAAAATTGTCTCTCTTCAAAAGTTGTCTCTGCAATTATTAACATTTATGTTGCGATTCTGACTATATGTTTTTGATTGTTTGCATTTAGTTAAGCAGGTCTAAGGAAAAGCTTGCATGATTCCCTGTTTTCTCTGTTCTTCTGAGAGTTGATAGTAATTCCTACAAGATAGTATCTTTAAAAGAAATACTCTCAGAATAAAGCATGACTAAGGGAGACAGAATCTGGCCCTTTATGATTATAAGGGGCTAGATTGCGACTTCAGACTACAGATGTGCAAGACATTATTGCCTGAATTTTGTGGATGGGGATCATCTCTATTCAGAAGGCAACTCAACTGAACCTATTTGCCTTAGATTACAGAAATAATTAGGTCCTGACTTTGTGGGCTGCTGCTTCTTATAGGCATTATATCTGGATAGTTTATGTTAATTACCTGATCTAAATATTCAACATTTATTATACTGGTAAACTGGGGAGGCATAATAACTGTGTCTTGTCACTTTCATTATTATTCCCCCTCTCCCACACTCTCGCCTATAAGATATAGGGTTGAAGATATGCTTAAGTACAGGCCAGGTCTTGTTGATGCATTTTTGCTGCCTGAAAAAAACCAATGACTTCACATTTTCTGCTGGTGTTGCTGCCGTAAATCGGTGGAAGATGGGTCAAGGGGAATGCTCTGGGTCTCTGTTGCCAAGGTCAATTTTGCCTTAGGTTACTATCTACAAAAAGACCAACTGGAATATGCTAAAACTTCCAGGAGGCAGGTTTAATGTATGCTCTTGACCTTTTAGACATTTGTTCTAAGTTTTGCATCTGCAGCTAGGTCTGACTTGGCTAAGAACGGTCCCTTTTCTTTTCCTTACTCTGGAGGTTTGCACCTTAGCCATTACTTCACAGCTAATTATCTTGAACTGTTGAGAGAAAAAGTACAGAATAAAGTGGATGGTAAGTCAATTATCTTTCAAAACACCGGGATTGCAAAACTGGCATGTATATTACCTGTCTTTTAGTGGGCCTTGTCATCTAACACAAAGGTTATCAAATTGTTGACAATGCACCATTGATGGTCCATAGAGCAGATGGTGGTTGTCCGTGGAGAGTAGGCTAACCATATGGTTTTGGACCCTCTTTGTTTCCAGCTGCTAAATGTCACTACAAGGCGGCTAAAATAGTTTCCCAGTATTACTTGCCCATCTTAGGGTACGACTACACTGCAGTTGAAGATGTAGATACACCGGAGTTAGCTTTAATCTAGCTGTGTGAGTACCAACAGCAGTGAAACTGTAGTAGCATGGGCTTCAGTCCAGGCTGAGATCTAACCCATGCTGAAGTCCATGCTGCCTTGGATTCACTGATATCGGTACTTGCGCTAGCTAACTTAAAGCTAGCTTGGAAATGGCTAAAAATGCTGCAATCACACGCACCTATTATAGAGTAGACAAATGATAAGAAACAGAGGTGATAGTCATATAGGTGTTATGGTGCTGTAGTGTATGAAAGAGGAAATGTTCTCGTTGGTTGCAAACAGGAAGGTTGATGGTCCACAAGACAAGTAGGCCTGATTCTCCTCTCCCATATATAATTTTTCCACTGGGGTTAGTCCGATGATTTTAGTGCAGTCAATACTGGCTTTACACTAGTGTAAGTGAGTAGAGAATCAGGCCCAAAGTCTCTATTAAGTTAGAGAACTGTCTATCATGAAAAAAGCTTGAGAAGTCCTCAGATATGTGCTATCCTTTTTTGTATTGCTATGAAACACAATTAGAAATAATCCTCATGGTAAAGATTCAAACCTGGAATATTGTGCACCTCTTAGTAAAGTGCTGTGTATCTGAAAATGAAACCCTAGAAAAATCAGAACTTCCTGCATTTTAAAAAACGAAATAAGCAAATTGCAAGCAAAAAACAGAACAGAATTTACCTAAAACACCCACATTCAAGTGGATTCTGTTACTACTTCCTAGAAAGCAACAGAGGGTCCTGTGGCACCTTTAAGACTAACAGAAGTATTGGGAGCATAAGCTTTCGTGGGTAAGAACCTCACTTCTTCAGATGCAAGAAGTGAGGTTCTTACCCACGAAAGCTTATGCTCCCAATACTTCTGTTAGTCTTAAAGGTGCCACAGGACCCTCTGTTGCTTTTTACAGATTCAGACTAACACGGCTACCCCTCTGATACTTCCTAGAAGAAAATATCTTTCCTTAAATCTATGTAAGCTAAATACAAACAACCAGCAACTGTAATAAGCATAATGACATATATGTTAAAAGTTGTAGAGATGGTTCTTGACATTAAAAGACTTTCATCTTTAGTGATGAGGAAAGATGTTTAAATTTACTTCAAGAAACATAAAATGACCCACATGACATAGATCTGAATCTTTGAAAGGATGAATGTATGTACTAGCCATTGCTAGGTAGAGTGGTCATCATCTTCTTCTCTAATTCTCTTTAAAGAGGTTGTCCCAATGTAACTACTTGGAGATCTGAACATTAGCTGCTACATTTGGATAACTCAATCTATTTGGATGCCACTTTTGGCATGAATATAGCTCATACACTGGTTGCTAGTTCTTGATCTTTGAAGCACTGTCCTTTCATACCTACTTTTCTTATAGACAAAATCTCTGTAGTTCTGTTTATTAATAGATTATTTATGTTGCAAAAGATAATAAAGTTTAACTGTTCAAGACACTGTTTAATTTCTTTGAATTGCAGGAAGGGGCTTTGACCTGGGAGGGGGCATGGCAACACAAGTATTTCTCCTCTGAGTATGCTTAGTCCTTAGACTAGCAAGTGTCAAGTAAACTTTCTAAGCTCTTCCTGTACATGTAATGCACACTGATGGTCCAAATGTTGGTAAGAAAAGTAATCCTTTATATGAATGACTATTTACTAATGCTGTTATGAGGAGTATCCCTCATACTGGCAGTGACCAGGTAAAGAGGGACCGGAGAGCCCAATTAGCCCATTCTGTGGAACCTGGAGGGGAGACAGGTAATTAAGGATTAGATCCAGCTGGGGAGAACCAGACTGGGTGGTTTCTATAAAAGAAGGATTGCTGGGCAGTAGAGAGAGGAGACCCAGGTGAGAGGTAGTTGGGAGAGGAACCACAGAGGGGCCTGCAGGAAGGCGCTTGCACCCTGGGACCATCCCTGAAGGGAGAGGGCAGTTGAAGGGAAGGAGACTCCTAAAGCAGGCCTGGGACAAGAGAAGAATCCCTGAGGGTCACTGGCTCAGGAGGGGCTGGATCTCCAAGAAGAAAGCCCTGGGAAGTAGCACTCTGTAATAGAATGAGAAGGACTCTTCGGAGTCTGGGAGATGGGTGAAGAGTCAGTGGAGGACTGAGCCCAGGAAGAGTGGAAGAGGTTTTGTTCCCCTGAGATATGAGTTGGGATGCTGTTACCTGAGAAGAGGTGGCACTCTTAGCGTGACCTGGCATGGGAGCAAAGTCACTGCACAGAGCACTGAAGTCTGGAGGAGGGGGTTGAGGTGGAGGGGCCCCAGTGCTGGGTCTTGCCATGAGGAGGTACTCCAGGATGGTGAGTCTATGACAGCCAGAAATTTAGCCATCACATCCATTTTGTTTCTTAGCCTTCTAAGAGCAGATGTTCTGATTTAGCAGAGAATTTAAAAATGTGTTTTATCCCCATTGAAGTCAATGGGATTTAAGCATGTGCATATGGATAAGCATGGGCTTAGGTGCCTTGCTGAATTATTGTCAGGATGAGCATTTCCCTCAACAAATGCTAAGATCACTCCATCAAAGCAATGTGCTTCCATCATTAACAGCAAAAAGCAGTTGCAAACCCACTATTGTCACATGGCCATCTTTTTGGCATCAAAATTCCCTTAATCAGAATCCCATTGCACACCTCACTGCTAAGAAACATGCTCTGCTGGTAGCCTCAGAACAAGTTTTACTCTTTTAAATTACTATTGGTAATAGTACTGATGACCAATAATACTATGTATTTACATCTTTCAGTTGATTAAAGATTAATGTGATCATATTAATCAATTAAGGTATCTCTGAAGTAGCAAAATATTATCTCCATTTTACATATTGGCAAACAGAAGATCAGAGCAGTTAAGTGACTATTGCAAAGTTTATCTAGCAAGTCACTGGCAGTTGCAGGATTAGAACCCTCATGTCCTGGGTTCTAACTCATTAGGTCGCACTGATTCTCACTTGTGTGCCATAGCCAATGAAAATAAATTAGATTTTTCTTTTTTCCAGTGTTTGAAATATTTCCTATTGCACCAGAGCACTAGGAACTCACCAGAGATGTCATTCAGGGTTGTTGTTTCAAAATGCATCTGTAAATGAATATTAATTGAAATGGCTCATGAAAATGTGCAAACTTGCTTTGTTACAATGTTTTTAGTATGCAATGAATGTCTAAAGCAGGACTCTCTGTATTTGTATTTTAACTTTTAAACTATTTTATTTGCATGCAAAGGATGAGCAAAATCTGTTGAAATTTGAGCCTTTAGAAATGAAAATAAAAAATTCACCAACTTGAAAAGAGCTGTTAGGTAGATAAATAATTTGATCAGCTCTCAGCAGGGCCCCTGGAACTGACAATCTAAACTACTGCAAAGGCCTGGCATCCCCACAAAAAAACCCACATGTTGAAAAAGAAGCGTCTCTAAGATGGCTTCCCAGAAAGCAGTGTGGTTATCTATTAGACAAAATATATCCAGTGAGATGGACAGTGAAACAAGTACACTCTGGCGTGTGACATGAACAGATGAACAATGCTACAAGGTTCTGTCAACACTTAAAGACACCTCTGACACCACCATCACCTCTGAACAAATACTGTGTCTAATAACAGAATACAGCTGTAAACATATCATTTATTGGATATTGCGGTGATGCTATGCAAAGGTCAGCACAGCTTTGTGTAAACTGGCTTACCAGGGCTTTATTCTGTGAAAGATAAAAACAAATGACCTGTAGGCATGATCCCTAATAATATCTACATCTCTGTGTGCGTTAAATTTACATTCCATGCTTCCTTTTGCATAAACTGGATCCAAAACAAGGACTCATTAAACTACAAAGTGAAACATGGGGGCCAGATGCAGCCAATGAGTGTGTGTGTGTGTGTGTGGGGGGCTCCTGAGAAGGGGAGGGCAAAGGAGCCATTTGTGTCTCTTCCCCCATCATAGGGTCTGTGCTGGTGTGGTCCTTGAAGTAGTTTTGAGCCCTGGAATGCCCAAACTATGCCAGCTGCCACTGTGTCCCCGAGCTATTCTGGCATTGAGGATTGCTGGAGGTCAAGGGTGAGCTGCCAATGCCCCTTTTGTCTTCCCATGCCCATTATATGAAGGTGGGTGGTGTCACATAGCGTATCCAGCTGAGGATTCTGTAGGTGTGAAGGTATTCTTGGGAAGTATCAAGTGGGCATAGCTATATGACAGTTCCCATCCCAGACCATGGTGTAGGTGTCAGGGCTGGAGGAAAAGAGGTTTGGCTGGAGCATCTCTACACTCTGGTGATTCTTGGGTGCTGGACTGGTTCATTTGGCTCATGAGCAGTTGGGTATAAATTAGAACAGCCTTACTCACCTCTTGGGAGTTTTGTGAGCATTAGTTAGTTAATGTTTGTAAAGTGCTTTGTCAATGTAAAGCACCATATAAATACTAAGGCCCAGATCCACATAGATTCTGAGGCACCTAAACGCCAGACTTCCCAGCTCTGGCTACATGGAGATCCACAAAACTACTGTGGAACCCAGTGGGCACCAAAACTCACTTGGCACCTAAGTTTTCAGAGTAAATTTCTCTAGGTGCTTACGTTTCTGCTTCTGGGCACACACACTGCTGCCTCACTCTTGGAGTCCAGATGCCTATCTCCGACCTATGCCTCTAAGCAATTCACAAACCAGGGAAGATAAGCATTTGGCCACCTAAGTCGCGTGCAGAGCCTGATCCAGCAGGTGTGCTGAGAGGCTGCCTAATGGATTGGGTCCCATTCAAAATCTGGCTGGAGGAGGAGGTGCTGGTACCCACCTTATAATTTTTAGCCCAGGGGTTACAGCACTCACCTGGATGGTGGAAGACCCAGGTTCAATCCCCCCCTCTCTGCCAGAGGGAGAGAAAGGATTTGAACAGGGGTCTAAAAGTTATAAATGGGCTCCATCACCATAGAATCATAGAAGATTAGGGTTGGAAGAGACCTCAGGAGGTCATCTAGTCCAACCCCCTGCTCAAAGCAGGTCCAACACCAACTAAATTATCCCACCCATACCATCTTCTCCTCCAACCGGTTTGGGAGGAGTGAGACAGGTGAACCTAACCTATTCCAGTGAGAAATGCCTTAGGGGGAAAAGTCAACTGATTCCAGACAGCGAGTTCATGGATTGCTAAGCAAAGCTAGGCACCTCCCCAATGCCCTGACTTTGTCATCTATCTTAGAGAGGGTGGGACCTAGCATACACCCCTCTCATCAGCATCTGCCAGTGACTAGCTTTGCTGGGGAGCTGCCTAGTGTGCTGGTATTCATGGATTGCATTCTTAGACCCCGCTCTGTGCCCATTCATTGCATAGGGAGCCTAGATGTGGATTCAGACTTTGGGGATCACCATGTTGTTCCTGTGACTTTTTTTTCTAGGAACCTGAAAGTCCAAGATTTGGCTTGTATATGCAGCACAGCCCACTGGATACAGATTATGAACATTCACCTCTCTGCTAGAGCTACATGTCTAGGGTGCCTTCCAATTCCTGCTGACAGGTATTGAAGGGGAAAAAAAGACTTTTAATTCCAATGAAGTCAATACACATTCCCCAGAATATTCAGAGAAATAAGAGAAACATCTTTGCAGAGGTGTAAACAGAGGAGGAGGTAGTTGGAGGCAGCAGCACAAGGAGTTTCCAGGATTGGTTTAATATTCATTGGGCACACCAGCATGTCACAATGCTTATTTCAGGCCCTGATCACATGGCACCTTCCCCAAACTGGTGATAATCATGTCAGGTTACTCAGGAGAGGCCAATGTTTTTGATGCTGGTAGCAGGTAATGACTATTTCCATCTCAGCAAATCTCTAATGCAAAGTCATACAGAGAAATATTACACATTAGCCTCCTAAACCTAAATTCCTAAACCAATTATTTTCCCATAATATAAATGCCTTTTTTAATACACTGCACATTATAAAAGACGATTGTTGATTTTTAATGGGAATCATTATTTGAGCTGACATGTTTGGTCTGGTGAGTTGTGTTTGTTTCTATTGTTTAAAGTAAAAATGTAGCTGTCGTTCGTCAGCTGCCTCTTGCTGCTGCAGGGTTTCTAGATACCTCATCTGCTCCAGATTCACAATGCAGTTCTTCAGGGTTAAAAATGAAAGGAAGGCACAGCTGGATCTATGTCCAATACTCAGACCTCAGACACCTGTCACATAGTGAACTGGTCCTTTCCAATGCAATGGTAAGGAAATGTTTATTATGTATATTACTGTAGTGCTGAATGGCCCCCGCTGAGATTGGGGCCTTTGTTATGCTGGGCGTTGTTCATACCCATAGTAAGCAACAGCTCCTACCCTGAGGAGCTTACAGTCTTTATAGATAAAACAGAGCAAGGATGGATTATTTTATTGCATTTTACAAATGAGGCCATGATGCACAGAAAGATTAAGTAAGGACACACAAGAAGTCTGTGGCAGAGATATGAAACCAGATCTCCTGAGTCCCACTTCTGTATCTTAATCACAGACCATTCGTCGGATCAGTGTTTGAAAGCATTCTTTCCCTCACAGTGTATCACAACTAGAGTGGTTTTTTTTTTCCTTTTTCATTAATGACAACAGACATAATGCTAAACCGAGTAGAATTTGCTCTGCGTTTAACATTTATGTCCATGGAGCTATGTCAATTTACACCAGCTGAGGATCTCTCCCTCTGTTCATTAGAGGGAGAAAGAGAACTGCAAGCATCCCACTGAAGGCAGAATTTGGTCCTTGATGTGTAGAGAACTACAAACTTGTAGGTAATTGATATGGGGATATTTGTGTATTTTACCAGTATCTTTAAAGTATTGACTTAGCACAAAATCTTTTTATTTGTGTAGATGTGCTGTATCTGATAAGAAACTTGAGTCATTAAAAAAAAACCAAGATACAAATATAATTTAACAAATTCCTGGTGTATCAAATTAAGTTGGGTGGTCTAAGCATTATCAAACCTCTAAGGGATTGGAGAAAATATCTAACTCAAGAAATGTGTTAGAGTATCTACTATAGCGGAAACCTGTTTAGTTTTTGTCAATATGTTTTCTTTTAGGAAGACTCATTCTTTTCTGCTCATATTGAAAGCATCCCAGTCCCTCTGGACGCAAAGGATTAACATCTCAATGGGTGGCACCAAGCATTTTTCAACATGTGTGGTGTGATAGCTGTTTTTTGTGGTCTTGATACAAAGGGTCATGTTTAAGTACTGTAAGATACACTTAATATGGGTATATCAGACTGGAAAAAAACAGACGGAAAATACTGTTCATTTCTGCAGCAAAATAGGGTTATGGTTATGGTCATGTGATTGTTTATGTACTAATGAACAATCTTTCTTTATATTTGTCAATAACATAAGGTAGCTTTATCAAGTCAGTTTTTGATGGACTGAATCATTGAAATGAAAACAGTGAACCAAATTCTACTCTCACTTACTTCCCTAATTGGGGATGATCAGTGCAAATTTCATTCTTAAAGCAGCCAACAGATGATAGTTTGATTAAAGGCATGCATTCCTGATTTGGGGTGGGGTGAATACATGGCAGCATGCAGGCAGGGCCAATGGCATGTGAAAAAAAAAAAGACATCCTGGCAGAAGAAAACACCTATGTTCACAGAATTTCATAGACTCTTGTTTATAATAATGTTGAGAAGCTGCCTAGTGATGGGCAAACCTCAAAGGGATAAGTGATCTGATTCAGTTGATATAAGCAACTAAAAGATCTGATCCTTATCCATACTTCTAGGGACAGATAGTCAGCTGTTAATAGACAGGCTGTGTAAATTTGCTATGCTGATTTACACTAGCTGAGAATCTGTCCCTAAAGTCTGCAGAATTGCCCTGACAGATGGGCAGTCTTTCAGTCTTTACAAATGCGTAGTTCATTCCTTGTTGTATTTGGAAGTTTCCATATCTGGCACTAGCCCTGAATCAGGAAAGAAAGGTGTTTTTTTTTTAAATTTAAGAAGTGTCAGTTTAGTTTTTGTGTAAAACTTTGGTTCATTTATCAGAACTGGTTTGGCCATCTGTAAACCCCCATTGATTAGCATCTTTATGGTCCAAATCTGCGGCCTCTACTGTATTCTAGAAATAACAATAAATCCCTATAAACATGCTTATGGCAGAATGCATCTCAAATATTCTCTCCCTGGATGTCAGAAGTTATGTAATGACCCTTGTACTTTTATATGTAATGTTATACGCTATCCTAGATGGATGTAAGAGTGACAAATGCCTTCTTCCACATTCAGATAGTTAAGGGACTGTGCCCATGTCTCTCCCAGTGAACAGATCCGGACTTAGCTTCTGTGCTTCATACTTTTGTCAGCTCCAAACTGGCCTACAATAACTCAATCTGCCTAGAAAAGACAGTAGTTCCACATAAAGCTATATCTTATGCTGAATATAGATATGCACCTCTTGAGCAGGGAAGGGTATTGAGAGCTCATTAGATCACAGCTCTATACATTCCTCCAGCTCCCAATTCATTACTAGATATTACTCAAAGGGCTGGCCCTGCCCTTTAAAACCCTCAGTGGGTAAGGTCTGATTTTCATACAAGTTGCCTCTACATCTGTGACCCTTCAAGGCAATTGCATTAAAAAAAAAGACCTTAGTTTTAAATGTTTGAGAGCAGAACTTGCTTCAAGACGGGTACCAAATATGGAACTCACTGGGGCTCAAAGATCATAATAATGACAGAACAAAATATACTAAAATAATAATTAAAAAGCATTTTCTGAATTTGGAACAGACAGTAAATGTATAACGGTGAGAGTGAAAAATGGAACAGAAGGAAATGGGAACAAATATATGCACAGACGTAGTCAGTTCTAACAAAAGCATATTTGGGAGTAAAAGTTTTAAGGGTTTTTAATGGAGAGATGGACCAACAGGGATTTCGGAAGACAGTGAGTTACACACCTTAAGGGTCACCACAGCAAAGGGAAGATGACCTGCCAAATTAAGACACGATACTGGCATTGCCAAAAGGCAGGAGGAGTGTGATCATATATGCTTATCAGGATAAGATTGAAATACAGTCATGATTTCCTGAGCTTTAAAACCCAACAGTTCTATCTTACAGCCAACCCACCATTTTATAGGCAACAATCCTAGTAACCCAAAGTGGTTATAACATTCTCACTTTTGCTCAGATGCATGGCTACATTCTGAACAAGTGTCAAGCAACGGAGAAGCCCTGACGAAAGTGCTACAGAGAGAATCCTCATGGTTGCAAGCACATGTGCTTCTCTGCTGAGAACATTATGGGACAAATGAGATATGTACCACATTTGACACTTGACTTTCTATGGAAAGGACATTGCTGTAAGAAGCACCAACTTACTTTACCTTAGTTCATAAACTAAAAAAAAAAAAATCCCCTTAATAACGGGACACGAAGAAGCAAATCTACTTTTACTGAGAACCTCTCCCCAGCAGCAAGACTTCCCTTTTGTCAGCTGTGAATAAAGAGTAACTCCAGTGCATCCAGCCAGAAACATCATACAAAAATCCCTTGGATTCCAGGGCATAGACTCAAATTACAGGGCCCATGAGGCAAGAGATAAGCAGCTGTGTATCATCAGTGTCCCTGTTATATTCTACCGTCTGTTTAGAAATGATCTCTCCAAGTAGCTTTATATATTTGGGAGACAGAAAAGATCCTTGAGATCTTTCCACATTCCAAGTCTCCCTGTGCTCACAAACAATTGATCAGTCACCATCAACTAACTTCTGTTGCACCACAGAAGAACAGCTCCAAACACACAAACAACATCCCTTAGTCACTGGACAGGAACAAATGGTTTATTGTATCACAAGCAGCTGAAAAGTCCAGCATAACCAAAATGTCGAGCTGACCTCATTCTAAAATCAGCAGGAAACCATTTGTGAATATAACAAGTGCAATCTTAACACCGTTCTGGAACTCAGACAAGAATTTATCCATGTATGCCTAAATGCATCTACCTTCTCAGTTAACCTCTTTGCCTTCTCACTCAGCTTTTCATAAATGGGCGATTTGCTACTAGAAGTCACTAGCAAATATTTCAACTCTAAAAGACAGTTTCCGGAGTCACTGATAAAGTCTGTGATTAATAGCACCACAACCACACCACTGTAGGCAGTAATCAGTAAAGATGAGGGCCATAACCACACATGGGCTTCAAGAATTCCAGAAGACTGTGGACATCTGCATCCAGAAATGATGTTGACCTCAAATCAGGGAAAGACAGTCCCCTAGGAGCTTCTGCAGTGAAAAGGATCATAGCATCATAGAAATGTAGGGTTGGAAGGGACATCAAGAAGTCATCAAGTCTAACTCCCTTCATTGAGGCAGGACCCAGTAAACCTTTACCATCCCTGACAAATGTTTCTCCAATCTTTTCTTAAAACCCACCAATGATGGGGATTCCACAGCCTCCTTTGGAAGCCTATTCCAAAATTTAGCTACCCTTAGAGTTAGAAATTTTTTCCTAATATCTAACCTAAATCTCCCTTGCTGCAGATGAAGTCCATTACTTCTTGTCTTGCCATCAGTGGACATGGAGAACAATTGATCACCATCCTCTTTATAACAGTCTGTAATGGGGGGCACTTGCCTCTTGAGCACCTCCTAGTGGCTGACTGTGGTACTGCAGTCCTTATCTCACCCCTGGTGCTCCCTGCAGGCTGCTAGCTGACCTTGATGGGTCTTTTGTGGTTTAGCCCTCCAGCTGAGTCACAAAGTCCAAATAAACCCCTTCCGAGGTATTGAAGAGTCCAAAGCAGTCTATTTGCCCTCACTAGGATCTTCAGCTCTAGGCCCTTTCAGTTCAGTTCCTTGTTTGGGCTCTGAAATAAGACCGGCCCCCTTCTTAGATTTTACACCTCCTTACTTGTGGCTAGTAGGGGAACCCGGGTCCACCCACTACTCTGGGTTCCAACCCAGGGACCTTGTAAACTGCAGCTATGCCTTGCTTGATTTCAGTTCATTGCTGCTTCTTCCTTGGGCCTGAGCCTACCTGGCCCCTTTTAACTACATTCTTACTCAGGGTTAAGGTTTATAGGTCCCCTTTCCCTGCAAATCCATGTTAAGCAAATGCAGCCAGAAACAAACTCTGGTTATCCATTGAGCTCTTTTGGCCAAAGAGGAGCACCCTTTTTCATCACTCTGGTCCCAGCAAGGAACTGACCTGCTAAGGCCCTGCAGCTCCTTTTATCTGAGCCGTCTGGCTGCTTCTGTGAGGCATCTCTAGGCAGGCCTGGAGGATTCCCTTTCACGGTTCCTTTTCTGAGGTTGGGTGTAGTAGGACTGTGGGGCTTCCTGTTGAGAGCCACAAAGGTCAGGTTCACCCAATCACCCAGCCCTTAACATATTTGAAGACTGTGATCAGGTCCCCACCGCAGTCTTCTTTTCTCAAGACTGAACATGCCCAGTTTTTTAACCTTTCCTCATAAGTCAGGTTTTCCAAACTTTTTATCATTTTTTGTTGCTCTCTGCTGGACTCGCTCCAGTTTATCCACATCTTTCCTAAAGTGTGGAACACAGAATTGGCCACAATACTCCAGCTAAGGCCTCACCAACACCAGGTAGAGTGAGATAATTACCTCTCATGTCTTACATATGACACTCCTGTTAATACACCCCAGAATGATATTAGCTTTTTCATAACTGCATCCCATTGTTGACTCATGTTCAGTTTGTGATCCATTATAATCCCTACATCCTTTTCTTCAGTACTACCATCCAGACAGTTATTTGCCATTTTGTTTTTGTGCATTTGATTGTCCTTCTTAAGTGTAGTAGTTTGCACTTGTCTTCATTTAATTTCATCTTGTTGATTTCAGCATAGCACAGGATGAACAGATCAGTCTACAATCTACCTTATCTACAGGCAGCCTTGAATAACTAGACAATGTACTGCCTGAAAACATCCATTGAGATTGCTCCTCCTCGTGTCTATGGCTCAGGACAAGTAACATTTCTCTCATAGCAGAAGATCTGCTCTGCAACCATCTCTCCAGTCTGAAGCCCAGCTGCTTAAACTCCTGGATATCAGGATTAAACCATTGTGGCATCTAAGCACAAGAAAGCCAATGAACTGCAGAGGGCTAAGGAGTTCAGAGTGCTCTCTAACATCAGTTAAGAACAGTCAATAAAAATGCCAGCTTTTCCTCAGCATCAGTAAGACGAGAACTTGAATTAGCATATTCAGTGTCATGAAATAACCTACATGTACCTGGTAGAAATATATTTAATGATCAGTGGAACATAATATTTTAAAATGCATCTAGTGGGTTTCATATACATCATCTTTTTCCTTTAAAGAAACTGATGAGGGCTCATGAGGCCAACAGATTATCAAATTCAACCTGCAGCCTACTTCTGTCTCGAATGGAAACAATTTAAAAATCCACGGCTACCCCCTGATACTTGATTCTGGTTATGTCCCTCTCCAATGATGAACAAATACTGTAAAGAAGCACTGCTCTTAGTTATGGTACTGTACCACAGCAAAGGACACACGAGGAAGCCAATGGCGATCCTATCTTAGAATTGTGAAAAACTACCCATCACCAGGGCATCTCACCATAATCCCACCATAGTGAATTCTCTGCTGCCTGAATCTGTCAGGTTTACAGCTGCTTTGTGCATGTTTTGCACATGTGGACTAGTGCAAAGTGGCCATGGCAAGGCCATGGATGTAAGACTTTGGAAACAAGATAGTATCTCTGAGCCATGTACAGATGTGTACATTACCATATTCCTTTGCCAAACTGACTCACATGTGATAATAGCTTTAGGTTCAAGAAATTCCATTCAAAACCTTAGAAAAATCTCTGGTAAGAATATTTACTCCAACAGGTCTGTCAATCTTTCTTGCACCTGTTAGCATGCTTAAGAAATGGCTTTTTATAATTCGCTCATCTTATTACAAGCTTTAAAAAATTCACAAAAGTAATTCCAATTATTCAAATTGTTTTGTAAAACATAAAATTAAGAACACATCCTATAATAAGCGTAATAAACTTAGCAACTAGGTATAAATAAAATATAGGTTATTAAAGTACTGTAATATGATGGTAAAGAGCTTATAAGCTCTTGTAATTAAATGTGTTGCATGTAAACAATTCTGCTGCTAGTTTAACCATTTTCAGCAACAGTAATGTAGGAGATTTCTTGAGCATGCCAAGTGGAAAGATACCGTTTCCATTATTCTCTTTCTTTCATTGATTAACTCACAAATGCATAATAAATGTATGAAATGCATTAGTTTGCAATAGATACTAGTGTTAAGGCATAAAGGCTTATGCTTTGCCTTCTTGCCACTTGAAATAGGAAGCCAAAATGAGTATGACTACAAGTTCCATGCAGTGAGTTAGGGACGTCATTATTCATTTTAGAAGAAGTCCTATCCAATAATGGAAATGCTGAAGGTTATTACAATAATAAATGAGTTGGCAATGTGATTTATGTAAGAAGCTAATGTACTTTCTTATGGGACACTATTTAATTTCTTATAAATCCTGGACTTAGTGGACAAAATCTGACTCTCAGAGTCACTCAGTTTAATGCGCGCAGAACTGTGAGTTCATGTGGTTCATTTCTTGTTGTCCAAACAGCTGTTCTTGATAGTTCTCCCTGCAGGTATCTGTTTGGGGATTAGTAATGCTTCACATGGTCATGCATCACAAGAAGTGGATGTGTAATTACATTAAATATGCTTCATCTCCTTAGATTCACTTATCCTGAATCATTGATATTGGCTCAACCCAATGAAATTTCTCCATAGACGGTTTTACTTTTTAGCACAACAGATCATGCTTCAAATAAGAGGCTTGCATAACACAGTAGGTGAGCTTTCATGCTCAAAGATGAAAGGAAAAACAATTTCTATCTCTTCACTATGCTTTCAAAAACTTGCCTTCCAAAAATGCCCATTGATTTAAACATTCCAGTTTACATAGGCCCCTGCTTGCTCATCCCATTCTTGTATATATGTGAACAATGAATCCACAAAACTCAGTTTGTAGAACATCATGATTTCTTTAAGACAATACTGCCATGTTTCAAACGGTTTTGAGTCCATTGCACAAAGAGGAGAGGTGATAGTGAGGTAAGAAAACTCATGCCCAGCATAGTACCATTGGTAATTCTGATGATTAATCTAGAAAAATGCCTGGGCATGTGGAATTATATTTAATGCATGTTCCTGACACTTTTGGTGCTAAGATTCAAACAGAAGAACCACATGATCCACTAGTTCTGCAGTTTAGTGTTGAAGGGTGATTCTTGGCAGAATTTCACTGAAAACATGCTTCTTTACTGTACCAGCAAACTTTTCTAAAAGACACCCTTCTTTCTTCTCTCTCTGTGGAGTAATACTGCAACCTGTTGCCACCAATTTCTTCTGTGTTTCAGATTTTCTGGTAATGCACATATTCTTTATTAATGAAGTAAAAAAATCTGCCAGGAATGATGCATCTTAAACTTGAATTTAATAAACAGAAGAGAGTGGAAAGTGAAAAGAATCAAAGTTCCAGATTGGGATATTTTTGCTGGGAATGCACCAGGTCTTGTCTATCCCTAAAAAATTCTCTGATTTCCAACAATTCATTTCTAAGAATTCCAATCAGAGTCTCAAGAATGGATCAACTTTAAATTCCTTGGAGATATAATTAAGGCACAATACAGCCTAAGCTATTGTAATACTTGGGAGAGTCTCTCCTGCAGCCAAACGCTACTTAGTGCAAGACCCTGTATTCGTGGGAGTGTATTGTGAGGGCCAGTCTGAGGGTAGCTCTAGCATGAGTTAGAGCAGTCTAGGGGTTTCTTTCATGTATGCCTGCAGTGGATCAGCCTAGCATAGGATGGCCCCTCTCTGTCCACTCACTACCCTGGTGTGCTGCCTCTGCTGTGATGGATGGAGTGGTTGCAGCTGGCTCTGCTTTACACCAACTAAGAACTCCCTCAAGTGGGGGAGTTCTCAACTAGCCAGATTCGATCACCTCTCTGATGCCTGACTGGCTCAAATGGGTTTTGGATCACAACTGAAAACCTGCCCTCTAGACTATACATCATCATACATAGAAGTGGTTGAAATATTTCATTTGAAACTTTTTTCCAATGGAAAACGACCATTTTCAACAGTGAAAATTTGTGCAGAATATTTTGTTCTCCAAATTTTCTGCCTTTTTAGTGAGAAATGCAAAAACCAACCGTGTGGGAAAAACTAGTTTTGGAAACCAAAATTCAAAAAATTTTGGTTTGTTTTTCTCCCTTTTCTCCTCTCCCCCCCCCCTTCCCATTTCAGGGCAAAATGGGGAAAAGAAGAAAGGTAGAAAGAGGAAAAATGGAGAGTAAAGGGGAAAACAAAACCTGAAAAACAGAAAAATTAAAATGGAAAATGAGCTAGTGAAGAGATTGATAGCAACAGTAGGTTGTCATCCTTAATGAGGACCAGCACTAGAGGGAATTGAGACTCACAGTTTGCCAGAGGGTGTGACAGATATTTGCCGACTGCAGAGGAATGGTGAGACTCAGGAATCATAGGTTCCATTTCAGGCTCTGGAGAAGAGTGTACATTAGTCGTCACAGATTCTGTCCATTCCCCACAATCATGACCCCTTCTTCCCCATCCCGTCCTACTTGTCCTTGTCCCAGTCCTGTCTCTTCCCACCCACAGCTCCTCATACAAAGTCCATTCTCCTTGTCTAGTCAGTTCCAGTCTCCACTTCTCAGGCTTCTCACCCCCTTGCCTAGCCAGTCTTAATCTTCCCTTCTGGACTTCCCATCCCAATCCCAGTTTCCTATCGCACCACTTCTGCCCAGCCATTCCACATTCCTTGCCCCACCTGGCTCTGTGTCCAATCTTTCTTTCTCTTTTCCACCAACCTCCTGCCATCCCTACTCCCTGCCCATGTTCCTCATCTCCCCTTGTTCCCAGTCCCAGACTCCCACCCAGGGCTCCTTGTCCACTCTTAGTGTTCCCCACACAACTTCCTGTCCCAGTCTCTTTGCCCAGCCAGTTCTATTTCTTCCCTCCCACACCCTGGATCCTCATCAGATATGTCTCCTTGTTCCCTTATCTCTTTCCCCCTGCACCACTGACTCCCAGTGTTCTTTCCCAGTCAGACCCATTCTCCTCACTGCCAGCCTCCAATCCCAGTCTTCCATCCAGCCTTCTTGTCCTAATCTACTTCCTCTCCCTCTCTCTCCCCCTCATCCGGCTCTTGTCCCCTCTGATTCAAAATTGGCAGCTTCCTCCACAGGGGGCAAGCTCCCTGCTTTCAATTTTGGTGGCCAGCCCTGGCCCTGGCATAGTCGGCAGCAGTCCAGAGCTGCAATTGCAGGGGAAGTCCAGCTTTGTCCCTGGAGTCCTGCACTGGGCCCTGTGCTCAATGTGGTTGGGGGAGTGGAATTTAGCTGTGAAGGTTTAGCAAGTCTCTACTAAGCGCGTGCAAATTGCAAATTTTCAAAGGCTTATAACTGGCCCAAATGTGAGTGGATTTTCACCGGGATGGCAGAAGGCATATCCCTGACACAAAAGCCACCTCCTTTGCCAAATTTCAAATCCCGGCTTCAAAGCATGGGGACAGTAATGATTCTCCGAGAAAAGGCTGCCAGAACTTTCTAACACAGGCAAAACATTGCATTTTTCACTAGCCTTGTTCTTGGAAAGAGCTGAACTGTTTTTGCAGAAAATTTCCAGAAAAAAAAAAAATCAAAGTGAAGCCGACACCCGGTATACAAAATTTCAGCCCAGATGGTTGAAATTTGGCAAAGTTATAATCCACTGACAACAGGGTGTCACAAAGTTATAATCACTGGAGGAGCACCCTCTGCATCCTTTGGCCTTAGGCTGCCTCCTTAACTCCAGTCTACCCCACGCCCCTTTTGCCTGTGGGTCGGCCTTCTCTCAGGCCCATTTCAAGCGTCTCTTTCACCCGTGATACCTTCTTGCAGTAGGGACAGGGTCAGGGCCGGCTCTGGCTTTTTTGCCGCCCCAGGCAAAAAAGCCTCCACCGCCCCCCCCCCCCCGCGGGGGGGGGGGGGGGCGGGGGCGGAGCCGGGGGGGGGGCGGCGAGCCCCGGCGGGGGCTCCGCTCTCCCGCCGGGGGGAGGGCGGCCGGAGCCCCGGGGCGAGGGTGGCGAGCCCCGGCGGGGGTTCCGCTCTCCCCCTGGCGGCCGGGGGGAGGGCTCCGGAGGGGAGGGCGGCCGGAGCCCTGGGAGGAGGGCGGCGAGCCCCAGCGGGGGCTCGGCTCCCCCCCCAGTGGCCAGAGCGGCGAGCCCCGGCGGGGGCAGGGCGGCGAGCCCCGGCGGGGGCTCGGCTCTCCCCCCGGCGGCCAGAGCGCCGGGGGCAGGGCGGCGAGAGGGCGGCGAGCCCCGGCTGGGGCTCGGCTCCCCCCCCCGGCGGCCAGAGCGGCGAGCCCCGGCGGGGGCAGGGCGGCGAGCCCCGGCGGGGGCTCGGCTCTCCCCCCGGCGGCCAGAGCGCCGGGGGCAGGGCGGCGAGAGGGCGGCGAGCCCCGGCTGGGGCTCGGCTCCCCCCCCCGGCGGCCAGAGCGGCGAGCCCCGGCGGGGGCAGGGCGGCGAGCCCCGGCGGGGGCTCGGCTCTCCCCCCCCGGCGGCCAGAGCGCCGGGGGCAGGGCGGCGAGAGGGCGGCGAGCCCCGGCGGCCAGAGCGCCGGGGGCAGGGCGGCGAGAGGGCGGGGAGCCCCGGCTGGGGCTCGGCTCTCCCCCCGGCGGCCAGAGCGCCGCGCCGCCCCCCTCCAGGTGCCGCCCCAAGCACCAGCTTGGTTGCCTGGTGCCTGGAGCCGGCCCTGGACAGGGTGCAAACTCCCTCCTGAGGCTCCTCTGCTCTACTACCCAGAGAGGGACTACAGAGTGCTTCCCCTCGCTCCTTGCAGGACCTTTCTACTCCAAGCTTCTTTTCTTCATAGAAAACACCTATCCGGGATTCATCTTTGATTGGACCCAGCCCACTCTCCAGATGTAACCAGGTGTGTTAATTGGCCTCTCTGGCCCACACTAACCATTTTACCGCCTGTGTGGAAGAAACACCCCCATCACACAAAGTCTCATAATGGAAAGTGCCGGGCAACTGTAATAAGAGGCATTGCTACCAGCCCCACCTGTAATGACTTTCTAGCAGTAGTTAAACTGCAGTAAAATGCTGACCTCTCTATGGCTTACACAAAGGCAGAACTTGGCCCTTGGATCGTATTCTTTCAGATGTGCTCAGCACCTCAGAAAATCTGAGAATTTCCTTCTTCAGAATCATACTCTGAGCTAAGACTGCAGGGTATTTAGCAATTATTGAGCATGGCAATTCTGATGTACTAAAGTGGTTAATAGAAACATCAGACTATACTGCAGAAGTGTAACCTATTATCACAGTGGAACCTACTCACCAACAGAACATTTTTTAGGTGAGAAACTGTAACAGTTTTAGGCCATTGGGTCGTTTCCTAATTTCCTTGGAATCATGGGAAAGCCTGATCTCCTTTTTTTCATAGATTCATAGATTTTCAGGCCAGGAGGGACCATTTTGATCATCTAATTGGAACTTCTGCATAACACAGGCCATAGAATCTCAGCCAGTAATTCCATCACCAAGCCCTCAACCAGAGTTACCTTGAAGCATGTGATCTCCTTAGGTTTAATTTGGGGGCCAGGACGCCTACTGATAGTTACACAGACTCTTTAGAGATTAGCTTTGCCAGAACTATACAAAAATTTAATCATTTTGCAGGCAAGTCAAGGTCCTGATGGTTCTGAGGGTTTGTGGAGAATAAGTCCTGCAACTTTCCATGGTTCCTGTTTGGCCAGTAGCAAACCAGGGATGGAGGAAAGATGTAAAACCCAAAGGAGTCCAGTGTGGGGGTGACCCTTTCCTTATTTATTGGTGTCTTTCCATTTGCTTTTCTTGTTTTCCATTGGAAGTTGCAAGTCTAATGTGTGTCAAACCAACCGAACCTCAGGAGATGGTAACTCCTGGGCTTTGACAACCTACACTAGCTGTCCTGGTGGTGATCCCTGCCTGCTTGTCTGATACTACCATGGCTGGTCCTTCTGCTGGGACAGAGCAAGGAACTTCACTTGTCAAACAAACCCTGTCTCCAGCTCCCTGGCTTTCAGTCCGACATGACATCTGTGGACAAGGGTGGTACTGCCTCACCAAGAGAGGATACAATCCTCGGCCTGACCTAATAACTCTACAGCCATCCACACAAATCTAACCATTAGGTGTGCCTTTTCTTCTTTTCCCCTCCTCTCTTGTCTTTTCTTTGCCTGTGTTTGTCTATTTGCATGTGGCTGGGGGGAACTGACTTAACAATGACAGCTTCTTAAGGCATCTGGAGCTGTTGTGGTAGCAGCCTGTTTAACTGTGTCATCACAGCCTTATTGATGTTGCCACCATGAATGTTTAAATATTGCCATCGTACCATAAAGGAGGTCTAAGAGACAACGCTGACTTTGTAAATCAAAGTTTCCTTAGAGTACGTGGTTAATAAAGTAGAAATTTTACATCATGTGTGCACAGTGTGGCAAGAAGCTAAAACCTGAGGCCATTGGAAAGAACCCCATAATGTAGCACTAGCTGTGGGATGCAAAAGTAACATGGAAACAATTCCATAAGCACAACAAATCACATGAAAAACTTGGAAGATAGCAGTGGTGAAATCCTGGCCCTACTGAAGTCCATGGATAAAGTCCCTTGGACTTCAGTGGGGCTATGGTTTCACACCAGGCATATGAATGAGGGTTAACTACAGTTATATAAACAGGAACATAGCAGGATAGTAAGAAGTTAGCAACCTCGTCTCCTTCATCCCATCCAATGGTTGTGATTGTGCTATGCTACAGTCAGAAACCAAATCCATGCGTTCTGTCCTTATTCACTTACTTTAACCGTTGACAGAACATTATGCTGCTTTCCCTAGTATTAAAGCCTTTAGATGGGTCTTAAGAGGCGGAGAGGGCTTTCCACCGGCTCTCTGCACAAGGGTGGATTTCACCTTCAAACACTTTTTAAAATATGCATTATTTACTGGTCATGCCTGTGGCTTTTTCCAAGTTCTTGTAGTCTAGCCTGTGAATATATTTATAAATATTTTAAAACACTGCTTATTTACCCAGTAGAGCACAGTGGATTCTGTCTATCATGTAAATAGCACACAACTGAAATCCTTTGAAATCTTAGAAGAAACAAACATTAGACTGGGATTTAGGAGACCTGGGTTCTGTTTGTGGCTCTACCATTGGCCTGCTCAGTGATCTCGGGCAAATCACTTTGTCTCTTGTGCCTCAGTTTCCCCATCTGTGAAATGGGGATAATGATACTGCCAAAAACCACCCTGGCACTCTGTGCTCTCAAATTCTCCATCCATGCATGCAGGCAGGCACCCCCTGACCCTACTGGTGGGACTGCCTCATAGATTTGTGGATTCACAGGACTGAGCTAGATCTGGGAACTGCACTACACAGTGCCTGGTGTGATGCCATCAATCATGGTCACTCTGGGTGGCACAACAGTCCTTCACTGACTAGGCATATTGGAAGATGATGACCTCCTTTGAAAAGCATTTTGAGACCTACTGATGAAAAGTGCTACATGGTAATAAATGCTGTGCTCATAGAAAATGTTTAAAGACTCAGGCCCTTTGTTAGTGATATTATTGTGTATAATGCTATGCCCACTTGGGAGAATATGGCTATTCTGCACACAGACTACAACTGGTCAATATTTGTACAAAATGCCAGAAAATAGAAATCTCTCTGCTGTCAACAAATCAGTAATATTTGACTGTCAGGCAAAGATATCAAGAAGTCAATGAACATTTTCTTTTATAAAAGAAAAGATAAAAATCAGGCATTTTAGATATGCTGATGCCACATCCCCCCTTGATGTTGCTCATTCATACTCTGACCGAGAAATTGGAGTCAGAGTGAGATTTCTTTATGAATAACGATCGCTGCGTCTTAAGAGTTTGTAATGTATTAAAACCTGACCCAGGGGCAGATCCTCAGCTGGTGTAAATTGCCATAGCTCTGCTGAAATCAGTGGATGACTTCTCTGGAGCTATAATAATTTACACCAGCTGAGGATTTGGCCCTTAGACTTTTGACTGTGCAAGAAAATCTTGTTCGTTGCACATTCACATCTTTTAAACTTCACCCTAGAAGCTGTTATATGAAAATAACATTTACACTAGTCTTTTCTTATATTGTTACAAGGTGGTAGAAACTATAAATAAGACCATAGTTTTCTAACTGGGGTGCCCAAAGTCAAGCACTGAATCTATATTTAAGTACCCAAATGAATTATCTGCTCTGAAGGGGTGCTTAGTACTTGCAGGACGCATTGAAGTCAATGGAATGGATGGGTGATCACCAAAAAAATGTTCTATTCTTTTAGGTTCCTAAATATGAATTTGTATGCCTAAGTCTAGGCACCCAAGTTAGGAAATGTTGACCTTAAAAGCACAATTTTTAAAAGACCCATGTGTTCAATAGCACACATCAAATGTACACTCAGTTGTGTAGCCCAGTTGCACACTTGATTTGTATATGTGGTTACTGCAGCTGGAAGGCAATGCAAGGCTACCTTACAGTCATTTTAACTTCTAAGGGAAGGATTCCTGCTGAGTTAGGGCTTTGTTGGTGGCGCAAAGCTATTTTCAAGCCCACGTGTAATAACAGAGACAAAATATGGTCCTGTCAACATGTCCTAGCCAAAAATCAATGCAATGCCAGCAATGAAGAGCCTGACACGATACGGGTGCAACAAAATGATTCAATCCCAACTTCAGCCCAGACAGTCTGATGAGCCAACGTGAAGATGGCCTGGGTGCCATTTAGATTTTCTGTATAGCATGAGCCAACTGTGGCTACTACTCACCTCATAAAATGCCAGTTTATACTTGAATTTACAGGGAGATGCCAGAGGTATGACTAGAACCTGGATTGTGATTTTTGCCAGGTGAGCAAAAAGCTCAGCCCTACTAGATCAAGTCGGCAGAAACTCATTCCTATGCTACCTACCTTTTCTTACACAATGACCTATTAAACATACAAACCTAAGTGCATTGATTAAAGAAGCAATACTCACACTTAGACAGCCCAACATGTTTTTCCTTTTCCATGGGGGTCTAATCAGATAATCCATGACTGAAATAGATGAAGACAGTGATTCAAGTCTTCACTGCAGTAAGAAAAAGAATAAAGATGACAGGCATAAAAACTTTAAATGAGAACCTCATGCCTGTGGAGTGATTCACTTCTCTGCATGTTCTGGTCCCCCTGTAGTTCTACAGTGAACTGAATAATGATTTACTGTATTTCCAAACAGGACCCCCCTCATACTCATCTTTCATGACTGAATTTCCTTGATTAAATCATATTTATTTTAGTTTATCTCAGCTCTAGGAAACCACAGATTTGCCTACATCAGAGTGATAACAAAATGGAAAAAGAAGGCTTAGAGTTGAACAGACACATGGAGATTATGCTTTCTCCCAAGAGAGATTGATTGTTCCTGGACTTCCATCACGTACATGAGTTCACTTGGCTAAGACTCCTTTAATACACAGAACACAAAATACAGAGTGGCTGTTCACATTAAAGCTTTAGTAGTTTTTCTTTCTGCAGTGCAATATCCTACAAAACTACAAATACACTCAGCCATACATGATAAACCTCCAAATTATCACATTAAAACCAAAATCTGCCCAGGTTTTCATCCATGTGCATCTCTAATGGTTCTACTGGGGTTACTCCTGATTTTAATTGGCTTGCGATCAGAACAGGCCCTAAATTCCTCTGTCAAATTTTTCAAGTGTCTGCTAATTTGGGGTACCTCGATATTTGGCAGCTCAATTTGAGGCACCTAGTGTAAAGGTAACTACAAAAGTCTGTGGATACTGACCTCTGTTATGTGATCCAGGTAGTAAATAACCTTTGTAAACCTTTCTCGTTAAGCAAAAGACTTTGAAAGGGAAAAAAATTAGCCCTGTTTCAAACTTCCTCTTAAGCTTTCTGACTTCTACATTGTATTTCCTCAATTTTTCCTTGAAAATATTTGCTCTCTTTCTTTCACATGCTCCCCCAGTATTCTCAAGGTAGTTTGTATCATTGGCTGAGGGAATTCTTTTCCTATGGGTGCCCTTACTTCCTGTAATCTCATAAGATTCTCCAGTGTGAATGTTCTCTAAGTCACTTCAGCTGGACTAGATAGAGGGCTAAATGAATGAGGTAGGAAGGGTGTAACGGAGCAGAATTTCACCAAGACTATTTTGCTCTTGATTGAAGATGAATTGTTATTGCACATGCTCTGACTGCAAGAAAATAAATCCTCTTGTGATTTCCAATTATGGGTCAGCATGAGCAATGTGGCGAATTCCATGACTTAGGCTTGGTGTGCTGGTGAAGGACTTCCATCATGCATCCCCTAAGATTGGCCTCCCTCCAATACTAATATTGCCTCCCTAGTTTCAGTGTAATGACCGTGTCTCATATAAGTCTTTATCAGGCATCAGCCTCTCTCTCCTCTAGTTTTATGGGTTCTTATGTAATATTTTTGGGCAAAAAGGGGAGAGCTCATGGGGTTATTTCTGTAACATTTAGTTGGTATTTTACATCTTTTTTCACAGTTCTGTGCTGCCTGGAAAAGCCCTTCCATTATTTAGATAATCATAACCGAAAATTCAAGTAATCCATAATCTCCATGCTAGCTTTGTCCCTCACGAAGCCTGTGTAGCTGTAACTTGGCTAGACTTTGGTTTAAAAAGAAAAACCCTTGGAACTAACATGATCTGATCAATCAATGCCCCAATCACTTGGCCTATATATGTATCCATTTCCCCAATCCTGGGCTTATTTGTTGTTGTTTTTTTATGTTGTAAGCTCTTTCAGGCAGGTACCATGTCTTTGTAAGTGATTCTACAGCCTCTAGTGTACTGGGGCCCCGATCCTGATGTAATAACAATTAACAGGATTAGGTAACTAGGGCCTCCCAGAGCCTTCAGTGGTGGTTGGATTGGATCCCTAGTGAGAAAAGAACTCCTTTGCTGAATATCACCAGTACCTGATTAGTGATGGGAACTTGCTGCAGCCTGAATAGCTAAATCAGCAGGAAGCTTGTTTATTTTAATGTAGCTAGATGTGTGTCTAATATGTCTAATATTAAAGGTGCTTTCACATTGCAGAGAATTATGCTGAGTGTATCTTGGAACAGTCTCATCTTTCAGAGTCTTATAGTGGATATTTAAGAGAAAGGAATCGATGGAGGATGAAAAAGAGTCCAAATCTTTTCACTTACTTTCTACCGCCGGGCATGTTACAAATTTTAGGAAGCGTCTGAATCAGTCATCTTCTAGACCTGAGCCATCACCATTACCACTCTGTCTGGCAGGCCTTTCAGTTCTTTCCCTCTCCTCCATAGGAAGGAAGGAACTATAACGCTGGAGGGAAGTTGAGAATCAACCCTAACTAACAAGGCTTAAGAGATTTAAAGGCCTCGAATCTCCCCTTCGGTGGAAGATTAAAATATTTCTTTCCAGCAACATTCACATCAGACAAAGTGTACTCCTTTAATCTCATTCAAGGCCTTGTTATCCCCTTTTCCAAGACTCATTGTGTTTAAAAGGAAAGGTCACAAATTGTCATATCAAAAGTTTCCACTAGATACTCAATAGAGAGATTCAGTGGCTAGAAGTAGAAAATGCAAAGAGCCTGTATTCCTCCTTCTTGGTACAGAGGATTCATTTCTCAGCTATTTTCTGGTGCATGAGGTGTTTGTCCCATTTTAGACATTCGGAGCTAGATTCAGCAATGGGTTACACCAGCTGCTTGTGGCATTATGGAGTGTGCAGGACTTCCAGTGAGAGAGAGCCTGCTGGGAGGGAGATGATGCAGTGGAGGAAAATGGCCACAACCTGTTGGAAGAAGATGCATGTGACACCAAGTTAGGCTCCTGATAGATTTTTTTTCTAAATAATTGGTTAGAGTCACATAGACTCACCTTTGAATTTGGTTAATTGTTTCTATTAATTTCTGGTTATTTTGATCTTGTCATTCCTTATCTTATGAGTCCAACAATAGGTAACGGTAGAATTGAGCCCGACAAATTTTCATTTGGGAGTAGGGTGGATGGGTAGGGTGAATCTTGATGTTGAAAAATCATTCTTATGGTAGAACCAAGCAAAAACATTTATTTTAGGAGATAATATTTGACACATCCTTCCAGAATAGATCCTTACAATGGCCACATCCCTTCTGCAGCTTGGAACATTTTTTGCCACTCATCAGATTTCAGGTTGGTTGATTGATTGGTCCTGAGATACTGAAAATGAAGGGAGTTTATGTTGCTGCAGCAGAGTATACTGAAGTTTGCATAGTCTCTCATTTTCTTAGTCCTTAAAATCTTGCAAATGCTGATTTAAAAAATCCTCAGTCCTCATAGGGATCATGAAGCTCTGAGCACTGTGCTACTTAAGGGACTGATCTGCCACCGTTATTTACATCTAAGAGCATTTACAAAAGCAGTCCTATTGAACTTAATGTGACATCACACATGTGATTAAGCGCTAGACAATGGAAGGGTAGCAGAAGCAATGGAGGTACAACCCAAACAAGAATCCTTGGAGAAAGGGGCTGTAAGAGATCCAATAGCTGGAAGCTGAAGGTAGACAAACTTATACTAAAAACGAGGCTCACATTTTTGACAGTGAGGGTAAGTAATCATTGGAACAATTTACCTCGGGATACTCCTTCTCTTGAAGTCTTTAAATTAAGACTTGGTATCTTTCTAAAATATATGGTATAGTTCGAACATAAGTTATGGACTGGATGTAGAAATTACTGGGTGAAGTTCTATTGGCTGTGTTATGCATGAGGTCAGACTAGATGATCTTAATGGTCCTTTCTGGTCTTAAAATCTATGAATCTATTACTCTTTACAATGCACTGATGGATAAGTGGACCACGTAGTTACTTGATTAATCCTTTTTTTTTTTTTTTTTTGTCTTGAACAATAAGAGAGGCGGTGAAACCATTGCGAAGAGGGGACAGGAATACATGACTTCATCCTCCTGAGCGTAAAGAGACCCAGAATATATTTCTTCCACCTTCCATTAAGCCATCAAGTATTTCACAAACATAACATTCAAATGGCCAAGGAGTCTGTGGTTCAGATCTCTGTTCCATCGATATCTGCTTCTCCTCTTACCCTATGGAAAATACCCACAGCAATAAAACAAAGGACTAGATGTGCCACAGACAATCTGCAAACGGATGGCTTGGCTACCGAGAGGAGGAAATGAAGTACTAAAACCTCTCATCAGATGTTCTGAAAATTATTTCAGCTGCTAGAATAGCTACACAAAATTTTATTTCAAAGGAAATGTTCCAAAATCTTCTCCTTTGATAATTGCTTTTTTTTAAAAAACCCATCTGTCATATGTTTCATTCCAGTCTCAAAGGGCCAATGTGTGGAAGGGAGCCTAATCCCTCGCATTCCAGTCCAGGTATTGATTTTGGAGCATGCTCTTTCCCCCATCTCAAACCCACTGCTGCTCCTTGGAACAGAATCCAAGTGTGGCAAGAGGACAGGCTGTAGGCCAGACATGGTAGGGACAGAGCTATTGTTGTTTAGGTCACCTTGCTGTGCATTTCTAGAAATTCTAACTTTTGAAAAGATTTGTTGTAATTTAAAATCTCCTGGGTTTTCCAATGTTTTTAATAACCTCAATAGTCTTTCAGGATCTCCCCCCACCCGTACATTCCTGATATGTATTTACATATCATTTGTACCTTAAGATTTTTCCTTAGAATTTCCTTTGTTTTTGAAAGAATAAAGAATAATCACTCTGTAATACTTTGATGGTTAGATTACTGATTTGGAAAGATGGAATTTATTTTCTTCTACATATTTTTTGAATAAATGGAAGGATGGTCCAGTGTCTAGGGCGTTAGCCTAGGCCTTGGGTGCCCTGTGTTCAATTCCCTGCTCTGCCACAGACTTCCTGTGTGACCATGGGCGAGTCATTCAGCCTCTCTTTGTCTCAGTTCCCAGTCTGTAAATGGGGATAATAGCACTGTCCTACCTGACAGGGGGTGTTGTGAGGATAAATACATCAAAGATTGTGAGGCAGTTTGAGATGTACTGCTAAAAATTGCTAGTGATTATTATTGATATCTATTAAAATGTGCCCATTCCTTACTATGGAGACATATGACATAACTAAAACACCCTCAACCAGCTGATTTAAATAATATCATCCACAGACAACTTGCCACCTCCAACTATCCACAGAAACAAAGCCTGCAATAAAAACACAATCATTCCCTCTTCCGTTCCCATTCCCCTGGCAAATCCTGAGATACATTTGTGTAGCATTAATGCACTAAAACACTCCCCAAGAGTCCATGCAGGATTTACAAGCTCCAAACGGAGTCTACTAATTCAGGAAGTAATTTTAAGTCCTTTAAGGAGACCCTGCGAAGCTTATAAATCCAGCAGTAATTCCTTTTCAGTCTGTGAAAGTTGTGGACTCCATTAGGCTCATAAACAAAAAATGGTCCTAACAATGCATAAGTTAAGCCATTTTTATTAATTAGCTTCTGCAGGCTAAATTTAGAGGTCCCTGGGAGCACAAGGACTAGTTAAAAAAATACTTAGTAATGTCAAATGTCAAATACTTAGTAAATGTCAAATACTTAATAAGGTTCCTGGGAGCACAAGAACTAGTTAAAAAAATACTTAGGAATGTCAAACATAGGGCCAGATCCTGCTGTTTGTAGCAAAGTGGTCATCAATGGGTTACTTAGACTATTATAGGTTGAAGCCATGCTCCACCCTTCCCTTACTTCCTGTTCATAGATTCCAAAGCCAGAAGGAACCACTGTGATCATCTAGTCTGACCTTCTGTATAACACAAGCCACAGAACGTCCTCAAAATAATTCCTAGAGCGTCTTTTAGAAAAAATCCAATCTTGATTTTAAAATGGCCTCTGATGGCGAATCCACCATGACCCTTGGTAAATTGTTAATTACCATCACTGTTGAAAATGTATGTCTTACTTCCTGTCTGAATTTGTCTAGCTTCAACTTCCAGCCACTAGATTCTGTTATACTTTTCTCTGCTAGACTGAACAGCCCATTATCAAATATTTGTTCCCAGGTAGATACTTATAGACTGCAATAAAGCCACCCCTTAACCAACTCTTTGTTAAGATAAATAGAATGAGCTCCTTGAGTCTATAACTATTTGACATGTTTTCCAATCCTTTACTCATTCTTGCAGTTCTTCTCTTCTCTCCAATTTATCAAATATCTTTCTTGAATTGTGGACACCAGAACTGGACACAGCATTCCAGCAGTGGTTTCACCAGCGCCCAATACTGAGGGAAAATAACCTCGCTACTCCTAATCAAGATTCCCCTTTCTGCATCCAAGAATTGCATTAGCCCCTTTGGCCACAGTATTGCACTGGGAGCTCATGTTCAGCTGATCATCCATCACGACCCCAAATCTTTTTCAGAATCACTGCTTTCCAGGATCGAGTCCCCCATTGTGGAAGTATGATCTACATTCTTTGCTCCTAGAAGCATACATTTACATGTAACTATATTAAAACGCGTATTGTTTGCTTGCACCCAGCTTACCAACCAATCCAAATCACTCTGTATCAGTGATCTGTCCTCTCCATTATTTACCACTCCCCCAACTTTTGTGTCACCTGCAAACTTTATCAGTGATGATTTTATGTTTTCTACCAGGTCATTGATAAAAATATTAAATAGCGTATGGCCAAGAACTGATCCCTGCGCGACCCCACTGGAAACACACCCACTCACACCCCTTTTATATTTACAATTTGAGATGTCAGTTAGCCAATTTTTAATCCATTTAAGATTTTAAAGATTCTGTTTAGTTAGCGGGAGATCACCCTCCCACGGTGATGCTGTTAAATAAAGCAGCAAGTTCCCAGCCTACAGTCCTGTGAGTAGACTTGTTTTTGTTGTGCAGAGAGGGCTCTTTACAAAAAGTGCCTTCTTTATGAAACTTCAGTGGTACTTTCTGCATGATTAAGGATTGAGCACAGGAAGAAAGGTCTGCAGGATGTGGCTTCAAATTACAGAGAAAGGGAATTAAAAAGCTGCAGTATGGTATGATAAACCATCAAGAGTTGAATTCATTGGGAATTGAGGAATCTCAGCTCCTTTCTGGAGAAGTCTGCACCTTTCAAGATCTTGCCCGTTCATTTGAAATATAATAATAATGGGCAGTATCATTCCATCAGTTTTTAAGTAGCAATCCCCACTGAAATCAGTGAGTAATTTCCCGTGGCATGATTTTTAATAAGCCCCAAATTAAATTGCTATTGCATTATTTCGTCTGCTTTTTAAATCACCTTCAACAAAATATAAACCCCCTAAAATAAGATAGTTTATAAGCCCTGCTCATCCCAGGTAAATTTCAAAAGAAGGTGAAATGCTTACAGTTATAGGTCCTGATCCTGCAAGCCCTTGGTCACTAGTATCCAGCCAATCCCATTGATTTCAGTGGGTAGGATTTCCAGGATTGGGCCCCTACTTTAGTTTATGTTGTGGTATAATATGGGCATGGATCAGCGTTCACATCACACTCCCTGTCAGTAGGCGGCCTGGGCTGGGGAAACTAATGATTCAACCAGCGGACCAAATTCGGTGACGAATCCTGTCACGAGACAGGTGAGGCACGTTGCGCATACGCTAAGAAGAAGAACTGGCTATTTAGAGATGTGAATCTGAAGCAGGCTTTACATCTACAGAGCAGCACAACATAATTAGAATAGGAATTATGTATCTGACTTTTATATTTTCATTTGTATATAGTGTAACTGCTTTGTATCTAGCATGTATGTGTATATTTTTAATGCTCTGTGTTCATTCAATAACAATTCTAATAAAATTATAACACAATAATAAATCTAATATAAGTCACCATTTTAATATCAGGACATTTTTAATGGTAAAATGTACACGATTACATTTTGCTATATTTTAGTCTAATACTGTGCTCAGTTTCTGAAGGCTTTTTATTAGAGAGAAAAAACAAAACAGTGCCACCTTGTGGCAAATGCATTTTTCCATACCTCACTCCAAAATAGAGTAGCAAGAAAGTATACTGCAATGAAGCATTGGAGGATTGCATACTGACACAGAAAGTTATGGTTCCACTATATGGAACACTAGAGAGATCCCAGTTTGGGGAAGAATATATTTCTCAATTGAAGAGGAAAAGAAAAAATCAAGTTCAGTAAATGCTGAGAAAGATGTTATTTCCACTGGAATTTGGGTGTGAGACTCCACTCTTTCAAACTGGTGTAACCGCATTATCTTCGGTGGAATTACACTGGCATGAAACTGGTGTAACAGAGTGGAGAAGATTGCGATTAGCAAAGATCGTTTGAGGCTAAATCTGGTCTTAGTTGTACAACCGTAAATCCAGAACAATTCCATTGAATTCAGTGGTTACTTTTTTTTTACACTGGTGCAACTGAGAGCAGAATCTGGCCCTTTCTGTATTTTTATTGGTTCAGGTAATGCTTCATAGGAAACAGCCCAGTGTCAAAGGAATAGGATGCCATGGTTGGCTGAAGTCTGAAAGGATATATAATTTCAGAACTATTAGACACAGTGAGTTAACGTGTCCAAACTAAATTGTCAGAGATGGGTTTTGTCACTGACAGATCTACTATCATTCAGTCAGGTTTTTCCAAAACAATGTTACAAGAAGGGTTCAGAGTCTCAAAATGCTTTCAGTCTGGTGATGTTGTTGGAAAAATATTTGCTTCTAAATCAGTGTGCAGCGTAAAACAGAAGGGCTTAGTTCTTGGGGCTTTGCATTACATGCTTTGCTAAGGAATGAGGAGTACAATTACAGCAGCAGATTCTAACAGCATTTTCCCACTGCTAGGGAAGCTGAATGCTCTCTGTGGAAAACAGGATGTTATTGCCTGAGTTAATGTTCTTATGGGGTTAGGATTTCAAATATCACTTGAAAAACCAAAGCTTGTGCTGTTCATTGACAGATTGATAGCCCGCACTGTGGTTTGTAATACTTTGGTGAACATCTTGAAATACTTATGTCATGACTGAGGTAAGGTTTGAAAAAAACATTTGATTATTTTGTTACATTTCTTAAATGTTATGATTTATTTTAATATTTGCGTATTGCTAACCCAAACAGTGGAGCATTATGTTGTGCTTTTTCCCATCACAGTTTTGTAAACCACCATCTTTCTCTTTTCCTTGAGACCCGCAGGACTGGATCAGATAGTTTTAAACATCTGCCATGTGTGCATCTCACAGCAGTCTGGTCTTTATTTCCCAGCCTCAGTCACATGATCTGGGGCAGGGTTACAAAAGGTTACATCCCATCACATGGCAAAGGCCAGTGTCTGCTGAGATCAATGGTTATGGTTACATCGTCCTCTTCTTTTAAAATCCAAATGCAAATAAAACATAACATTGACCAAAAAAACAATGCTCGCAGCTAAGAAAGCCAATTAATTCATAAGAACATAAGTGCAGCCATACTGGGTCAGACCAAAAGTCCATCTAGCCCAGTATCCTGTCTTCTGACAATGGTCAATGCCAGGTGCCCCAGAGGGAATGAACAGAACAGGTAATCATCAAGTGATCCATGCCCTGTAAAGCAGACTAACAAACATCTAGGAGGGATGTCAGGGTAGGGCACCTGAACTGCTTGGATAGATGAAAGGATTATTCTGACTCTTACTGGACATCTGTCAATAATAATGGTCTCTGAATCTCAATGGGTTTCTCATCACATGGCCACTTCTTGTTTTCCACATCTTTGTGTTCTTGTTCCTTCTGTGGTGACCTATTCTGCTGCTGTACGGTGGCTTTGCCACCTGGATCTGCTACTTATTGTGCAGGAGCCTTTAGCATGTTGTCAAGAAACAAAGAGCCTGAGCTTTGTTATAGTGTTTTCTGCTCCTCAAAATGGTCTGACCCTCAGTGGTGGCTATGATGTGTGAGATTGAGCTGGAGTGTACCAGTTTGCCATTCACTTTGTGTTTGGAATTTAACATCCTCTCCCACTTCTAGAGCGGTTGCTCTTTTGCACCATAGGTGCTCAGATACTACAGTGATGAGGGACATACAAGGACCTGAGAGTAATGTGTTAGTGTAGAGTGTAACTACTTCAGAGTTAAATATCTTTGGCTTAGTTGTCTGCCCTAAGGTGTTTGTTTTTGAACCGGTGATCCTAATAAAGTGTTGTGAGATGTGTTGCAATATTCTAACAATACTATCAATAAGCCTGGATCCCTTGAATCTGCAAGAGATTTTAAAAATCAAGTTATTTGCTATTTGTACTGACTTTTCTGCTCAGCCATTTGACAGTGCTTGACATGGTGTGATAGGCAGAGAACTGCCAAAATGAGTCATTTGCGAATTATGGGATACTCTCAGTTATTAGGTCATCTGGGATCCCAGGAGGAGCAAATTGTGAGTTACAATGTGTTATTACATTGCCACTAAATGTGCTGTGCAGCAGCTTGATTTCCGAAAGATGTGACTAGCAGTCCACTAATGAGATAATCTTACTCATTTAATTCAAATACACGTGCAACAACCTCGGACCAAAGGGGATGAGGAATCTCACGTGGTTTTAGTGGTTCTGTTAGATTCTGTTTTCTGTATTACAGATTTCACATTTGGATACCTTATCTTCAATAGCAACATTCATACCTAGCCAGATTAGGACATGTCAGACTCCATTCTCACCCTGCTCAAACCCATGATGGGCCCTGTGTAGCATACTTGGCAATATCGACCTCAGGCTGTGTGGTACCTCAGCGTAATGTCTTTTGCACAGAATCTCTTCATGTTCAGCAATTTAATAGAATCATAGAGGCGAGACCTCGAGAGGTCATCTAGTCCAATCCCCTGCATCCGAGGCAGGATTACATAATAACTAGACAATTTCAATAAACTGCCAAGGCTGGAGGTGCCTGGGTTTTCTCTCTGAGCATCTACATAGAATTTCTCTCACAAACACTTGTAAATTGAGGTGATTTGGTGTTCCTCATTTGAGGCTGTCAGATTTTCTTTTGGAAATGGCAAGTATTTGAGTCACATTTACTTCAGCCTCTGCTCCTTGCAACTCCCATCCCATCTCCTAGAACTGGAAGGGACCCTGAAAGGTCATCGAGTCCAGCCCCCTGCTTTCACTAGGCAGGACCAAGTACTGATTTTGCCCTAGATCCCTAAGTGGCCCCCTCAAGGATTGAACTCACAACCCTGGGTTTAGCAGGCCAATGCTCAAACCACTGAGCTATCCCTCCCCCCAACTCCTTGCCTTCACTAGTTCCAGGTTCTCCTAGAAGCATGTTTGCGATTAGGAGCTCCTTGCTGAGCCTGGATTTTACATTTAGGGCTAAATTGTGGCTGGAACCTATGCAGCCACGCAGGGGACTAAGGCTCAGTCCATCTATGCATGGCCACATAGGACCTACCCAGATCTTGGCTAGACACGGAGGGAAGAGCAATGGCTGTGTGCCTAATGATCCCCTCAGAAGGAAGTGGGTGAAGGGTGGGACAAGGGTTGGGAATAGCTTGAGCCAGGGCTCTGCTTCCTCATGTTACAGCTTGGAGGGAAGTGTACTCAGGTGATGGGCTGCTGCAGTATATTAGCCTCCGTGTGGAAATGAGGAACTGCAGCAGGATTGTGCTCAGAGGATTGACTCCAAGGCGTAATTTCCATTCTACAGCTGCCCCGGGTCCAGTACAAATGCACACTGCCCCTGACTCAGGCCTGAGTCTAAAGGCTCAACCTGGCCTTCAGGGAGTACATTTGCAATTTCTAGATCATTTTCCAAAGCCCAGATTGTGCTTTGCAAAATGGTTTCTGTGATACAGTTTCCAAAGGTCTGTGGTCTGTTTCTGCCTCACCGGATCTCTGCGCATAAACATATTCGTGAAACGGCTCTAAACCAAAACAATTGCCAGCATTTCTCTTCCAATCTGTGCATAGTTCTGTTGTGGTTTAGTCAGTGTTTTGTATGCTTTTGAAGCATATGCCTCTGGAAGATCATCTTGCAGAAGGACACTGCCACCCCATGTGAGCTTGCACTGATTGAAAGATGTTGGATGTTTCTTAGGGCTTCTCTCCACTTACTAGGGCATCAACACTCAGCGATCGATCCACCGGGGGTCGATTTAGCGGGTCTAGCGAAGACCCGCTAAATCAACCGCCAATCGCTCTCCCGTTGACTCCACTGGAACGAGAAGCATAAGGTAAGTCAACGAGAGAGTTTCTCCCGTTGACCCAGCGCAGTGTAGACACCGCAAAAGGTGGATTTAAGCTATATCGACTCCAGCTATGTTATTCATGTAGCTGGAGTTGCGTAACTTAGGTCAACTGTGCCCCATAGTTTAGACCTGCCCTTAGTCTCTAAATCATTCATTGCGGTGCTTCTATGCCACCTTTTTTTGAATTTTCAAAAGCTTCCCTCTTGCTGATCATCCCACTTCTCCTCTATAGACTTCCTGTTCTAGACTTCCTGAAGCAGCCATCTCAATGGATTGTTCTTCATTCTGATCTTTACAAAACTCAACATTTGGGTCCAGATTTGATCAGCAAGTGTAGCTTTAAGTGTAACTTTTGTTGTTGTTTTTTGGGTTCTGGACACTGCACAGAAAATGTCTGAAAAAAATAATCTCATTTCCATAGAGAGTTAAAATGAAATGTCCTGAAAACATTTTTATTCATATGTGTTTGTACAGCACCTCGCAAAATAGGGTCCTGGTCCATGACACGGGCTCCTAGGGGCTATGGTAATACAAATAATAATCATAACGATAATTAGTTTTTTAATAACACTTTCAGTTAGAAAATCTTAATCCAGACAAATCTACTTAAAATTCAATTTGCTTCGTCGGTGACATTGCTATAAATAGCCAGCTGGGTTATGGCATGGGACAGTGCTCTGCTTGCTGCTATTCTGAACTCCTCCTTGGAATGGCTGCAGACACGAGTCCTCCTCAGAATATCATAGAATATCAGGGTTGGAAGGGACCTCAGGAGGTCATCTAGTCCAACCCCCTGCTCAAAGCAGGACCAATCCACAGACAGATTTTTGCCCCAGATCCCTAAGTGGCCCCCTCAAGGATTGAACTCACAACCCTGGGTTTAGCTGGCCAATGCTCAAACCACTTGTTTCAATACGTGTCCCCATCCTTACACGCCTGAGCCTCATTTCCACAGGTCAGCCCAATAGCATGACAGTAGTGATTTAACATGCTCTGCAGGAGACCTTTTTTTAGTGAATGACTTCTGAATTCCCCTTCCTTATGTTGATGGAGACTAGGCGTATCTTAGTGAAAACGTGAGCTTCATTGTCTCACTTCCCTGACAGAGACTGGGAGATCTAGCATATAGTGAGGCAGGTCTTGACAAGGCAGGGAGTCCAAAAGTTGTTGCCAAAAGATGGGTCCAGAATGCAATCTGCTCTCCCTCCTGTGACAAATATTTATGTATTTTATTCAGATTTCTGGAAAGTTCCCTAGGCCCCTATGCTGTGCTCTGGGTGCCCATCCCATAAATTAAAAACAACAATAACATACACTATGAAGGCCTGTTCCTGTGACGTTGATGCACAAATAGACATCCACCAGTTAATATGAGGAAAATAAACTCAAACCCTTCCATTCATCGGCTCATGCCGCTGTCACAAAAGCCTGGGAGGGGGGCAATGGGACATGCCTGGAAGATCAAGTTTGGGCTCTGGCAGATCAAGGTGGGGTATGAGTTCCAAAGTTGAGGAACCTTCACAGAAAATGACCTACCGGGAGACCCTCCCCTCATGTTTATCAGAGAGTTCTGTAGCTTGAGCACATCCTACTCATCTCAGCTGTGGCAGTCTGGCCTTGGTGAGGGTGGGGAGAGGTCTCTTGGGTAATCAGATCCCAAACCACTTAGGACTTAGCCTTACCAATGCTTTAAATTCCACTCAGAAACTTCCTGCTAGCCTGTGCCTGTTCCAGAGCAATGATGCAATATATCCCAGGTGAGAAACTCAACGTTGCTCACTAGCTTCATCTTCTGATTGGCATAGAGCACATGATGGCAATGTGATCTCCAGGTGACAGAGGCATGGATAATTATCGATTATAATCGTAGCAAGGTTCCCTGTATCAGAGAGAAAAAGGTCACACATTCCTTGCCAGGGGCAGATGTGTCTGGGTCGGATGTGATGGAGACAGAGCTGGGTGTCATCAGTGACCTCAGTATATCACAAGCATTTTTCCTCATTAGCTCTCTAGTGGCTTCAGGAGGACTGATAATATACTGCCCCAGGATGTCCTGGAGGGGAGAAACACAGATGCAGAGGAGCCATTTCCCCACAGCTACCCTCTCTCAAAGTCAGTAGTGATGGAAAAGACCAGACACTGCTGCTTAGGATGCCCAAAGTACCTAACAGGATAAAACTATTCTCAAAATAGCCAGTGCTCCCCATGTACCAGAGTACAATTAATTTCAATGAGCAGCAATGTAGCCATTCAGCTACGATCAACACAGTGAAATCCCCAGGCACCACATTGAAAAGGTACCCCAATATGTCTGTGTTGAAGGATGTGGGTGGGATCTGGCTGAAGAAACACAGTGCGTGTAAATGTTTGACTGCCTCAGCGGTGCCAGCAGTTGCAGCTCATCTGTTGGCAATTGGTGATATGCTGAGAAAATGTAACTCCTGGAGAATAAAAAAGAGCTATAGGGTGACCAGATGGTCTGGGCATCAAACCAAAGCAGGGCAGGGATGTGGGGGGAGGGCATCTCTTATAAAATCACATTAAGTTCTGGGGTTGTCTTGTCTCTATGCAAAGAGCACAGTCGTTCAGGGTACTGTGAGTAGCCTGGAGGCTGCAGAAGGCATCTTTTTCAAAGATGGGATGTTTATGCTTCTCTGTCTCCATTTGACCTGTGGCAATATACTGTACCTACATTAAGCCTAGATTTGCACTGGGCATCCTAGGATGTCTGATCATCCTTTACTAAAGGGACAGGGACACTGGCAACAGCGTCTATAAGTCTATAAGTCTGTACAGTGATGCATGAGTGAGTAGCAACATTGTAATAATCTGCACTGACTTTTTAGGGTTATGCACACTAAATGTTTTAACAGGGAACTTAATGCAGGTGAAAGGTGCTGGCTTGACAGCTCTAGAGACCGAGTCTTCTGTCCACACAACACAGGCAACAGCATTTCCAGCTTCTCCCATGCTGCCCTGCCTCCTGTTTGATCAGGAAGCACCACCTCTAAGGACAAGAACCCCACCTCTTGGCTGTTTATTCTTCAGGCTCTTTCAGTCCTTGGGCTAACTGTGATTTTTGGTGCCTCAGTGTCTGAGCTGAACTTTTAGCATTACTTGGGGTTTATATAGCTTGGCCCTTGTTAAGTTCATGGCATACACATGAAGAACTAGGGGAAACAAACCTTTACCCTTTTCCTGGAAGGTTGCAGTGTAACCCTATATTTCTTAAAATCTAGAAATCTAACACACAACCACCAATTACACAAAGCGAGATAGCAGACGGCTACCTCAGGCACAGAGGCACAACTCAACCTGACTTGCTCCAGACTGACTCTTTTGCAGAATGACTGGGAAGATTCAGATCACATGCTTCCCTAGGGAGCCCCCTACCCTGGAAGCAGGAGCAGGAAACCCCTTACAAATTTAAAAGGATAGCTTGTAATTATAACATAGTTTTCAATACATCATAATTCTGAATGCACTTCCACTGGTTTTTACATCAGTGTAAGCCCATCTGAAATTAATAGACCCATAGATTCCAAGGCCGGAAGGAATGGAATCTATGTGACTATAGTCTGACTTCCTGTATAACACAGGCCATAGAACTTCCCTAAAATAACTCCTAGACCATATTATTTTAAAAAAAATCCAATCATGATTTAACAATTGCCAGTGAGGCAGAATCCACCACAGCCTTTGGTAAATTGTTAATTACTCTCACTGTTAATAAATTGAGGGCTGGAGGTAACAATTTGCATCACCTCTTTCTTACAGCTTGATCATATTTGCAGTGAAAAATTGGGACACTGTGTTTCGAGCAGGGAGAGGAGAGGAGTAAGCAACTCAGGGGGGAAGATTTTGATGGGAGGTAAGGGAGATTGATGAATATAAAACTGGGGCGCTTTGCAGTAAAGAGCAGGAAGGGAGGCAGCAGAATGTATCCCTCTGTCACACCTTCTCTCATAGTCCCAAATCTCCAGTGTAGCTCATACCCTAACATCTCCCCTTGCTTTCTCCCAGCCCACCTGCACTCAGTTCACCCAGAACCTTACTTATCAATTCACTCCTGCTCTCAACCTTGCTAACCCAACCATGCACATATGTATGTTTTTTTGCAGCACTTGGGCCTTAAGTGCTACTTACCTCAGCCGTAGATATCAAGCTTTCAGAGATAAATGTACTTTTAAAATTGACAGTTTTCCTTTAAGATGACTAGAAATCAGAATGAGTGGAGAATGTGGAGAAATCAAGTAAAACTGACTCTTGGAAGCTCTTGTGCCATCTGCTGGCAGTGTAGGAAAATGCAATAGTAAAGCTGAGACTTCAAAATAATTAGGAATGAAAACAAAAACTACTCACATATTGTACCTGGTGCAATAGGAAACACAGAGAGGGAAAAATTAGTGTTTGCTGAATAGAAAAAGTCAAAATTAACATGGGGAAAAATTATTGTATCCTGTGAAATTGCTGCATACAACCAACACTAAAAAAACTTCAGCAGAGATAAAAATAGAAGAAAGTACACCTTTATATAGGTAAATATTACAGACTCTTAGTATATATATAATGAATGTGTTTGTGTTCATACAGGCAATTGAACAGCTGTTAAATTGCAATGACTTTCAGGCACTTTGGTCTGATCTGGATTGGCATCAAATCAGTGACCTAAAGGTAACACGTTTTGTCCTTTGAACCATTCAGTTCTCCAACCATATTCTTGATAGGACAAGGAAAGCTGTTTATATCACACACACCTTTTAAAAAATGAACTTCTGGAGTTTTTTTCTTTAAATAAACCTTTTTGGGAAAAAAAATGGAATGTGCTTAAAACATCATGTCCAAAAAAGAATACTTTGGGTATGCACAGACTGAGCATGGCTCTAATGTGCTTTCACCCAATGCTGCAGAAAACAGGCACAATAAAATAGACATGCACACAAAGAAGGTAGGGCTGGAAAAATCCTGTCCTTCAGCTGCTAAACTACAGGTGCTTACCACATGTTCAAAAGAACTCATTTGGACAATCTACTAGAAGCACACTTATCTTTCCTATGGTCCAGCCAGGGGACAGGCAGATGGAGTACTGAGCGGACAGATCCGCACTTACACACACACACACACACACACACACACACACACACACACACACACACACACACACACACACACACAGCTCAAGCTCACTGATTTTCAAGATATTGACCAACATTTTCAAATCTGGTTGCCAAAAAGTTGGCACTTAAATATCCATTGGCCTGATTTGTAGAAGCACTGAGCGCTCGCTAGTTCCAGGGCAGTCACTGGGAGTTGCAGGTGCTCAGCACCTTTGAAAATCAGGCTGCTTATTTTTTAGTGTTGTGATATGGATTTAGGAGCCTAACTTCATGCACGTAAATGTGCAAATGTTGACTCCGATACAATTTTGACACCCCCACCCCTCGGATGCTTTTGAATTGATCATCAACATAAACAGCTTGTCTGAAGAGATCAGGTTAGTCAAAAAACAGACTGAAAAAATCAGAGGGGGAATGTGGAGAAATTAACTCCTTGAAGGAAAATGTATGTAAATATTTATATTAAATGAGATAGGAACAATGAAGATGCAAAGAAACCTAAGCTATTGTGGGGCTTTTATTCATTTCCAACCCCTATGAGAAAATTCCTTTAAAAGAGACAAAAGTGTTTGTACAGTGCCTAGTGCAATGGGGTTTAGGTCCATGACTGGGGTTCTTAGGTACGATCACAATATAAATGAATAACAAATAATAATAATTAATAATAAAAGGAGTGGAAAGCCAATTTTTGTGACTATTTCAATAACTCTCAGGACAAATGAGCAGTTGCCTTTCTAAAGGTGGTCATTGAGAAATATTTTCAGCTTTTTTTTTTTTACTTAATTTTATGATAACCATCCATTTTTCCAAGCAGAATCCTTCAAGATACAATGTTTATCCCCTCCCCCCATCCAGTCAGAAAGGGGGGGGGGGGAGGAGAGGAATCTGCTAGCACTGATGAGCAGCCCCATCAGCTGTACAGAAAGACTATGGCAAAGATTACAAACATCTACAGTGTTAGTTACAGGGACATTATCCATAAAGCATGTAATCCTATCCAAACCTTCCTACAACGGTTTCACAGTACGCCAGAATTTTTTTAGGATATTTTCTATTTTCATCCCGTGATCCCATGTAATACATAGTCTTGGCATTTCTTATCACTTCCAACCATGCATTTCTCAATTTTTTTTTAATGTTTGTTCCAAATTTCAGTACTGTGCATCCTTTTTGCCTTAGACCAAAAGCATATCACACATTCTCATCATTTTAATTAAACCAGGGCCAATCCAGGGCAAATGTTTGATTTTGACTCAAAAGGTACATGCAAATCACAAATTCCATTCGATTCACAATGGAAAAGGCTCCCTGCTACCTCCTTACAGTATGTGGAATTAAGCAGTCTGCCAAATTCCTGACTGCACATCATTAAAAAAATGTGCTTGTGCATTTTGAAATTGAAAAAAAAAATCAATCCATACAATAAATTGAAGTTGCGCATGCATTGTTTTATGATCCACAGCAAATACTACAGTATAAAACTCTGATCCTTTCAGCTGAGCTTCCAATGAGCAAAGAATTCAGGGCAGCTATAGATGTAAATTTGCATGAAATATCTCTTGAAACAAAATTCCAAAGGTCATGAAAGATCTTAAAATGATTTCCCCCCATAATGGTTTTCCATAAAGACACTTTCAAATTCAGGCACCCAAGATGCACCTGTAAATTGTATCCATGCACACACTGAGCTCGCAAAGCACAATCCAGCCTTTGCCTTGCAAACTGATTAATGGCATGCACAGTCAGGTACATATGAAGGCAATTAACTGATCTGAGCAGGTAGGTGCCTATTTGCGAGTACATGTTTTGGAGGTGCAGGTGCAAATAGTGTGGAAGTAATTAATGGCTCCGAATTTGAGAATTTGGCCCATATGGCTACATAGATTTGTGCATCTTCTTTTGCCCATGCAATTAGTGCAGCTGAATGGCTGTTGAACAAATTCTATACATTGTCCGTAGAAAGGCATGCTATGACGGCTCAGTAAATGCTACAATTGCCATAACTGCTCATATAAAAGTGTGTGAATACCTTTTATTCAATTACATTCTCTCTCCTGTAGATTTCCCAAGCAGCAGCTCAGGCCCATTTATTATCCTGTTTCAAGTGATTGCTTGTTTCAAATCCTAGATTCATAGATTCCAAGGCCAGAAGGGACCACTGTGATCATCTACTCTCACCCCCTATACAATACAGGCCAAAATAATTCCTAGAGCATAGCTTTTAGAAAAACATCTAATCTTGATTTAACATGGTCAGTGATGGAGAATCCATCATGACCCTTAGTAAATTATTCCAATGGTTAATTACTCTCCACATTAAAAATTTACACCTTCTTTCCAGTCTGAATTTATCTGGCTTCAACTTCCAGCCATTGGATCCTGTTATCAGGGCCGGCTCCAGGCACCAGCTGAGCAAGCTGGTGCTTGGGGTGGCAGATTGTTCGAGGCGGCATTCTGCCCAATCCTAGGGTGGCATGGCCGCTTTTTTTTTTTTTTTGTTCCGCTCCGGCCGCCCTTTAGGGGGCGGCGGCGCGGAGAACCAGAGCGCCCTGCAGGGCAGTCCTCTTCCTTTCCTCCCCGCCGACCGGAGCGGAGCCCTCGCGGCAGGCGGCAGGAGGCGGCGCAGCGGGAGGGGCCGCGTGGCTGTAGCCCTGGCCGCCCCCTTCTCTCTCTCTCCCGCCCACTCCCTCCCCCCCCCCCCCCAGCCGGTCCCCCTGCGCTCCAGCCGCGCCGCAGGTTTTTTTTTTTTTTTTTTCCGCTTGGGGCGGCCAAAAAGCCAGAGCTGGCCCTGCCTGTTATATCTTTCTCTGCTAGACTGAAGAGCCCATTATTTAATATTTGTTCCCTATGTAGATACTTACAGGCTGTAATCAAGTCACCTCTTAACTTTCTCATTGTTAAGCTAAACGGATTGAGCTATTTAAGTCTATCACTCAATCTACATGGTGCTGAGTACTCAGGCCCAGGTCCAACAAAGCACTTAAGCATGTGCTTAGCTTTATTTAATTATTGACGTGGATTGCTGAATTGAGACCAGAGTGCTCAGCATCTCATAGTATCCAGCCCCTGGACCCCTTGCATAAACTGAACAGCTGGGCCAAAAGATAGTGAACCCAGATTTAAAGCACGGACTTATATACATCTGTTGTGCAGGCAGGCTGATTCTGCGTGCTAAAATCTAGAAGAAGCCTTTTGAGCACTTGCAAATGGCTGCTCCGGTGAGGATAGAACAATCAATCTGTTTTGAGTTACCAAATGGCTTAAAAGATTTCTTTGCGAATATTTGTGGCAGGACCAAAATCCCAGAAAACTGAAGTTGATGCTGGAACCGCTCATCCATAACTCTGGAGGCCTTCACAGCACCACTGTAACAGTGCTATTTTCTATCCCTCTGTGAGTAAGTGCACTAGTATGAGCCTTATCAGTGATCATTATTCAGAGTAGACAGTGGAATTGCTGACCATACCTAGGGGAGTGAATCATGTCTAAAGATGGTGTAGAGTCTCATCAGTTGAATGATAGTACACAGTTTTATATTGCTTGCTCTGTGGACCCTGCAACTCTGTTTTAGAGAAATGACTGGAGCATACTGCCAGCTCTATGCACCTTTTTCTAACCCTGGGAAAGCAAGTCTTTCTTCAGGGTAGATGTCATTGTTATGAGACATTGTTATTGCTCCTTTTGTCTGACCTCAGTTACTGAGGGCACTAGTTCAGGAATTGTGTTCTTTCAGTCACTCCCTTTCTACAGATAGCTCCCTGCAGCTGATTGGTTTTCTTTGTGCAAGTAACTCATGACTAGTAAGCTCAATGAGGCTAACTTCTTCCTGGGCTGTCATGGCCTCTCCAGCACTGGCAACTTGTCCGGAATGCAACAACAATTTGGCTAGTTACCTTCAGTATCTGTGACTGCATCACATCAGCCACGTGTTTATACATTTCTTATACAGTGGTGGATTGACTTTAAACAGAAACTGTTGATGTTTTTAGACTCTCACTATATTCTCTATCTGTACCCTGATGGGTGTCTGAACTCACATCATCAATATTTGGAGTCCCAGCACTGCATTTTAAGGCAGTGGGTGATGGCACTATTATTGTGCTGGCATGTGGAAGCATCCTCCCCCTGTCTCCAACCCTCTTTAAACAACATCATCAAACTGTTTTCCCCCCATTCTCATCACCCCATAATTACCTCTCTCATCTTGTTTCCTCCTCAGACCCCCTTGATAGGTTTTATATTTATGTATGTTTAAATGTGTAGAGAGTGGTCTGATGCTGCTGAATAGGTAGGGGGTCATTTATAATGTTGTTGCTATTACAAGGGACACACTCATCTTGATTTAATGACTACGCTTTGTTTGGTCTTTCAGGCATTTATTACAGGCAGGAGAGGTTAATCAAGAGCACAGCCATCTGACCAATTCCCCTGTTCATTCTGGTGGCTTATACAGCTTAGCTTTCAATGTGAGGCTGGGTTCTCATACGCTTTGTCTACACTAGCAATCGTCATAGCTGCAATTCACCACATGTGCAGCTCCACTATTGAAAATAATCGTGGAAACTGTGGAGTAGTCAGGGCTCAGGTATTTTTACCAGCACCTTATCTAACCTCAACATGGTGATTAAAACACTTACGCCTACCTGCACCACACTACAGCAGCCACTGTTGCTATCACCTATGCAGCTGCCGTTATAGGTGAATTAAGGGTTCTGTTTTTGCCAGTTGTAGCTGTAGCTGTAGGCATCCTTTAAATCCTGGTTTGTACTGATGGGTTTCTTTTCTCTCACACCACATCAAGATTTCCCACCTCTGAGATGCCCCTTTTTCCCCAACTGCAGCATTGCAGTCAGTCCCCTCTGAACTACAGGCTTGCAACGCACAGGTGTTAACACAGCGCGCCGCAGAATGTTATCAACACCCCTGGGATGTCTCTGTGGTGAAAAGCAAAGAGCAAACATTCAGCATTTTTTAACAGTTCTCATTTCATTTCCTCCCTCACTGCCTGCTACAGTCTGTGACACTTTATTGCCAGCTAGGAAAGAGTGCTAGTTCCCCATGAAGGCAATGCTGATGCCATCACATTTACTAACTACTAGCAAAGGTATGTTTGCGAGGAATCTCACTAATCAGTGTGTAGGTCGGATGAATTCAAACAGGGAGGAGCTGAATAATCTAATGATCAGTCTGGAGTCTAATTGCAGCATAAGGTCAGATATTGCATAACTGAAAATGGTCTTTGGCCAAATTAGAAGCCAAACTGTGGTGAGAGCAATTAGTGATACTTGTGTCACAGGTACTGTATTTGACTGCTTAGTACAACAGCATAAAAAAAAAATCAAACTAAACCATTGTCCCAAGATACCCTTAAATGAAGATGTGGGAAAAGGTTGCAACTTTATTGAAGACAAGAATTCAGAGAACCAATAAAAATTACATTAACCACATAACATCTGATACCTGGGGTCATAGCCATACCGGCCTCTCACAAGGCAAACCCACAAGGTGTGTTGAGTCCCTACCAACGTGATTAACCTGCGGGGGTCAACTCCTTGCTCCAAGGGATTTTTCTGGCTGCTGAAGTGCCTAACCAATGTTATCAAGGGACTGTCTCCCCAAAACCTTGTAAATCACCACTATTGCCTTACTTTGCTGTTACCAGATACATCTGCTTCCCTGAGGGTTATTTCTCTGCAGATGAAATGTATTTCACAACCGCTTGGTTCTACTGTTGCTGTAACCAACAACCAGTGTCGTAAAACACCATGTAACAATTTCTGCCATGCTGCTGCAGCCCTTTCCCAAACCTGAACCCTTTCTTGTGCTTGATTGCAATGATATAGAGAGATAATGTGTGTGAACCAGCCTGCAGGCTCCATCAGAATTAACTGTCTCCTGCCTCCTCTTCATTCAACATTTTGTGCTCCTTCAAGTACTCCACAGGAGCAAAATCCCTCCTAGGCTTCTGAAATGATCAATACTAATAGTCAAACACATAGTCCCATAAAACAGGGCCGGATGCCCAGTTCAGTTATTCAAGGTTTTATTGTGAGGAACATGCAAGTGTAACCCACATGCCTCCTGGGTGTGGTGCTCTGTCACCTCTAGTGGCACTGAGACATATACTTAGAGATTAATGCATCTGCTACAGCCTTAGCTAAGGGCCCTATGGCTTTTAGCTCATGCAATAGCAGCTCATTCATTTAGCTCCCGAGGTCCCAGGTTCGATCCTGCCCGCCGATGACTGTGGTGTCTGTTGGTGTTACAAGTAGGGGCTTGTCCGGGATTTCACCTAAGAAGTCTCTGAAGCTTGGCACGTGCTTCCTCAGCTAGGGGAAGTATGTAACCCACATGCCTCCTGGGTGTGGTGCTCTGTCACCTCTAGTGGCACCGAGACCACTAAGAGATTAATAAGTCTGCTACAGCATTAGCTAAGGGCCATATAGCTTTTAGGTCATGCAGTAGAGGCTCATGCATTTAGCTCCAGAGGTCCAAGGTTTGATCCCGCCCGACGACAACCGTGGTCTATTGGTGTTACACAAGTGTTATCTCTAGTTAAGAGTGTTCTTGCATATTCCATACATAATCCTTGCATCACGTAGGTTTGGACCTTGTACTTTTGCTGGTGTGGGTGGGTGCACACATGAAAAAAATCTATACAGATATAGGGATGCATTTTCAGCCTTTAGCCTGCAGGTAGCTTTATGTAAAACTGTGCCTGCTCTTTCATGTGCCCACACTGCATGTACAAACACCTGCAATCAGTGTAGAACGATTCTGATACCTGTGCATAATACACTGAAATTGCACCCACCCATACAAGCAAAAATGCAAGGATCACACATGCACAACAGAAAGCTTATGCGCGGAATATACAAGCGTACCATTAACTTAGCATGAATTAACTTAGCTTGAATGTTCCTTGCAATAAAGTTTGAGTAATTAAACCTTGTATTTCATGCATGCATGAACTTTGCTGGCATGAGCCCTAAATTGACTTGGACAAAATGAATTGTGTGTGTGGAAATTCTAACATTTGCCTACTAAGACTTCTGAATTTGAGAGACTGCTGTCTGATCAGGAACGCACCCCTAGTGCCCTCCAGACAACATCATCAGGAAGATCCTTAGTATGTTAGGCCTGAGGGAACACCCATGGTAACACAAGAGGTCTGACACCTGAACCTTCCCCACTCCAGCCGTCTCTGAAGGACAGACCCAGTCCATAGGATGGGAAAAAGAAGCAGCTACTAGAACCGCAGTGGCTGGGCAGCTGGGGATATCTTATGTTTAAAAACAAAATAAAACATGGATCTAAAAATGTGTGTGCCAGTGACTCTGGTCTCTCTGCTTGTATACTGCATTCGTTTCCTTCGCTCTTTGATTTAGTCTGTTTAGACTGTAATCTCTTCAGGACAAAGACTATCTCTTCCTAATATGCTTCTACACTGGGACCCTGATCCAGACTAGGGGCCTTTGGGTGCTACTGGAATTCAAACCAATAACAACAGTGAAAAGTTAGCTAGAGAAAAAATTTTTACCAGAATTTTGGCTGGTATTCAGTCAAGTACCTATTAGGAGCCAGATTTTAGTATAGCTTGGATGGATGTCATTGTTTAACAACCGTACAAAGTGCATTTTCAGGAAGTAAAGCAATTCCCTGGAAAACAGATCCATGAAAGAATTGCTTGAGTGTCCTTGTGCACACAAGTCTGTGTCTTTTCCAGCTAGTAATCTGTCCCTTGGTTCCATTGTTTCCCGCTCTAGCATGTTTTTTGCAGGATCCAAACATTTCTTCAAACAACTGTGTTTGAGTAATTTATTGGTACTGTATTTCCACATGTAAAAATCTATTGGGCTGTAATTTGGCTTGTAATGTGCCCCAAAAGCCTTTCTGACAAAATCTCTTTTTAACTGTGGCTAATTACACATACCCTGTTGCTCAATACCAAAAATAAGAGCATCCAATGTAATGTTTATTATTTCTCTCACAAAGGGGAAAATCATAAATTCTTTTTAATGGGATCTTCAATAATAAAAAAGAACATAATCATTACTATCAAAAGATGTATTGCTTCCATGGGGTTTACATACCAGCATTTTGTCTGATTACATCTCCGTTACACTCACAGCATTAATTATTAGAGACTAATTAGGCAAAATTGCAATGTAAACCCTAAAGAAAACTATTCTTACAAAATCCTAACTCTTTGCCACATCGTTTCAAGTTTACCTTTCTCTTGCAGCAAATGGCAGGACTTGCTTGTTTATTTATGTGACGCTCTGAATCGTCTCTGAACTGTTGGGAGTTTAAACCTTCCGAACAATGGGCAGTTTTTATTTTTTTCAGTTACACAGTTAAAGGTAAGCAAGGATGTTGACATTGCAAGTTATTTTCCAGCATAGCCAGTTACTACAGATGACTATCCTAGCTCTGTTGTGAATACTTGAAAATGCTAGGCTGTACTCTTCTTTTTAGACCTCTGTGTATTGTCCACTAATGGCAGCCAACAGGGCTGCATTGTGACCTCTTTTCCAGCTGAGCTGGAAATGCTTATAGTGTCTTTACTCTACCAACTAATGTGCTTGCTCAGCTTAACAAGGTCACAAATTTCTTCCTTCCCGAGGGGCAGCTGTCCTGGGATACAACCCTTTACAGGATATGGGAAATAGAGAGAATTCTGCTCACTCACACAGTTATTTAGAAATATAGAAGAGTGCTGGATGGATTAGCCACCTCAATCCTGAACTTCATCTTAATAAGCTCTGCCAATTCCCTGCCTGTATGACCAGCATAGCTCAGACTAGTTTATGCAGGATAAAAATGGTAAGATTGGTTTACATGAATCTCTCATGTAATAGATCCATTTTAATTTATAAATGGCAATATCTCGAGTTCTAGATTGATAAAAAAAAGGGAACCTGTATTCACACAGAGTGTCGGTTGTCCTGAAAGATTCTGAGGCGTTTTACAAATCGTGCACAGGAATAACATCGGACACCACTGAAATGCAGCCACGCCCTGGGTAGAACACTTCTTTTAACTAACTGCTCCCTTCGTGTCATTAAAGGGACAGCGTCGATGTGAAAATCACATTTTCCTCTGAAAATTCTGTACCAATTATTGGTTACAAATAACTCCTAACAAAGGATGACAGTGCCATGCTCCAGAATTCCTATTAGGAAAGGGTGCTGAATTCTAGAAATGGGGAGTGTAAAAAAAGCAGGCGCTAGACCTTCAGGACTTTAATATGAATTAGAGGGCAGAGGATTGTAGTATAATAGAGAATATGGAATATGATCAAGAATGGATTAAAGACTAAGGCCCTGGTTCAGCAAAACATGTAATTTAACTTTAAGCATGTGAGTAAACCCCATCCTGATGCAGCAAAGCATTTAAGCACGTGCTGAAGTTTAAGCGTGTGCTCAATTCCCAGAGAATTCAATGAGACTTAAACTCGTGCTTAAAATTAAGCACATGCTGAAGAGTATGGCTGAATAGGGATGCCCTTAAAGTTAAACAGGTGTTTAAGTGCTTAGCTGAATTTGGGGCTCAGATGCACCAGACCTAAAGGGCCCTAAAAGCCCTTGCATGTGTCCCAGTAGACCAGTGGTCCCCAAACTGTGGGGCACGCCCCCTTAAGGGTGTGCAGAGGAATGTTCGGGGGAGCACAGTGGGGTGCAGGCCAGCTCCCATGGGCAGTGGGGAGGAAGCACCACTCAGGCTCTCTCTGCCCCCAGCTGTGCTCTGGCCCTGCTCCAAACCCAGCCCCAACCACAGCTTGGGCCCTGGCCCCGCTCCTGGACCCAGCTGTGGCTCTGCTCCTGGCTGTGGCCCCAGCTGCAGCCCCAGCTTTGGCCTCCCACTCCTGGCCCCGGCCTCAGCCCCGCTCTTGCCCCCAGCCACAGCTCCCCTCCTAGCCGCGGCCCCAACCGCAGCCCTCACCTCAGCCCCTAGCTCCCGGCCCCAGCTCCCAGCCCTAGCCATGGCCCCATCCACAGCCTTGGCTCTCAGCTCCCAGCCCTGACTGTGAGCCCTGGCTGTGGCCCCACTCCTTGCCCCAGCTCCCAACCGCGGCCCCATGCCTGGCCCCAGCTCCCGATCATGGCCCCACTCCCAGCCCCAGCTCCCGACCGCAGCTCCAACCCCACTCCTGGCTGCGGCTCCTGCCGGGGCTCGAGGGTGGTGGTGGTGGGGACAGGTTCCTTTATGGGTAAGGGCGGGGGCACGACAAAAAAAACGTTTGGGGACCACTGCAGTAGGCCCAAAGGGTGCCAAAATGTTTGCAAAGCATGGTTTGAAAATCATATGGAGAGACTTGAAGAGGTGCTATGTTAGTTGGCATAAGAATGGAAATAGCATAGTGTAAACCAGCAACAGATATATTCCAACCTGAACACTTCTTGAGTTCCTACAGTGTGTCAGCTGTGAAGGGTAGTTTAGTCTTAATGTTGGAAACCATCTATGGTACTTGTACGGCCCCTCTGTGGATAATACCTGAGACCTGGATCCACAAAGAGCCTTAGGTGCTGCAATGCTGAAGGTCACAGTGCCTATCTATTAGGTGCCTAGAAAAATCACAGGAATAACATTGTGCTCCACAAAGCCTGAGTTAGATGCCTAGACTCCCTAAACAATACATAAGGAGAGATAAATGCCTTAGAAAAAGCCAGCATGGTAGGTAGCTCCACACCTAAACTAGCCAATGGCAGATGCTGATGAGAGGAGTGTGCGCTAAGCCCTGTTCCTCTCTTTGAAATAGACACCCAAGTCTGTCGTATCCCTGCTTAGCATTCTGTCACAGTTCTGGGCAATCGCACCTGTATTCCCCTTCTGTGGTCCACCAAGGGCACACAAAGGCTTCTGGTTCCTCAGCTGTCACCTCTTCTGGGCAGAAACCTCTGCCTCTCTCACCTGATCAGGGATTTTTCCAGGTTGCACAGTTCCTCACCTACATTCTGATATTCCCAGCGAGCCAGACTGTCTAAACAGGCCAACATCTGCCCTTTGTTTTCTCTTAGAAGGCTGTGAACAACGTAATTGCCAGTAGTTATGAGTTACCACACAGCTCTTTCTAAGCAATTACCTTTATTCTTAACATGAAAAACATATTAAAAACAATAAGAGAACCTACACACATGCTAATAAGCTTACCAGAGATCAACTCTCCAAATCCAGCAAGGGCTCTGGTAGGAGCCAGTCCTTCAAACCCCACCAAAGGGTTTTTCTTATGGTTATAAGTTCATAACGGCCTCAGCTGAGAACAAACACACCCAGAAATAGTACAGTCTTTCCTTTATACAGGCTGGGCCTTTTATCTTCTGATTCCGGGAACAGGTAATCAGCAGACATGGTCCTCTCTCAGGATGTAGCTTCACAAGTCTGGGTTTTGCATAACTGGCGGTAGAAATTTGCATTCACCCCCCCACATACACCTCCCAGAGATTCAACGGCCAAACCACTTGACACTGCTCAAAAGTCCATTTTTGTCTGGCCCATTGTTCAATATAGCCCGGTGAAGTTCATACATCTTCCCAGGGATCACAATAATACATAACCTTTGCATTTAATACAATGGACTCCAAAGATACTTAAACTTAATTCACTCAGGTTTTTCAAGGATATTGCAGGAAATTGCCATATCTGTCACAAACAGGAACCCTTCTCTTGAGTCAGGCAGCTTAGGCACCTAAAGCGTTTCTTTCAGGAACGAGTTATAAGTTATAAATTGGGCACCACCACTCCATGCAAAATGGAGGTGGTACCCAACTTATAACTTTTAGCCCAGTGGTTAGAGCACTCATGTGGGAGGCCCTGGTTCAATTTCCCTCTCTGCTTGATTGGAACAGGGGGGTCTTCCAGCACCTAGAGATTTTCTAACTACTAAGCTCTAGTATGTTATGGTGTAGGACCCCTTCAATCTCTCCTGTTGAAGCTGTTCCACTCAGGGTTAAATAATGAAAAAGTGATTGGGCCAGAGAGTAAGCACGCAAGAGCAAGCAAGTGGAAATGACTCTAGTCCAGTGATTTGGGCACCCATCTAGGACACCCAGGTTCTAGTCCCCCTACTCCAAACATAGCTTCAACATGAGAACCACAAGGAGTCTGGTGGCACCTTTAAGACTAACAGATTTATTTGGGCATAAGCTTTTGTGGGTAAAAAACCTCACCTTTAAGGTGCCACTGGACTCCTTGTTGTTTTTGTGGATACAGACTAACATGGCTACCCCCTGATACTTCAACATGAGGGAGCCCTGCTTGAGAATATCCTATAGCTCAGCAGTTAGGGCACTCTCCTTCAAATTCTGTCTTTCCCTCTGGGAAATCCTTCTGATTTTTTACACCCTTGAGTGATTTAGTTAAGCCCACTTAATTTTCTCATGTAGACCAGACCTTATACATATGCCTAACTTTCAGCACATATGTACATCTTTGCAGGATGGGAGCCAATGTATGTAACTTGCTTTGAAATCAGATGAAAGAAGTTATGGAAATATAAAGGCCCAGAGTGTTCTTTACAACACATGCTATTTATTTGTTCTATTTTTTATTTTAGGACCAGAATTTATTTATTATTTTCTTTAAGCCAAAGCACTTAAAAAGACTCTCTGAAATTCATTGTTTTAGACAGAAAGAAAAGAACACAAAGCACTAGTCAAATCTCAGTGAACTCAAATTTACTTATAACCAATAATATTCTTTCCAGTGCAGTTTAAATTCAGGTCTAGTTTAAATGTTGCAATTGTCGCTGCTTTTCTGTTGGTCCTGGCAGGGATTTCCATTAGAAGTGGAAAGAAAATGAAAATAGAGACTAAAAGAGTGGTTAATGTTGAATGTTACACTGGTTGTGACTTGGAAACACTCAAATTTAATTCAGCAAACTGTTCTGCAAGTTACTGCTATCCATTCATGTGTACAGTCCTCACTGTTTTATATGGTAGAGGAGATGTGAAATGTACTCTTTATATACACAACAAAGCATTGCCTCACATAAGATGTTTATTACAATGACTTCTTAAGCTCAAATATGTAAATAAAACCCCTTCTGACTGCATGCCCCTAGTTTTCACTTATCTCCCCACACTGGCACTCATACAGGGCATCATCAAACAATTACAACCATACTTAGGCCCCTACCAAATTCACGGTCATGAATAATGTGTCACAGACCATGAAATCTGGTCTCCCCCACAGCCCCTGTGAAATCTGGTCTTTTGTGTGCTTTTACCCTATACTATACAGATTTCACAGGGGAGACCAGGGTTTCTCAAATTGGGGGGTCCTGACCCAAAAGGGAGTTGCAGGGGGGGTCGCAAGGTTATTTTTTGGGGGGGGTCATGGTTTTGCCACCCTTACTTCTGCGCTGCCTTCAGAGCTGGGCGGCTGGACAGCAGCGGTTGTTGGCCCGACGCCCAGCTCTGAAGGCAGCGCCCTGCCAGCAGCAGCGCGGAAGTAAGGGTAGCAGTACCACAACTTGCCGTATGATAACCTTGCGACCCCCCTAACTCCTTTTTGGGTCCGGAACCCTACAATTACAACACTGTGAAATTTCAGATTTAAATTGCTAACATAATGAAATTTACTATTTTAAAAATCCTATGATTGTGAAATTGACCAAAATGGACCCTGAATTTGGTAGGGCCCTACCCATACTTGATGGGGACCACATCCTGAAAGAAATCTTTGCTGATCACCCTCTTTTGGCCTTCAAACAGTCCCCCACCCTCTCCAAGCTCATCATCAGAAGCAAGTTCCCCACAGACCAGGACACACCAACTCATGATGTCACCAGAACCTGCCAGAACAACAGATTGAAAACCTGTAGACATAGCTCCATTGCTATGATGATCAACACCCCCCTAAACACATCTTTCAAGATCTATGAGTCCTACATGTGCCTGTCACAACATGTGTTGCACCTCATTCAGTGCACTAAATGCCCCAATGACAATCATGTGGGTGAAACCAGACAATCACTATACTCTGAAATGAACTCACACAGAAAAATGATAAAAAATAAAAACACCCTATCACCTGTGGGAGAACACTTTTCAGAAACCGATCACTCCATATCTGACCTCAGTCCTCATCCTCAAGGGAAACCTGCACAACACCTTTAAAAGCTGAGCTTGTAAATTCATAACTTCGCTAGACACTAAAACTCATGGACTGAGCAGAGACACTGGATTTATGCCGTACCGACGCTCCCCGACTTACGCAAGCATTCCATTCCGGAACGCCTTGAGTAACTCGAATTTTGCGTAAGTCGGAAACATATACCCGACCATTATGCAAAAAAACAACAAAAAACAAACAAACAAAAAAACCCCAATACTATTTCTAGCTTACGGAACTTTTTCTGTTAGTGTGGATTTGTGTAAATTGGGTTTGCGTAACCCGGGGAGTGTCTGTATTACCACAATCTGTAACCCACTAACTCCCCTCCCGCTAGGTTTTCCCCCCCCTTTCTCTTTTCCCCACTATGACTGGAGAGGTGTTAACTGGCTACTTCTCCTTGAATGGTCCCTTGAAATATGTGTTAACTACTTGTGCTACACAATTATATTCCACCTTGTATTGAGCTGTGACACTCTGAGTACATTTCCCAGACCTGAAGAAGAGCTCTGCGTAAACTCAAAAGTTTGTTTCTCTCACCAACAGAAGTTGGTCCAAAAAAAGATATTAACATACCTACCTTGTCTCTTTATTAAGTTCATCATATTTGAATGGAAAGAATGTCTAAGTCCCAGCACCTTGTCTCTGAGTGCAAAAGAACACCAAACTTATGGAATGTGATGGCTTTTAATCAGACCTAAAAACCATGTGCCACAATGATATTCCTCAATGTTCTAAGGCAGTGCGACAAAAGAGCCTGCAGCTTCATGAGAAGATAGAAGATCCTTTAGTGCCAGTATGGATGTGGCATAGAAAACAAAGATCTGCCATATATTCCCACCCCTTAGTCTTATTTTTCCATCCTTCTTTTTTGTACATTATGTCTGAGGGAATCAGATATTGCATTTTCCTGTGTTCTACACCAGTTGTTGACACTTAGAAGATAAATAAGTAATAATAATGATAATAAACATAATTAAACCTTGGGATCTGAGTTTAGGACAAACGATAATCACTTTATATCTTTATTTGTAGTTAATGAAAATAGAACCAAAGAAGTCATGTAAACATTCCTTTTATTTGTAACCCAAATGTAATTCTATTGGACTCCAGCTATATCTTTGGTCACACATCCATACAATTTATTTTTCCTTTGGAGCCCTGGTATGCTCTGTCCCTCTAGGCCAATTAAGCACAGATATCACCTTATGCAAGAAACAGATGAAGAAGCCACATGTCTGTGCTGCAACCAAGATAAGTCATCATTTCTGCTGTTTATTTCAGATCCTCCCCATGGATTTCCTAGGAGGGTTTTGCCTTGAAAAATATATTTTTGAACCCTTTAATTTATGCAGAGAAGATGATCTTGTGAAAGATAATATTGTGCAATTATCTATAGTTATTACTATAATCGTGAAATAGTGATCTAAATAATTATACTACTGACGCTAGAATTTCATTGGTGGAGGGCAACTCTGGTACTATCAATGCACTTTAACACACTGTTTCCATGGTTTATTAATTGCTCACTCAAAATCAAGTACTGATTTAATGATTCAATGACCATAAACACCCATTCCTATATCATTAGATCCAAAATTCCTTAATAGCAGAAAGTTCTGATTATGATGCTTATTCTCCTTGTGATAAACATTTGTTAGTAGGATTTACAGTCTGCAAAGATACTGAGGGGAATAGAATCCTAAGTGCGCAAAAAATGCTTTCTGCTTCTGTACTCATTATTTACGTTACAAAAACTTGAGAATTTCTTCTCTTTGCGACAGTCTGTTTATAATCACTATTCTTTTGCTCAGCAATAATATTAATGATCAGACAAGGTTCCAGGTTGACCCTGGAGAATGATATAATCTATTTATCCACAAAACCATACAAGCTTCCCTGCACTTTCCCATCAAGATGCCCAAATCCTGATTTGGCTGAATATCTTTTGCATATCCTGTTTGTACATTCAACACCACGTCTAGAATTGAGAAGGCAGTGCAATTTCTATGTACATTCAGTCCTGGGTCTGTTTGTTGACACTAATGCTAGTTTTGTGATCTGGCTTGAAAAGATTGCAGCGTCAAATAATAAAACAATTGCCTATTGTTTCTCATCATATTCCTTATTTGCAAGTTCAGGTAGGGACAAAGATTGTATTTTATTCGATGTGTGGTACAGTCCCACTGAGGACTCTTGGCTCTATCACGAAACAAGGAAATAAATAAAACAACAATAATGACACTAAGGGCTTGTCTACATGGAGAAAAGCCCACAGTTGCTGGTGCTCACTAGCTATTCCCCACTCAGGTACGTCTACACTTAAAACACTGCATTGGTGCATCTTCAGTGATGCAGCTGTGCCGCTTTGGTGCTCTAATGACGGGCTGATGGGAGAGATCCACCTCCCTGAGAAGCTCTCCCGCTGCCATAGCACTGTATACACAGGGGGTGAGGTTGGTATAACGACATCGCTCAGGGGGTGTGGATTTTTCACACCCCTGAGCATCGTAGTTATAACTGTTAGCCCAAAACAGTTAAAGTGCTTGTGAGCCTATGCCCCATATTCTTCATAGAGATATGCTTATGATATGAATATGGCATAACTAAGATATGTTTTATGCAAGATGGCTCATGAGAGGTATCATTGGAAAGGTTATGATTTACATAATGTAATTATCCAATATTTATGCATATATCATTTCTGTATCTGAAGTTAGGAATGTTGGCTATGTAATAATTATAACTGTGTTTTCACCTGGGGAACGCCCACCAGAGAAGTATGCAAACATCCTGGATGGACCATTAGGAAGGACAATAAGACTTTGAAGATACTAATCTCCCTCCTTCCTGAGAAGTTTACTGGGATGCTGCTTTGACACTGCAGGATCAGATGATCATGTAACCTGGTACTGAACACCATATTGGACTTCTAGTGTTTTTCCATTAAGAGGGGGTGGAGGTCAAACTGGGAAACAAAGGATTCCCACCATATGCAAAGCCTATTTAAGGCTGGGAAGTGAGTTAATCTAGGCTCTTCTCCACTGACTCCCCACCCAAGAAGGAAGACTGCTGAAAACACCTGAAGAAACAAAGGAACTAAACTGGGGATGGGGGCAGGGGCTGAGCCCTGGCGAGTTTCTCCTCACTTCTCAATGTTAGGTTGTTTTTCCATGGGGGTTTGCCTTTATGAAAGTTAGTAGTGCTTGTAGAACTCTAGTACATTTGATAACAGGACAAACTGATGACCTGCTAAGTTTCACTCAAGCCATCCACTTCTGTAGCTTTTCCCTGCCCCCTCAGTGAGTTACATTATTAGCCTCCCTGCATTTTTCATCATTGCTTAAAAAGTTTAACTGCTTTTGGGTAACACTGCCATTTTAGACATCTTGTCTTTCCTTGGTATGTATTCATATTGCGTAATTCCCTATAAAGTCGCACTCCTGCAACAAGGGAAGAAGAGGTCTGTTACTTGAGTGCAAGCATGTGAAAGACATTTATGGTTGGATATTTTTGTCAGATGTGTGGCGCAACTGCTATTGAATCTAATGGGATTTACATGCTTGCAATTGTTAAGATGATTAGCCCCCAACATTTTTAAGATCATACATATTAAACATACATTAAAAAATGAATATAGAGCGCCAGATTCTCAACTGGTGTAAATCCATCATCTCCAGTGGCGCTGCACTGAATTATACCAGCTAAGAATCTGGCCCAATTTATTTTGTTCTATTGTGTTTTTTTATGTTGATCTCTATATCACTGCAAACAAGGGAAACAATGTGAAGTATTTACTGGGCAAACTCCCTCCTCCGTCTGTAAAGTGGATGTCTCATCTCTTCTTCCAAAGTTGCCCCTCTCCCTATCTCTTTCGGCATACTTGCTGTCAGGTTGACTGGCCTTTTTCTATTTGCACTCCTGAGATGTGGTTCTTGACTTCAGGAAGCAGTTTTTTGTCCAGATGGTATCTTCTTATAGTGGAACTACGCTCTTGAAATACAGTGCTCCACTGAAATGTGTGGTGGTCTTGTCAAGCTACAGACAAAGAAGCCTCTGCATACCCTGAAGTATGCAGTTAATAAAGATGGGTCTGAGCTTGTTCAGGATCTTGATCAAGATCCAGGCATCCATCTGGAGGAGTTCAGATCCAGGATTTTGTTCAGGCTTATCTCTAGTTTAATATTAGGAAGATCAGTAACAATAGGCTAATTGTCATGTGAACGTCTCAACAAAACTAAAATGAAGGAGTTGTTTCAAAAGTCATTGCACTGAGTTCCCTGGGAGCAGAAACCAGCAGTGTCTAGGAGATTCCCCTCCCATTTGCTGAAATATAGCCTGATATTTTTATAACAATCCTTTTGTTTTCAGAATTTTTATATTGTTGCAGAGCAAAAATGCTGTAAACCTAGATATGGTCAAAATCTAGTTGTTCCCAAGTACTTAAGTACTTTATCTAATTGGAAGATATAGGAGCTGACATATGTGATGTGCTACACACACACTGGGAGATCGCAACTGGATTTTCAGGTTTAGATACCTAAATGGAAATCTATCAAAAACAGCATTTTGCTGCCTAATGAATCTTCCTAACAGCAGTGCTACTTTTTTTTTCTAAATTTATCAAACTCTGATTTGAGTTCTAGGAATACCTAAAAAAACCCCCCTCAAGCTATTGCACCAAACAGTGTGCATATTAATGAGTGAGTGCGCCTGCTTACCATTGGGCTAATAAAGACATAAGATCTCAATCAATTTGGCAGGAGGAAGCAACCCTTATCCTGCATCAGTCCCTCCCACTAAAAACAGCACTACTATTAGGAACCCTCCTGAGGCTAAAAAACTCTGTCTTTGATGAATTGGCTTCGTAATACATTGAGAAGTAGACACACTGCAAGGGTAAGTGAACAAGATGAAGGAAGAGGACAGGACAAATCAGTGAGGCAAGCAGCTCACATTGTTAATTGAATCTGATATACCTTCCCCCCCAAAAGTCATCTGCTTGGCTAAAGAGAGCAGAAATTAAATGGAAGGTTGTTCCTTTGACAGACACCTTTTTTATATCATATAAGCTTTGTGGCACTGAGTAACAACATTGGCAGCTCAACGTAATTTTAAGGTCTGCAATAACATAGCTATCATGTTTACTCTATCTTCCACAATAGATGTGCAAGATGTAGTATAAGGGACAATCCATAGATTATATAGGGAATCCTCCACTAGCAAGGAGAAGGAATGGGTATTTCCATTCTAATTTGTATAGATCTGTGATAGATGAATAGAAAATACTTGTTTGAATACAACGACAGTAATAACTCACAGTTGATGGGTTTAGCCCTCATCCTGTACTTTATCATTATTAATTAATATTTACTAGTTGTTAAGCACTAACAATGTGATCGGCATGGTACAAGGCACAGAGAAGACCCTAAAGAGCTTACAGTCTAAAAGATGGATACATTGAAGACAGGCTGCAGTAGGATATTCAGAGGAAGATTTTTTTTTCCAAAATATTTTCAATCTACTTCTTGGTGGCATCATAAAAGGGTCTTTAAGAAGCATTTAAACAAGAAAATGGCAATGATTCGGCAAACTGGAGTTGGGTGGATCTTCCATGCATAAGGGACAGGTGAAAAAGGTACAGAAATAGCAGTGGGATAAAGAAATAACCAGGATGCCAAAGCTGGCATTGTTGGCTGAGCAGAGGGCATGAGGGAATCCAATGAGAGACAAGGGCTTAGATAGAGTCCAGTTGTTCAGGGCCTTGAAGGTGAGGATTTAAGTTTAATCTTGATATGGTGGACCAGGGAGATCTGCTAAAGGGGTTCAAAGAGGGGACATCGTCAGACTGATGATGAGGTAGATCATTTTAATGTTCATGCTTTGGACAGACTGGAGCAGGTGACGTGAGTGTCAGGGAGGTTAGAGAAGAGAAAGATATAGTAATTGTGGGGAGAGGCAATCAAGACGTGGATGAGTACTTTAGGTGTTGTGCCAGGGAGGAGGTGTCAGAGGACATGTCTATACTAAATCGACCTAAGTTATGCTACTCCAGCTATGTGAATAATGTAGCTGGAGTCGACTTAGCTTAGGTCAACTTACTGCGGTGTCTACACTGCGCTGCGCCGACAGGAGACAGCAGCGTCGATCTCCAGTAAGTGTAGACAGGGCAAGAGTTTTTAAATGTTGTGCAGGAAGAAAAATGTCATGGATATGTGGGGAGAAGAGAGAGAATTTTACATGGAGAAAGTAGTCATGGTCCATGTTTTACAACTTGGTGGGATACATGTAACCATGGATATCTCAGAGTGTGATGTTTTACATGCTGTTAAGAAGTTTTAGAGCTCTGAATTCCCTTTGGCAGTGGGCCCCCTGCAAGTCCATTCTCTAAACCCTGAACCTGTGACTAAGAAATGCCCTTTCAGTGTGCATTCTCCTCAAAAGAGAATGTGAGGGGATATGGGAATCGGAGACAATTCTAATATTACTTCAGATAAATAAATAAACCGGCAGAAAGTGTTTTGTAGAACCAAAGGTCACTACCCAATTTCAATCCCCTCCCAATTCCCAAACCCTGAATTAAACCTATTGCCCCATGATACACTTGAGTCTCTTGGGACTAGGGAATGAATATGTAAAAGCAAAACCCAAATCCAGGTATCCTTCCTGGCTCTTTGAAACCAATCCAACACAGAGGCTGAATCTTAACATCCCAGACTTACACATCTTTTACAGTTTATTATATAACTAGATATAATTCTGTTGAGAAATGAGAGAGCTGTGGACAAATTAATCATTTTGGCACTGTGATCACACACATGAATCTGATACACATTTTTTGGAGATCAGTAGTGATACATATTGATTTCCTCTTATAACTCCTGAGCCGTTTAGCTTGCAGTTACAATGTTAAAGAATTAGAGCCCAATCCATAAAATGTTGTTTGAGTTATTTCCAGATGACTATCCTAGCCTCTCTATGCTAAAAAAAGATACAAAAATCAGAATATATCTATTTATTTATTTATTTACACTCTTCAGTGTATAAAAAAACCTTCCCTTCGCTGTCTGGCAAGTTCACACACTGTTCTTAGGAAAGGGGACATTGCGGGAAGGTGAAGGTTGCAGAGTCAGCAGTGCTGGTATGCTGGGATGTGCAATATGTAAAAAAAAAAATTAAAAGAAAAGCAATGCAAAGTGACATGATAAAGGAAAGATTGCACCAAACTCCACATGAAGGATAGTGTAGCTCCAGAGCAGGTGAATGTGGTAAACACTTAGGGATAAAGGACCCTATTTCCCCCTCCTGTATAAAATCATGAAGAGTGGGAAAATAGTTAATAGTTGTTTAAAGACATCTCCCCGTGACACCAGGGGACAAGCTTTACGAGGATTGAATGGTGAAGACAAGGTGAAGGGCCAACAAGATCTATGGAGAACAGGGGTCCCAGAAAGCATTTGAAGAGACTGTTCTGTGTTTGTCTCAGGGCCACCCTCGCATGGCTGACTAGATTGCCATTGGGTGTCAGTCACATGACAGCACTATTGGATAGGGGCACAGGAGATGCTGCTGTAAGGTAAGGTAGGTTCAATTCCTGTCTCTGCCACAGACTCAGTCTGTGACCTTGGCAAATCGTGTAGGGCTCGATTTCCAGATGAGCTCAATGTGTTGGGTGTTGAGCTGCTTTGAGAATCTGGCCTTTCTTCAGGTGCCTAAATGGCAGCTGAGTTCTTTTGAAAACATGGCTCCAATTGTGGGTGTTGAGCCCCGTTGAAAATGTGACCCTGAGCTCTGTTGAAAACTCTGGCCCCTCATTTCTCTGTGTCTGAGTCCCCGTTTGTAAAATTAGGATCAAATTATTAATTATTATTGTTGTATCAGTGATGAGGGTGTGGCTATAGGTGCGAATACAGCAGAACACCACACTAATTGGCTGAGGGAAGCCGCAGCAGGAGTGCTCAAAGTGTATGTTATAGCAGGATTTGTTTTTTAAAGACACAAAAGAAAGCCAAACATCTTGCCAGTCACACTCGTGCAACATCCTGGGGGGATTCCCAGCAGATCCCTGCCCAGGCTCTTGAAACAACTGAAGACGAATCCTCCCCAGATGTGACACGGGGTCCTGTGTACTCTGGGGCAGGGATCTGGTTTGCAGCATGTTACTGCAGGCCCAGGTGGAGACAACGTGAACCCACTGCCTCACTGGGAGATCTGAAAGCCGTTTGCCCCCAGCACTCCTGGAGCTCTCGGGAGCACAAGTGCAGCACAGATTTCAGATTCTGCTCCCTTCTATGCCTTGCCAGCTCCGCTGGTGAGAAGAGTCCTGCCCACGTCTCATGGTTCTTCATCCTGTTTAGAGACGCTACTACTGGCCATGGCACTGGCCCCATGGAATGCAAGGACTCCCGTTGTGCTCAGCCCTTGTACAGGGGTGAGATGCAGGGACAATGCTCTTTGCCCCCATCCTTCCTTTGCCCACTAATAGAGTAGCCCTTAGTCATGGTGTGTAGCTTCTGGTTTACTGTAGATGCGTTCAGCAGAGCTGACAGTTACTTTGGGCCCATCTACACTGTGATAGGTATGATGCTGTAGCACACAGGCAGATTGTCCACCAGATGGTACAGCCTACTCTTTGAGAAATATTTGAAAGGGCAACAAAATACAGCAGGAGCCATTTGACAGTCCACATGGTTAGTGCAAAATTAGCCAAAAAGACTCCATGGGCATCACAACGAGTGATGAGCAAACCTGAGAAGGTTCTGCTCAGTTAAGCCCTCAGACCTTTGTATATTTATATAAAACTTGAGGTCTTCTTTTTCTCACCCCTCTTCTTTACATCCTGTCTTTTTCTCACCTTTCTTTTGTCCATCCCATCTTCCCTCTCTACTGTGATGGCTCAGATTACTGGAAGATCTTTAAATCAAAGCACCCAGACTCAGTAATGAGGTACATATCTGAGCTGCATTGATCATATTTGCACTACGTGGGTGTTCATACAGCACTCCAAAATTTCCACACTCCTGTCCCAACCTTCATTGGTCTCAGTGGGATCAGTGCACAGTAAGCAAAATCATAGGTACATACTCATCCCTCCTGCCTTGACCCTTGGCCTCTCCCTCCAAGTACAACCTAATTATCCCCCTACCTACACAAGACAAGTCCCACAATTTTTCAATCCATCAGTGGTTCCCCCCCCCCCCAATGTCATCAAGAACTCTTTTTGCCCAATGCCCAGTACCATTGCTAGTCCAACCATTTCTAGTTTGTGGTCATGGGAGATTGGCCTATGCATAGAAAAAAGGCTGGCAGGCTTTGCTGGGATTGAATGGCTGATGTTTTCAAATATTATATGCTGCCAGGTTTTCCTTCACAGTTTTAATAAAATGCATTGCACAGGGAGGCTTCATGGTACACACAATCTAAATATGGAAACTAGTCTAGGCTAAGCAGAGGCAGCCAGAACTGCTAAGACCCAGACACAACATGCTGTAATATCAGTAAATGTAGGAGGGACTGTTATGGCTCTTTGCATGCCTTCACTGGCTCCCTCTTCTCTATCGTAGCAAACATAAGCCACTTGTCTTCACTTTCAAGGCCCTTCATGATGGCCTATCGCCAGCCTACCTCTCATTCCATATTGAAAGGTCGATTCTCGCCTCTAGTCACCCATGATCTCAGCCTCCATTGCCCACTTGTTCAAATTCCCAACAAACACCTCTGTGCTTTCCCACACCCTGTCACTCCTGCATGGGAGAAGCTCCCTGTAAACATTTCCAAAACTCATTGTCCTCCTTGAAAACCCTCCTTAAAACTCATATTTGCTACAAAGCCTATCAAAAAAATTGACAAGGGTTAGGCTATCATGCTGACCAGTAGTGTCTCATTGTTTCCTTGTATTCCCCTGTTGGTCTGTCTGTATCCATATGTTGCCTCTTGTGTTATACTTAGATTGTAAACACTTTAGGGCAGGGACCATCTTTTTGTTCTCTGTTTGTACAGCACCTAGCACAATGGGGTCCTGGTCCATGACTGGGGCTCTAGGTGCTACAGTAATACAAATACTAATACTACTAATAATTAAAAATAGAGCTCAAGCCATGGGGGAACTCAAAGAAGAGGAGATAGACAGGAAAATAAATATATGCAGAGTATAGAGAATGTAGGGACGCAGCTGATATAGGCTAAAGGATGAGTGCTGAGGTGGGGAAAACAGGGAGTAGAGGAAGTGGGATATAAAAAGAGCATTAAGGAGTAGTGGGTCATAGTTCACATCTCACCCCCCATTAGAATGGGCTCATGTACAGTTTGGACTATCCATCCTTATTTGAAACCCTTCTCATTCAGAGAGTCTCATGGGTTGGTTCTTTTGGGGACCTTGGGTGGAACTCATGAAATCACCTATCCCAAAGAAACCTATCCGCAACACAAAGGAAGCTCCAGAATTGCACACAACATTCCAAGCAATTGTGTTTTAGGCTTTAAAAGTTAGCAAGGTGTGAAGAGACTTGTACGTTAAGCCCTGGGTACCACTTATCACCAATAGCCACTTGCAATTTAGACAATGCAGCTGTGGAGCAAAGTGGTTGTAAGAACCTCCTCTCATACCATGACATGGTCTACTGTGATGATCCCACACTGGAAAACAAGGGCTTCCAGAGCTGCTCCAGTCTCACCTACCACCACTGCAGTGCATACACAGGCTGGAGGAGCAGCTTAAAAGGGCAGCAGAGTAGCTCACTTGTTTGCAGACCACGGAAGAGAACAGACCTTCAGCTCTCAAGGAAATGTCTGATTGAATATAGGAGCTTCTCAGATGCCCACTGCCCAGTGACCCCTCCCTGAGGAACAGAAGGTTGGATTCTGATGCACCTTGAGAAGGAATAATTCCCCTCTATTTCCTCTGAACTGTGTTAATTCCCCTTGCTCTTTGGTTCATGGATTAATTACTCCAGAAGGAGAGAGACTTTAAAGTGATCTGGCTGCAGGGCCAAGTTGCAGGTAAAGGCGACCATTGTCAAGAGTGACCCGATGGGAAGAGAGCTACTACGCCATGTCCAGCCACAAGGAGGTGCGAAAAGTGAGTGAACCCCTTCACAACTATCCAGACCTTGGGTCCAGCCATGCAGGAGTAAGTGGGCCTGGGCACCTGCTTACTCCCTCCTCACAGAATGTAGGCAGGGAATGGGTAGAGCATTGATTTCATCTTCCCCATGTCATTTGCCTGCACCGCTGAGCCAGCATATTAGGTACTGTAATTTATGGCACAGTAGCAAATTACTACCTCCAAGGAGCAGGGAGGAATCAGAGGAACAACTGTGACTCAGGACAGCAGTGTGGTCCAGGGTTGTGCTTAAAGTCATAATCTACCTCAATAAGTATGTTTAATTAGAACTGGGTGAATTTTTTTTGACAAATAATTTACTCGACAAACAAGGCAGTTTTAGGCTGACCAAAACAATCTGTGAATTTGGGTCGAATTCAGTGAATAGTTTTGGATGGAAAAAAAAGGTTGGGTTTTTTTTAAAGAAACATTTTGTTTCAATGGTTTTGAAATGAAATGTCCTGACTTGTTTCAAAATGACATTTGGTTTAGAAATTTAGCTAGATTTATTTAAAATAAAAACAAAAAAGGGTAAAAAACATTTAAAATGAAATGCAAAAACTGAAACAATATTGTTTCAGATTGAATTAAATGTTTTGTTCGCTCTGAAACTATTTTTTGTTCTTGGCAAGAAACAATGAAAATTTTCAATTGGGTTGACCTGAAATGAAATATTTTGGGGGATTTTTTTAGTTTGGCCAATGAGCCAAAAACCCAATTATTCCCTCAGCTCTATGTATAATTGATCACAGACATAAACTTGGTCTCTGGAGGGAGTCCATCGCTATTCATTCTTTCCTTGCTGGCTGTTCCTGAGAAGTGCACTGATGATGGTTTTGGAGGGGCGTGTGCAGTTCATCCCAGTGGTAGAAAAGGGATTGTGTGATAGATATTATAGCAGGTTACTTTGGGGGGGAAATGGCAGGAACAGAATGAAAGAACAGGCTGTGTCCAATTTTGTATATTGAAGGACTATTCCCCAGCCCAGGAGGAAAAAAAAGCCAAGTGAAAGTACTTGTAATGGGCAGCTCCTGCCACCTTTAACTCATGTTAAGAAGCACCTTATTCTGCAAGTTAGTGCCACTGATGTCAATGACACTGCTTGTGGAATGAGGTACTACGAACATGAATAAGGGTAGAAAAACTGAGCTGTTAAGGCAGCTAATTAGTAGGATCCATAGATAATTAGAAGGATTTTTCAGTCAAACATGTTAAAAAGCATTAATCTTTGAAAAAGTGCTCCCCCTGTTCCTCCCATCACAAGTATGAAACAATGGAAGAAGGTAGGGGAGGAATGGTTGTGATCTTTTATCCCAAGAAGGGGACAGTTGTGAACCTGGTGTTGGAAGAGAGGAAAGTTTTTGGGGGTTACTACTTACTTAACTCTTACAAGTTGGAATATTCATAAAAATAAAGTGCAAAGAAAGGAGCTATTGAGTGTCTTAATTGGATCCCTGCAAAAGATACTGCATTTCCACTGATTAAGGCAATTAAAGGTGCAGACACTGTTGCCCAAAGCTGACATCTTCAGGTGTCTCATAACAAAAATTAATACCACTGCTAGCTGTGCCACCTAGTCATGCTGTAAAGTAAATTAATTAGCGCAACAGAACTAATAACAACAGTTCAGGCATAGTTGTAGCAATCTTATGGTTTACCATCAGAGACTATGCCGAGACTTTTGCCTCTCTGCTGCCCATGAGTGCAACCCAGCAATTGCTGACTGTAACATTTCTATTGTATAGTTTATGCTAAATATGCATATCTTAATTGCATTAGTCAAAATAATTAGCTAATATATTTTTGCATAATGACGAGGTAAGCAAATATCACCATAGCTCAGTGCTTCTTGCATGAGTAAATTTGGAAAATTAATAGACTCCCAATTTCCTAATTATCTGTCTTTTATTCCAAACTCAAACAATGAAATGCTATTGCACACTCCTGGGCATCTTGTAATTTAGTTTGCACCTTGAAAATTTTAAAGCATCTTTTTTTTTTCCTGGAAGAAGAATGTGAACTACCCATTCCTTCCCTTGAATGCTTTTTGAATGAAGCTACTATACATAAAGCTGAGGATCTTACTAGCTTTTTAATTTCTGTACACAGTTGGGAATAGGAATTAGAATAAAAACAGTTTGTGCTTTAAAAAGTATAATTAAATCGAAAGGTATGAAAAAGTTAATTCTTTAGGCAGAGAAAATGGGCAATAATATTCATAAAACCTGGATGCATTTAAGAACTCTGAGCAGGGACTGTTTCTAAATGCATGTTTGCGGTATTGCCAACACTGAGCATTCAAAAAAACAATGAATCAGGCCCTCCAAAATCATGAGAATAGGTGAAAAAATCATAAGATTTTTTAAAATACCCTTTTGGGTCTTATTTGTCTTCTGCTGTTGTCCCTGGATGCAGGGTTCACATTACCAAGCTTTTCTCTGCCACCTCGAGAGCTAGAGATGTACTTTAAAAAAAAAAAAAAAAAAAGGCTGAGATTCTCATTTGATTGCAGGATCTTTAAGAAAAACACTAAATACCTCAACACTGGCGGATAAGACTGCGAGAGTTAGCCACAGTGTATTTGTACAGCACCCAATACAATGGGACTCCAATCCTGATTTTCTACTGCAGTTTAAATGATCAATAACAATAAAGGCATAGATAACACTTTACATCTTGACTGGAATGGGATTCCCCTCTCCCAGTAACTGGGGTTGTAGGAGGATATGGTTTGAGCAAGGCTGGTAGAATAGAAAATGAAAGTATTCTTCTGGAGGGTGGGGCCACTGGTGGCTAACTCTAAGGAAGGCAGGCACTGTTGTATGAGGACTCTGACTGCATTTAATTCCTGCATTTAACTCGCTCCTTCGGATACCCTTGATGCTACTGAACCCACTGGCGAGTGTGTTTTACAGATTCCCCTTGGTGCCTGGTCCACAGAGGAGATGAATCTATTACAACCACAGAGCTGCAGCTCAAGTGATAGCAGCTCTGGAGGTCCCTGGTTTAGTCCTAGTGGGTTGGCCAACATGGTAGCCATCATGCTACAATGTACATCTTGCTTCGGAATAAGGGAACACGGGATTACCTGTCAATAACCTGTCCCATCTTGTTTTCTCAGTGTCTTAGCATAATATACTAATTCTCAAAGGAAAAAGAAGCCTGCCAACAAGAAATTTTAGCAATACTCTAATATGGGTCTGGTCCACTTGCTACTGGAATCAGTTGAAAAACTCCCATGGATGTGAATGAAAATTGGATTGGGTCCTCAGATCTGATCACTGGCTGATTTAAAAGTACTCTCCCTTCATCATAGATTTAGAGTTTTAATCCTTTGGGAAATTGATTTCCAGCTGCCCCTTTAATGTAGCACCTGCAGGGACCTGCCATATGTAGATGAGAACTTTATGCCATGGCATTAGCAGCTATTTACACAAAAAACAAATAGCACATAGCGCTAAACAGCTGAGTAAGGATTCCCGCCAGTTTCCAAAGATATTCAGAAGTACTGAGGCTTAAGGAAAGCAATTCAGAATCTGAGAAAGGGAGCTCTCTGCTGTTGACATTCGCCTCCACCAAACTCTGGTCTGATTGATCCCTGGGCTGATGAAGCAATGTTCTGGATCCAGCACTGAAAGAAGTCAAGCTACTTGCCAGTAAAGTATCACTGAGTTGGAGAACACCGCTTTGGAACCCAGAGCATCATTCCACCGGCAGCAGCCTCAGAAATGACATGAACTTCTATATTAACATGCAAATTACAGCATTAGGGAATGGGTCTGTATGTAAAGCTTGTAAATTAATAAACAGAGATCATTTTAAAACACCTGTTGGAATGGCTAAGTGCTCCCGCTCTTTAACCTGTAGATAGCATACAAGTAGGGAACAGGGACCATCTCTAAGTACAACTAAAGAGCACCCATCTGCAAACCTGATTTTCCTGGAACTTTTTCATCCCTGGGCCTGGAAGCCAATGGTTCTAGACAAAAAGAGAAGCAATGCTGAACTCTCAACAAGGTTTCACTGGCATTCAGAAGAGGGATAAGAAATCAAAAAAGGGGTTATTCTTTCCCTCCCCATCATCAGGAAACAAGAGTCTTTCCTACTTCACAAACCAGTGAGTACACACACAAATCTCGACAGGTGCCAACACCTCACGACAAGTGATGTTTGGCCTCAATTGCCTAGCCTCACTCATCTGTGCCGTAGGCAAACATATTTTGGTGTCTGAATGAAGTACTCTCATTTAAATGGTATGTGACTGTTGTACTCATAAAAGGTGTTGCTAGAGAGTGAAGTCCTCTGTTTTACCCACAGACCAGGAAGACCAAGGGCAGTATTTTCATGCAAGCTCCTCCACGCTGTCCCACCTCTATTTCCTCACCTCCTCCTGGAACCAAGACAGTAGATACTGGATCTGTCTTTAGGGTTGTCAACCCTCCAGGATTGAATTGGAGACTCCAGGAATTAAAGATTAATCATTAATTAAAGATGATGTCAGGTGATTAAATCTCCAGGAATACATCCAACCACAACTGGCAACCCTCTCTGTCTTAGCCATGTTCCCCTGTCCTCTTCAAAACTCTTCTCCACCATAATCACACCACTGTGCACAGGATGGCAGGAGGATTCCTTCATTCCCCAAATGTAACGGATTGCATTTCACTTAAGAAGCGTGATGGAGCTAGGGCGCAGAATTATAGGTCTGATTTTCCCCTTTGCTATTGTTGGAAAAATTGAGGCCTTCCGTGCAGGCAAAGATGGCCCTGGCAAAGGACATAGATGAGACTGCCAGAAGGTCCACAGTGGGTAACTGAGGTGTGAGTGACACATAGGAGGGCTGGTGGGAGACTGCTCTTTGTTTCCTGGCTGCACTCATATGGTATGGGTCTGGGCTGTGAAAGGTGGTTACACCCTTGCAATGTGCCAGGGATCAGTATCCGCTGACCCCAGTGGCTAGCATTAGGCAGGGAAATCATTGTCATTTTGTAGCTCCTGGCAACCTGCCAATAGGGTCCTCGCTGTCACAAGATTGGGTAAACCAGGTTAATAACACAACATGGTATTGAAAAACAGGAGGCAATCTGGGCCAGCGTTTGGCATGGTTATATAGTAGCAGAGTTGTACAGCTTTATGACCTGACTGAAAGCCCAGTGAAGCCAATGGAAAATTTCCACTGCCTTCATTTGGGCTTTAGATCAGGCCTTTACTGCTGTCTTTGTGGGTATGATGAAGTTGCTGGGAAGCGCCTTCTTTTGAGGACTCCATCCCTTTCTCATACTCAGCGCTCATAGAAGATGGGTTTCATAATGTTAACACAAGTTGGTACATACACAGCACATTTATTGTAATGTTCTTCATTATCATCATAATTTGCCATGGTTACTAGAAATGTTGTCTCCATTTATAGACGTTGGCCTCTGGTATCATTAGTTCTTTCTCATTTAAGAAGGGTTTCATTAGAAAATGTAGGTTCTGTAGAGGGTTATATAGTGAAATGTATTCATTTAATGGGTTTACTCTTAACATCAGATATTCATTTAAACTGGGCTTCAGAGCACATTATTACAGTGATTCACAAACATTTGTACTGGTGACCCCTTTCACACAGCAAGTCTCTGAGTGCGACCCCTCCTTATAAATTAAAAACACCTTTTTATATATTTAATGCCATTATAAATGCTGGAGGCAAAGCGGGGTTTGGGGTGGAGGCTGACAGCTTGTGACCCCCCCATATAATAATCTCACGACCCCCTGAGGGGTCCCAACCCCCAGTTTGAGAACCCCTGCATTATTACCAGAATAGCAGGGCATATCACTGAAAGTTTCTCACTACAAACCTCTCTCCTTTTTTTCTCCCGGGTCATAGTTTTGCAGAATAATTTAATCTGGGAAGAAGATGGGTATCATGCACAAGTTCTCAGCCCAAAAGTGATTTTCTTTTTTAAAATAAAATGCAATAAAAAGTTTATCATCATTTTTCACTGTTTTCCTGCATTTCTGAAATTTTGTCATAGCATTTTTTCCCCTGTAAAGCTGGGGCTAAGGTTGTACTGAAAATATGTATTGATAATTTAAAGAGGAAAACAATAACCTCAATAGAATTACTTAATTATAAAAAATAAGGATATGATTTTCCAAAGTGCTTAGCAATAATCTAACTCTTTTCCCATAGAAGTCAATAGGAGCTTTTGAAAATGCCACCCTAAATTCTGAATACCGGGAAATTCAAATACGCATGAACACTTGTGACTTTATAGGAACAGAGAAATTACCAGACTGGATCAAACAAGTGATCCTTAGTTTGGAATCCTGTCTCTGGCAAAGGCTGGTAACAGATTCTTCAGAAAGAGGTACAAGAAACCCTGCAATTATGGAATAATCTGCCCCTGGGGAAAATTTCTTCCTAACCCACATAAGTTAGACATTGATTTATTCACAGAAGTATGGGAAGATTTTAAATCTTTTATTATAATTATAACATGGCATTTTCATCAGTGGGAATAGGCTATTGGACACAGGCAAAACTTTGTGATCTGCCTTTCATGTAGCTCTTCACATCTTCCTTTATACTATTATTTATATTGGAGCAGTACCCAACATGCGCTAAGCATTGTACAAAGATATCAGAAGCTATGGTTACTGTCCTGAAGAGCTTTCTGCCATGTTGCCAATGTGCATAGTGGTAAATACAATCCTCAGTACTAAAGGACCCAGTCCTCTAAGGACCCAAACACCATCTGGATTGAGGCTGAGAATAGGATGACCACAGAGCCGGTGCTACCATTTAGGCCAACTAGGCGGTTGCCTAGGGCGCCAAGATTTGGGGGTGCCAAAAAGCGGTGCCCCCAATTTTTTTTTTTTTTACAGCAGCCGCTGCGCTGGGAGGGAGAGGGAGTCTGAGCCGCCGGCAGGCAGCCCAGGGGTTCCCCTGGGTCAGAGCTGCCGCACGGCTCCCCGGGCCGGGGGGGGGGGGAGCTGCCGCGGGGGGAACGCCTCAGGGTGGAGGGGGGGGCGGGGAGCTGCCACAGGGCTGGGGGGGCGGGGGTGCAAGGTGGAAGTTTCGCCTAGGGTGCGAAACTTCCTTGCATCGGCCCTGGATGACCAGACAGCAAGTGTGAAAAATCGGGACGGGGGTGGGGGATAAGAGGAGCCTGTATAAGAAAAAGACCCAAAAATCGGGACTGTACCTATAAAATCGGGACATCTGGTCACCCTAGCTGAGAACCCTCAACTCACATGGTAGTCCAAGTAATTGAGGGTGCTTAACACCGTTCAGGAGGTATTTTTTCAGAAGCACAATCTTATCAGGACAGTTGGGGCAAAAATGTCTAGAATTGTGCACAGTTCAGCACTGGCTTAGGAATTAGTTACATTCCTAACAGACGTCCTGATTCTTGTCCAATATGTCACTGTAACTGTCTTCCATAGCTGCATTATAAAACTAAGTGCCACTCTTCTTATTTTATACGTATTATAACTTTCTAGATACACGCAGGCAGTGATCATAGTGGGTTTAACCTATGTTTAGTGTATCACTGTCAGTAACTGTTTTGTGCAACTTCTGCAATTTATATGAACCAGCTGGTATTAGAGGAAGTGTGAAGATCTTTTTTTCTTTAGGGGAAGGGGAGGGAGGGAGGGTTTGTGGGTGTATTTAAAGGTCTGTTGCATGAAATGGATAGATTTTGTTGTTGTTAATATGTTTTTAGTTGAGCTGTGATGGATTTTTTTTCTCTCTAACATGCTTCATGAAATCTGCTGATATCATGGCACCTATTTGGTTGGCAGCTGTTATTAAACCTTGTGGCATATTTGCATTTTGTAAACCTTCACAACTGGGAATGCCAGTGGGAAAAGGGAGTTACACTGTGGAGTATGTTCCTGTCTTCCTTCTCTTCAAGTGAAAGAGAGCTGGTGTGTTCAGGAGATGTGCTGGGAGATTTATTAGTTTTCCACAAAAGCTCAGTAAAAGTGATCATTTGGAACACTGAATGCCATTCTGTGTCTTAGCCTTCAGTGGGTTCACAGTAGTTGTGGGGGCTGGAGGGAAGCATTCTTCTTCTATGTTTGCTTAGGGGCCAGGGATAAATTGCTGTCCCTATTCTAATGGGAGCACCCCAAAGAAGGTGTGATGGAAACAACCTGCACCCTATACATTGGCACACAGTGGAGTATGCTGCACCTGATAAAGATGTGTCAAGCAGGTGTACTCCCTTGTTCTCGCCAGCTGGTCACTGTCCCAGTCCTGTATCTTTCCCTCAGCCCAGATCCTCATCTCAATCCCAGTCTCTTTGTCCAGCTAGTCCTAATCTTCCCCTCTGGGTTCTCTGTCCAATTCCTAGTCTGAATCCCACCCCAGCTCCCAATCCCATTCTCCCTCCTGCTTCTCATTCCAGTACCACTTTCAGGTTCCTTGCCACAGTCTCTGTGCCCAGCCAGTCCCATTTCACCCACTGGCCTCCCTCCCAGTTTGTCTTCCCTCCATCTTCTACTGGCTCTCAGTCCCAGCCTCCTTCCCCAGACAGTCCCAGTCTCTCCCAGCCAACTCCCAGTCCCAGTTTCTGCCCCCCACACAGTTCCTTGTCCCAGTCTCCACCACCAAGCTCCTTGACTCAATCTATTCCCTCTGCCGTCTCCTTTCTCCCTCAGGTCTGGCTCTTTTCTCCTCTGCATGTGAGTCAGGCAGCTTTCTCCTCCAGGCTGTCTGGGAGCCAGCCTTCCAGTGGGTGCCCAGTGCCACAGTGTAATAATTGCTGGAAAAAGTTTGCTCAGTCTCTGCATCCTTGGGCTGGAGTATACTTAGTATAGATGGAATCTTCTGAGAATTCAGGTGTCAAGCTCTTTGCAAGTCTCTAGTGAGCATGTGCCAACTGAGATTTTTCAAAGGCCAATACCCTGGCCAAAACTGGGTGATTTTTCATAGGGACAGCAAAAGGTATATCCTTGATAGAAGGGCAACCTCCTCCCAAATTTCAGTTTTCTGCTCCAAAGCATCAAGGTTTCTCAACGAAACAGTTGTGAGAGATTTTTAACATCATTTTTACATAACAATATAATTTTCCCTAATCTCATTCTCAGAATCGGCTGAACTGTTTTAGCTGGAACTTTATGAAAGAAAAGTCAGCCTGAGGGTGACACCCAGCATGAAAGATGTCATCTTCAAAGGTTAAAGTTTGGCACTGTTATAAGCAACTGAAAATAGGGTTTTATAAGGGGAAGTGTCAGGCAACCTTAACTATAGGCGTTGCTACTAGCTCTGCCTATAATAAAGCAGATGTTTGAAAACAGGTGAATGTCTGCTAAAGGAGACGATGCATACTATATACTCATGGTTAAAGCTAAAGAAAACAATTTCATTTCCCGCAAGAACACTTGCTAATTCTTTGGAATGGTTCATTGATGATGTTAGCTTATGCTGGTTGTTCATAATGATACAAGTTAGTAAGAAGTGAAGGGATCTTAAACCTCATGTGCATTACAGCAGAGCTAAAATTTTCAGACGTCAGTGCCTAGAGTTAGATACCTAAAATCCATATTTAGGCAAAGAAATAAGTGGCTTAATTTTCAAAGGTGCCAAGTACCCACAATTCTCATTGAAATGCCTGGCATCTTGAATGTAAATCATGGCCTATGAAAAAAATCTTCTATGAAACAAAGTGATTTATCAAGTCAGAAGAATAAGACTTAATGCTACATAAAGGCAAATTCGACCCCGGAGTACAACCTATTTGACTTCAGCACAACCGAGTTGATTTCAGCTGCAGTTGCACATGTGAATTGCAAAACAGAATTTGAGCCATACCATGTCTCAAAAGTAAAATGTCATTCTCACTAAGTTCATGGTATAGCTCAGGGGTCGGCAACCTTTCAGAAGTGGTATGCCGAGCCTTCATTTATTCACTCTGATATAAGGTTTCACGTGCCAGTAATACATTTTAACCTTTTTAGAAGGTCTCTTTCTATAAGTCTATAATATATAACTAAACTATTGTTGTATGTAAAGTAAATAACATTTTAAAAATGTTTAAGAAACTTCATTTAAAATTAAATAAAAATGCAGAGCCCCCCAGTCCAGTGGCCAGGACCTGGGCAGTGTGAGTGCCACTGAAAATCAGCTCGTGTGCCGCCTTCGGCACGCGTGCCATAGGTTGCCTACCCCTGGTATAGCTTATGCTCTTGTGAAGTATCATCACCAACAGAAAAGCTCTGCATGTTGGTTTCTTCTGGTGGGACGAACAGAAGAGTAGTTATGAGAATGAGGAATAGCTCTCCGATGGTGACGGAGATGCCTTCACTGAATGGGGGGAGGACTATAAGTGCTGTTTGTATGGGATTGACCCTGCCATTTGGTATTATGTGGCTCTCATTAAATACATTTGCCCTTTTCTTCTCCCCCCATTCAGACTCTTCAGAAGTTTTCATAGAGGACAGTACACCTAAGGACATTGGCCATGATATTTTGAACCCTTTCATTTTAAATCCAGGCCAGATAGGTAATAAACAAAAGTTGTTTCCCTCTCATGCTTGTCCAGTGGCCTATCGGAAATGAACTGATGATCTCATCACAGTTCCTAACTGCACACAGGCTGGCCAACATGACAAAAGCCACAATCCGAACAGGTGTTGTAAATGACGGTCCCAGCAGAGAGATCAAAGACTGAATGGGTGTAGAGGATGAACTGCCATCTCACTCCTATGTGTGATCAGAGCTGACTGAGACATACTGGCAGAGTGGGATGGAGAAGATGGCTCTGTCAAGGACTGTTCTGTGGACAGTGTCCAGAGCTCCTACAATTGCACCTTTCCTTAACACTGATCATAGAAAGACTGGTTGTACAAAATCTATTTGTGTTAGTGTAAATATCTTTCTGACGATGTGCTGATCAGCTGTATCCACGCAGTAACTACAAAGGGCAGAAACAGAATGGAGGGTATGAGAGGCCGACAAATGATAGCATTCTTCAGAGTAGGTTTGTGTCATATAACACCAGCCACCTTCCAAATTCTGCCAATACTAACAAATTTCTTCAGATCTCAGTTCCAGAATCCCAACAGCGCTTTGCCTGGTTTAGAGCCAGCTGCTATGTTGTCTCAGAGATGAAAATTGTACTGTCAGCAATATCACAAAAGTGATTTCTTTATCAAAAGGTCATTACCAATTATTTTGTAAAGAACTGACGCTTCAGTAATTACTTGATTTTATCTTTTTTTATGTAGGTCATTTATATTTCATTACTGTCGTGTTATGGCCTATCTGCTTGCAGAGAGGCATATATTAAAACCAGCAACTTTGCCTTAGTCTCAGAATTATTGCCCTATATTTCATTTGCCATTTTATCTTCTGTTCTGGAGAAGATCATAACTTGTTAGTTAGTGCTATATAAACAAACACACACAGACACACACATATGCATGTTCTCCTCCCAACAGTTTCGCTCTGTTTTCATTTGCTTCCCTACAGATTGCACAGTAAAGAATTTTCCATCTATTTTTATTTTTGAATGTAACGGATGATAGGTCTCCTAACTCAGCTCTCTTGGCTATTGCTAACATCACTGTGTAAGATGAAGCCACAAGGGAGTGCCCTACATGGTATTTTTGGTCCTTTTCTCGGAAATCAAAGGGGCGGCAGTATTTTGATTCTTTCAGGCTCGCACATGGCACTGCAGCTTCACCTCTAACCTGCCCTTATGATACCTACATAGGGGGCCAGGCAGAATTACAGTCCCTGTGCATGGGAGGATGCAGGGACTGCTCCCTCTGGGTACCCAGTATTCCAAAGGAGGCAAGGAAGAAGTGTGAGGCCATCTTCTTTCCCTCCTCCTCACCAGCTTGCTGTGGGGTACTGGTGCAGGCAAGGAAGTAAGCTTCACGCTGCAACGACAGGTAGGAACATATGTGCTTGCCCTGCAAGCTGGGGATCTCATGTAGGGATTCTAATGCCCAGAGGTAGAATGACACCTCAAACTATCTCTGGGGTACTGAGGCTCTGCACTGCCTCTTCTTATGTGGTGGATAAATAGCATGATCCAAACCTTAGTTTTTTCCTAAATATCAAAGATTAAGAAACAAACAAAACCCACCCAACAAACACCCCTGCTACTCCCCTGTCCTCTTCCCAGTAAGGTGAAGAAAAATGTTTCCATTAGGTTCTTTTCTAATATTTCTCAGTAAAAAATTTTGGTCTTAGATGACCACATTCCTTGTCATTGTTTGTAACCCTACCATTGCAGCTGTGGGCTAATGCACAGGGACCAGAAGTGACATTGATTAGTCTATAGATGAGTGAAGTGCGGACAACCAGTCCTCTCCCTCTGGATAGTGGAGGCTCCTTATTCTCATTTCCTTTGTCTTGACTGGGCAAGCTGGCTCTCATTTCTCCCCACTAGTCCAGCTTGTGGCTGGTGATTGTTTGGATGGGCTGTCTTTTTGGGGGAAGAGCTGGACCAGTGGAAAAATCCCATGGGAAGCTGAATGCTCATCATTACTTTGGCTTCTCAAACTGAGATGCAGAATGGAGTCAAGCGTGCCACTCTGGCCCACTATCCCTTTCTCCTCTTTTATGACCCATCTCCCACTTACTGTTGGGGTCTCAAGCACACAGGTTAGGTGTGTGGTTTCAGTTTCATCTTTCCAGACTATGTGCTTCTGTCTGTATATGGGCACTACAGAGAGCCACTTCTCACACAATGGCCACCGTGCTACAGAACAAATTGAATGCTGCAAATATCAGTGTTCATCACAGTACTTCCCTGTTAGTGATGAAAATGAGTCTGATAAAGTATTGCCCTTGATACTGGCTTAATAAGTGTTGCAGGGCGTGGCTGGCAGGGGGTTGCGTGAAAGGAAATGGAGGAGAATGTATTGCCCCTTGCTGACAACTTCTGTTTATGATACCAGGATTGTCTCACACTGGATTAGCAGCACATCACAATTGCTTGTATTGTTTGTAATTGGCTGTAAAAGTGTATTCATGGGGGCTCTGAATATGTTGTATTAGTGGGAATTATGCAAGTGAATGTGTGCTCAATTACTAGAACTGAGCAAGTAATGTGCCACAAATAATTGATCCAATGATTTAAGCCTCTTTCTCAGATTACAAAATATCCATGGGTAGATCAGGACTTGAAGTTAGTCAAATACATGTTTTCTGTTCTATAGATTGACCATGAACAGTTCTCTGCAAGTATTCAATATAATTCACTATTCACTTTTTGAAGCTGTATTGTTTAGTTGTGATTGGCGAGATAGATCACATGATATTACTTCTATTCCCTGATTGTACTGAGCCCTCACACACTTCTGGGATGAGTGCATACATGGGAGTTTAATATTTGGTTTCTAAGGGCCTTTCCACACACAAAAATGGTACCGCTTCAAATATACCAGTACAACCTCCCTAATATGGGTGCAGTTTATACCAGTATGAAGGTACAAGGGAATAAGATATACTGGTATAAGGCACCTTAACCTAGGCCTAACTGTGTATACACTAGGGGTTATACTAATGAAACTACTTTGGTAAAATAATCACACTCCTAGCCATTATACCATATTGCAGGGGTGGCCAGACTGTGGCTCGTGAGCCACATGTGGCCCTTTCACAGTTAAAGTGCGGCTTGCAGAGCACCCGCCCCCCATTATCCATTTACCAGATGGGGGAAGGGGGCTCGGGACCTCTGTCTTGCAGTGTGGTAGGAGCTTCTGCCCAGTGGGGAATGGGGTCTTGGGGCTTCAGCCCCATAGCAGGAGCAGGGCTGAAACCCCAAGCCCTGGCAGGCACCTCCCGAGGTGCTGAAGCCCTGACTCCCAGCAGGCGCGCCTCACCTTTCGAACTGTTGTATGTGGCTCGGCGGGTCAGTAAATTTGGCCACCCCTGACATATTGTTATACAAGTGTAGAACAGGTTTGTAGACCAGGCCTGAAAAAACGTGCACTTTTTGTAGTCTTTTATACCAGTACAGTGAGAGCAAAGTGTAAAAAGTGACCAGATCAGAATGATAGTGTTTAACACCCACTTTTCACTCACGTTACTCCAGTGAAATGACCAAACGAGATACAGGGTAACAGCAAACCAGGCCCATTCAGTTTAATTAGGCAGCCAGCTAGGGTGACCAGATGTTCCAATTTTATAGGGACAGTCCCAATTTTGGGGTCTTTTTCTTATATAGGCTCCTATTACTCCCCACCCTCGTCCCGATTTTTCACACTTGCTGTCTGGTCACCCTACAGCCAGCTGTCTATAAACCCCTATTTTTGCTCAAAGAATGACATATTCTTTCGGGACTTCTCCTTGCTCATCTGGGGATTAGCTCGCCCGTTCCTGCAGTCGCTCAGCCCATTGTCTTAATCTCACCTTCCAGCACTCAGGGTTGTCTTCTTGGTGACTTGGCCTTCTGGCCAGGTCATTTTATGTCTCCCGTTACCCCTGTCAATGTCTCTCTGGACAAGCCGATCCTTTGCTGTAACAGGCAGTCCACCATTCTACATCCAAAGCTGTGCCACTTCCCCAGTGGCTGGTAGAGGGCATCCTCTACTCTGAGTTCCAGCCCAGGGAACCTACACTCTGCAACTATGGTCTACTTACTCCTAGACCTAGTTACTATTTCCCTGGGCTCTGTCCTACTTCCTCCTTCTATCATCTGGTACCTCTGGGTTTACCACCTATCTGAACTTTCTTCACTTTCCATGGCCACTTCCCCCTTTGGCTTCTTGCCGGACCCTGTAATCTCTAACAAACTTCCCTCCTGTCAGGAAGTGACTGCAGACCACTTCCCTCCCTTCTGTTCTCAACTTCTTAGCTTTATAGAAGCCCTGCCTAGTTCTGCCCAGGTGAGATGCATCCTTAATTAAGCAATATTGATCCCTGGCTCCCCTCCAGGTGCAGCCTATATGGTTAATTGGCCCATCTAGCCATCACCACCCTTTCAGGAATGGGATGGGGGTGAAAGCCCCATCACATGGTTGTTATTATTTACTGATATAGAATCAAAATGGGTGGTACGCATTTTATAGACAAGCAAGCAAATAAGGTCCATTTGAAAGAAATTTATATTCTAAACTGAGAACTGTAAGCCGAGATATAGCCAACCCCCCCGATACATGTAGTATGTCCTGTTTCATACATGATGTTTGTTTTATTATTAAAACCATTCCTATTTTTATTTATTTCTTGTTACATCTGCTTGGTTACCACTTCCTTGAAGGGTGATCTAGGGTTGGTGAGCTGTTTATAACTTATTTATTATTTAGATAGAAGCATAAATGCTATAGGCCAAGGCTGTGCTCAAGACCTCATCCTTGAGCCTTGTCTTGTCTGTTATCTGCACTCACACTTATATTCCTTTTAGGGTTACCACTGTCACACCTTAGGTCAGAGAGATGCCTGGTGTGATACATACATAGCCCCCCAGCTCTGGGGGGACCACTGAAATTCTAGATGGTGATTCTCCCTTGAGGGTCCATTTGTGGAAGCAGCGACCAGATAAGTCAGATAAGCCACAAGTGACTTCCACAGTTCATCCCAATCCAGAGCATACCACCTTGGATTCTGTACGTGCCACATATTGTACAGAAAACTACCTCAGGAATGTTTTAGAGAGTTTTAAAGTTTTATGTGGCTATTTTCTTTATCCCTCTGCCTGTATAGGGATCAGAGGGAGTCAATAAAAAGCTCAATAAACAACCTACAATTGCTTTTCCTTACCTAAAAATATCAAAACTCTAAAGTCTGTTACCTCAGGCATCATAGTAGTAAGTGCTTTGCCTTTGACCATTGAGACTTTGTAACCTCCCCTTTCCAGTGACATAAAGTTTCATTTCTAGGCCTCCATTAGGCATCAGAATTCAAAATTATTATAACTGGCCATTTTTGTAAACAGTTTACAGGACTAGGCAGAGGAATCATGGCATTTCTTAGGTTCCTGTAGAACTCTAGAGAAGAAAGATAAGAATTATTATTATCATTACTTATTATTATTTCAATGTACTGCAGTAGCATGTTGGAGCACCAAACCAGGAGGAGGGACTCACTGTGCTAGGCGTTGTCCAGATACAAATTAAATGTAAATAAAATATGGGTATATTTAAATTGGTAATTGGCTGTTGGAAAGTGTCCAGATGGTTGAAGTGGTCGGTTAAAATCTAGAGAGAAGGATTAGTGAGCAGAGGAGAGGTGAAGCAGTTAAAGGTGCATGCTAACGTCATTTATCACCTCTCTTATGGAAAAGTCCTCTGCAGGTTAATAGAAAACAACTTTTCACTAGGTTATTACATATGAGCTAAGAGCAAATTATCAAATTACCAAATTTGGGAGGCTAAACTGAAAACCTCACAGAAAGCTTAAAGCTGTGTATTTCCATTAAGAGACTGTTCTGCAGTTTATAATATGGCTTTATAATTTATCACCTGATAACGTGAAAGAGAGAGAGAGAGAGAGAGAGAGAGAGAGAGAGTAATTTTATAGCTGAAAAAAATCATGTTTTCCGCTGTCCAATGCACAGCGTTTTCCTGTGTTCACAAATCGTGTGCTCACTTCTGATCTTTTTCGTAAAAACAAAAAGTAACTTTTCTTAAGCGAACAAAGCCTGCCATTTTTGCTGCAAAAATAGTGTCAGATTCTGACACTCTTACAAATCAGCGGGGCTCCTGATAGAGGAAAGTACCATTCAGCAGGAATATGACTGGTATAATCTGCTCCACGGTGAATCTGCACGTGGAAGAATCATTAAAAGCTGCCTTTACTGGCAGAAGTTGTGTAATTTCAACCTAGGGCAAACAAGGGGATATTCATGAGAACTATCCACTTGGTACACCTCTGCTAGGTTTACGTTCCCCAATTCTTTTTACACAGAAATTCTGAGGGTGCTGCATGTGATAGGTAAAGTAAATGCTATGGGATGATGTTTGGAAAGGAAAAAGCAATATTTCTAGGAATCTGGTTTACATGAAAATTAACAGGCATCAACCCAAAGCAAATTTGGTGTGGTATAAATGGATGTAGAACAACTTAAGGTTTCTTATTATTTAAAGGATAACGTAACATGCTTTTCATTTCTTTAAAGCATTTATAATGTCCTTAGGGACTGGATGGCTGAGTGGATTAATGCATTGAAAATTTATCTTAGGAACCAGTCTAAATTCAAACATGACTAATATGACCAATAAACACTTTAATTGCTTGGCATTAAAGAAGTCCAATAGAAATGAGTTCAGATTGTTTTAACCAAGTTCACACAATACATGAATCCTGGCTCTTCAGATTAATTTTCATATAACTCAGATCCAAGTGTACAGTAAAGAGTTACTGTAAACTTTATTGTTGGTAACACAGAAGAAGTGAGGGTTACAGTAATTTCTATCCATGGTTGGTATTAAAAAAGCACCTTTATCATCAGAAGCAAGGTCAGAACTTAAGAAATGAGAGAAATTTAAAAAAAATTGTTTGCCACTTTGGATAATATATTTAGAATCTTTGTTGGGTACAAGAAGGAAAAAAGAATAAGCAGTTGCTTTCAGCATTACATAGTCCAAATTCTTAATCTATAGCATCCTGGTTTGGCTGTAGGCTGTTGTATATGAGTGACCAGAATGAAGAAAGGAGCTGAGCAGTAACCTACTGTTAAAAATACAGGGTCAAATTTTCTCCCATTTACACTGGTGTAAATATGGGTTGACTTCAATGGATTTACTCTGGATTGACACTGGTGTAATCAAGGGCAGGTTTTGGTCCATTTTTCTTTCCTTTCTGTTTACTACATCATCCCTCAGTGCACATGTGGATGTGCAGATTATTATTATTATTAATTTTGCAGCACTAAAGTGTGTCCCCTTACAGATGAAATAAAATAAACATGGTCCCTGCCCGGACTTGTTTGAGGAGTGGGGAAAGCATAAAGGTGGCTCTGAGCCACCTTTCTCTCCTTCCCACCCCATGTTGCAACAGACGGCTTGGGACAGCTCTGAATAGAGGCCAACATCTTCAGGGTTGGCCTGATATTTAGCAACAAAATCTTATTCAGTTGAGAGTCACTGTATAAGTCTGAGACACTAGCACATTGCTGTTCTATATTGTCACTGATGACAGAGACTGGGCAATATCCAATAGCAGAAAAGTATTGCATTGTTTATCTCTCCTCTATTTTTCAGCTATGCAAATTTCCAGGAAGGGCTGTTTCCTGCTTTATAATGAATAGCCTACCAGAGGAAAGAAAAGGAAGTGGGTGTTTGATACCAGGTAGTTGTTCCACTTAATGACAAATCAAAGGAAAACAGTGCTAGCAAGCTAATTCTGTAATGGGGCTGTCTTATGTTATCATTTATGTTTCCCTATTGCCATAACAGTATTTTAATAATCTACATAGCATTTAATTATAATTCAGTTACCTGACATAAGTAATATCGGTGCCCTTTAATATAACAAATCTCTAGTGTGAAATATCTGAGTAATAAGACCTGACAGGTGGTTGTTATTATTCTGCAAACCTTGTCTTCAAGGGTACGGGAGCTTTTAATAAAACAACCCATGCTTAAAATCCAGGAATGGCCAAAGCAAAATCCGCAGAGTTTCACCTGTCAGCTCCCAGCTGTCTGTTGATGACATCTTTTATGTGGAGGTGTTTCCTATAGACACTCCGAGTCAGACTCTACAGTGGTCCAGCTTGGTCCTGACTACTTAGAAGTAGTCGATTCTGTTCTAACTCAGCTACTGATTCACTATGTGACTTTGTGCAAATCAGTCACATAACCTCTTGGTCCCTCACTTTCTATCTGTAAAAAAATGGGGATACTAGTGTTTGCCTATCTCATGTTGTGTGGATTAATTAATTAATCAATTCCTGCCATGCATTTTGACTTCCTTGAATGAAAGGCATTACAGAAATGCAAAATAGAATGTGCTTCATTATGTCAATTTTATACAATCTTCAGGCTCCCTTCTCTGTTGATGAACACATCTCTTTCTGCCTCTCTGAGATCTCCTCATGGATGTCCTGCCACTTCCTCAAACTGCACATAGCAGAAACTACTCCTCAACCTTCTTCCGAAACCCTTTCCCTTTCCCTCTTTTTCTATCACCATTGATACCTCCACCATCTTCCTTCTCACAAAGGCTTACAGCTATAGGGTTATGCTTCACTTCTCCCTTCTCGTCTCTTCTTTTACCCAAGATCTTATCAAATTGTATTGCTTCTCCTTCTATAACATTTCTAATATTCCCTCTCCCTCCATATCCCAACAGCCTAAACTCTTGTTCTTTCCTTAGTGCTCTCTTGCTTGTAACCCCAGCATCTCCAATTTATGGATGCATCTCTCTTCTCTTTTATCTAACCAGCACTCAGCAGCTGAAGTGATGTTTCTTTCCCTTCTCTCCAGCCATGCAACTCCACTCCTACAGCACCTTCATGCTCACTCCCTGACTCTCTCCACATAAATACCTCATCCTCACTTTTCAAGCTTTTGCACAGCTCTGCCTCAGCCTAGCTCTCCTCTCCCCGTGCCACTCTCTAGCCTGCCTTGTGTGCCCAGAGTACTCTTCCATTCTTCTGCCTTCCTTTGTCATATCCTCTCATTCTCATCTGTGTGATGTTTTTCCTTTTTTCTACCTAGGCTAGAATGACAACCCTCTTCCCATGAACCAAACGTCCTCAGCCTCCCCTCCTGCCCCCTCCTCAGAAGCCATTACTTTCCACTGTCAATGCCACTCCTTGTTGTCTACTCCTCCTTTTGTCCCCCGCATCTCCCTATAACAATATTAGAATCTGTAAAGCGGAGTCACCCCCAGCCTCCCTTAGCTGGCAGGAGATTGCTCTAATAAAGAACCTTTGATCATAGAAGGGGAAGGCAGGAAAGGGAGGCAACGAAGGATGGCCTGGATGACCAAGAAAAAAAAAAGCCAGAAGAAGGAAGTGGGCAGTGGGCCTGCTGGGAGCTGCTCCCACTATTACCATTTTGATTACAGACTTCATGGCCACGTCGTTGACAGCTTTGCTCTTCTCTGGCAGTGCCTGACTGCATGGGGAACCTCACAACACTGGGAGAGCCTCAGATGACCTGGAACTCATACACCACCTAGCCTCCAGTGCAGGGGTACTGACCATAGTGTCCCTCTGTCCTAGTGATTACGAGCTACTGGAACCGTCCCTTGGGTCCACAGGCAGCCAATGCCATTTACAGCAGCTCTAACTGAGCTAAGGGATTGAATGATCTGAGATTTGAGGGTGCAGTTGGCATCTTTCTACCCCATTCCTAGCCTGTGCTGAGCAATTACCAGCCACATCTCAGGAGATGATTTTCACAGAGGCCTACGAGCCTTGGGAGCAGGTGTCTTTCTTTTAAAGTGGCAGCAAAAGAAGCAAAATGTAAACAGCTTCACCAATCTACCTTGAGTTGCAAGGACCCACCTCTGAGTGAGACAGGGTAGTTAGATTTCCACCTCAGTTCATTCCTCGGCCTCTCTGCTAAGACTGCTAACAAGGTAGTTAGGGGCAATTATGATGGTTTTTTTTAAAATGAAGAATCATGTGCATGAGGAACAGGAATGAGACCATCCACTTATTTCATACAGGCCACCAGACAGCTGCCAGATGGTAATGAGCCTTAATGACCTTGATCTACCTTTGTACTGAGTGCAAGGCAAATGCATTTAAAAGAGTTGGAAAATACATGTGATCATCATCTTTTGGCAGATGTGTGAGTGAAATTAGCAGCAAGAGACAAGCTGAGAACGAATGCATGTCAGCTCACTGAAGGGCTGAGAAAAGCAGCCTCCGCTCAGAATGGAGAGAGGAGAGGTTAGGGTTACTCACTACATTGTTTCCTGATCTGGCTAAAGCAAGAGCTACAGAAAGGCTGCGGGGTGTGTATAAGTCATCACAGTCAATCACAGCATGAGGGATGCTCTGTTAACAAATAAAATGTAGAAATGATTGGTGATCTGACATATGCCCGAGGAAGTTAAGGAAGCAAAGCTACAGATGATAGAAACTGTGAGTGTGAACAGAAGAGGTGAGACACAAGAATGTCTTCAAGAAAGGTGGCAACAGCTCCAAAGTCAGATGAGGCAGGGAAGGGATCTGGGAAAAACAGGAAGGAAATGTGAAAATGTAAACACCAATGATTGACTGTAAATGTGAGAAACAACCAAAGATCAAGAAGATCTACACCACTGACAAAGAAATAAAAAGCAAAAGGACATTGCATAGTGCATATACCTTGCAATGAGAAAATCCAGCTCCGGTCACCAAAGAGCAATCATTGCTATGAAATGAAAATATTTTCTAATTTATTTGTAGGCATTTCTATTATGCTCTATGCCAGAATGACTATCTATCTATCTATCTATCTATCTATCTATCTATCTATCTATCTATCTGCCATACTCATCACCATAGCTGTGTGTTCTCCATCATAACATATACATCATTTACCTTTCTTTGCCTTTTAAACTGGTATCTAACAGTAGTTGGATAGTGATGGTTGTTGTGCTATAAGGCACCAGACACTAGACAATTATTTGGGAAAAGTTAGTTTAAATAGGTGTATCCTACCAACACTATCTGCTAAAGTTTAGAGCCAGTTTTCAGAAGTTTTAAGCATGATTTGTGCACTTAGGGCCTGATTGTCATCTCATTAAAAACCAGTTTTATGTTGATTTTCTGTAGCATTGCTCCTGATTTACGCAAGTGCAAGTGAGAGGAAATTCAGGTCCTTAATTCATCCCCACAAATACCATGATTGAGAATGTAAACATGCTAATTGTGCATGCAAATGACCAGGTGGAAGCAGAAGGCCAGATTATAATAATTGATACAACACATTCTGACAACAGAGGATGTGTTCAACCACTTGTCAAAAGGGCCTTTGGTAAGAACACTATTTTTTACCCAGCAATTGGATGGACTGTATAATAAAAAGAAAGGTGCCTCAGAAAATTGCTACCCTGATAAGTGATTTTAATAATATAAAAGCTTTATTCTGCTATTTTTGGACAAGGTTTAAATTGCCTGCCCCCTCTGCCGAGAAGGGCATTTCAGCCAGATGTGTGACTATTGGAACTTTTATCATCCAGTTTGTAAACTGCAACATTAAATATCTTGGGCCAAATTCAACAAAGGTGAAATTTGCCATTGTATAGAAGACCAATGTGAAGCTTATGCCTTATTCTGAAGACATAAGTGGGACTTAAGTAGTACACAGTCTTTTTCGTGGCCTTGAGTGCACGGATAAAATCCAGCTTTAAATTTTCATCTGAATAATCAGTTGGGTTAAAATTTGAAAAAAATGTTCAGGACCTTAACCTTAACCTTGTACTTTTACCATGCATACCACAGGGGTAAACTTTCAAACAAAGACATATGACTCTTTAATTAAGGGAGCTGGTAGTAGCCCCTATATTTATGTTTTCTAATACTTATAAAAGATTCTTGTAACCTTTTCTTTGAGAAGCTATCGTGTCTCCACTGTTTGCAGCAAGCCTATGATGTTTAGTAGAAGAAAAACCTTCAGGCTACTGAAGTGCCTTTTCTTTCTCCCATAAAATTCCCTTCATTTTTTGCTGAGATATAAATAGTTTAAAATTGCCATTTCCTTTTTCATGCTTGCATTCCTCAGGAAACCTACAAAAATAATAGCTGAACACAGAAATTCTAAGGCTAGGCTCAAGTCAACGACAAAGCAGCAGCAGCAGCAGCACACACTACACTGGGGAACATTTGGGAATTGCTGAAGCAACTGTAGGTAGGTGCAAAGAGCAGGGCTGGCTGAGCTCCAGCTCCCTCAACCTGGCACATGGCACAGGTCCGCTGGGGACAACATAGTGGTTAACACTTCACCTGCTAGCATGAGGAAGGTGGAGAGAGAAAGCCAGGCTGGGCTCTTCCCTTGAAAACCACTTTAGACCCAGCTCCAGTAATCCTATTCCTTCCCCACTGGGGCAATCACATGGGACTGGAGCTCCCCCAATTCCCTGGGGGAGAGATAGAGTTGGGGCAGGTGTGACATTCTTTTCAATGAGCTATGGAAGTTGTGTGGGGTGAAGCAGTTTACAACTGCCCCATATCATCCACAGGCCAATGGCTTAGTGGAAAGGTTGATCTTTTGTATGGAAGAAAAGTAAGGGGGGCCCTCGATCTCATTAGAGATTCCTGGGAGGGAAACCCTGAGGTAAAGGAAGAACCAGTGACCGAATATGTTCAGAGGTTCAGGAAGGAGTTAAAAGACATGATGGACATCATCCAAACCAATCTCCAGGACAGTCAGTCCAAACAAAAGGCGTGATATTGCAAAAATATTTTTGTTAGCATACTTTTGAAATAGGAGATTTGGTAATGGTGTTAAATCCTGTGAAAAAATATAAGATGCAAAACTCTTGGGAGGGACCCTTTGAGGTAGTAGAAGTGGCAAATGAGGACACATATCAAGTTAAAAAGCCCCATGAGAATGTGATCCCACAGCTTGTACATGTGAACAGGCTTAAAGCCTATCACAGCAGGGAGGCCGTAGTAAACATGATCTGTTGCAGGGAAGGGGAAACTGAGGCACATCCCCTCATTGATTTAATGGCTGAATGCCAAGATGGCTCAACCATGGAAAGCATGGAAATCTGCAGCAAATTAACTGAATGAGGGGAAGTGTTATCAGTGTTACAAAGATACAGTGAGGTGTTTTCCAACAAGCCAGGAAAAACACACGTGTTAACCCACAAAATCCTTACAAAAGGGACTCAACCACCCTCTTCCAGGCCTTACAGGTCCACTGGCAAGGTGCAAGAGCAAATCCATGCCGAGATACACAATATGTTTGACCTGGGAGTAATTAAGGAGTCCGACAGCTCTTGGGCATCCCCTGTGGTCCTGGTCCCTAAAAAGGATGGCACCGTAAGATTTTGTGTGGACTATAGAAAACTTAATGCTATTTCCAGATGCATACCCTATGCCTAGGATTGATGACATGCTGGATGTACTGAGCAAAGCTGAATACCTCAGTACTTTTGATCTAACTCGAGGTTACTGGCAAATCCCTGTGGATGAGGATGCACAGAAAAAATCCACTTTTACCACTGACATAGGACTCTATGGCTAGGTCTACTTTTAGGTCGACTTACCTGGCTGTGAGGACGGCGGCGAGTCGACCGCTGCCGCTCCCCCGCCGACTCCGCTTCCGCCTCTTGCTGTGGTGGAGTTCCGGAGTCAACGGCAGAGCGATCGGGAATTGATTTTATCGCGTCTACACTAGACGCGATAAATCGATCCCCGATAGATCGATCGCTACCCGCCGATCCGGAGGGTAGTGAAGACGTGCTCTATGAATTCCTAATGTTACCTTTCAGTTTGGTCAATGCTGGTGCAACCATCCAGAGACTGGTCACAAAGTATTAAAAGGTTTTCAAACTTTTGCAGGGGCATACATAGATGACATAGCGGTGTTCAGTAACCCATGGGATGATCATAAAGAACACCTGGGAAATGTGCTGTCAAAGCTCAAAGAGACTGGTCTAACCATAAAACCCTCTAAATGCAAAATAGGAGCAGCCAAAGTCACTTATTTAGGACATTGGGTTGAAGGGGGACAAATATCCCCTGATCCTCTCAAAGTGGAAGCCATTGTGAATTGGCCTGTGCCCCAAACTAAAAGGCAGGTCCAATCTTTCATAGGCCTAGCAAACTATTACAGAAAGTTTGTGTGTGGGTTCAGCGACATTGTATCCCCCATCATAGGCGCCGACTCAGTGGGTGCTCCAGGCCTGGAGCACCCACGGAGAAAAATTAGTGGGTGCTCTGCACCCACCGGCAGCTCCCCTCCCCAACTCACCTCCGTCTCTGCTCTGCCTCCACCTCCTCCCCTGAGCGGGCTGCGGCTCCGCTTCTCCCCCTAGCTCCCAGCGCTTGCCCCCGCGAAACAGCTGTTTCGCGGCGGCAAGCGCTGGGAGGGAGAGGGGAGGAGGGGGAATGTGGCGGGCTCTGGAAGAGGCGGGGCTGGGGCGGGGATTTGGGGAAGGGGTCCAATAAGGGCAGGGAGGGGGCGGAGTTGGGGCGGGGACTTTGGGGAAGGGGTTAGAATGGGGGTGGGAGGGGCGGGGCAGGTGTGGAGTCGGGGTGGGGCCAGGGGTGGGGGGGTTGAGCACCCACCGGCACCGGGAAAAGTTGGTGCCTATGTCCTCCATCATGGACTTGTGTAAAAAACACCAACCCAGTAAGATGGTTTGGTCAGAGGCATCTCTTATCTTTTGATAAGAGAAAAACACTCCTGTCTGGGAAACCTGTACTGGCCAGCCCTGACTTTGAGAAAACATTTGAACTGTGTACGGATGCCTCTGAAATTGGGGTGGGTGCTGTACTGATGTAGATGGGGAAGGTAACAAAAACCACCCTATTGCCTTCCTGGGCAAAAAGCTGTCATCTGTGGAGCAAAATTACTCTGTCATTGAAAAAGAATGTTATGCCATGGTGTGGGCAGTCAAGCAGTTAAGGCCCTACCTCTTTAATAGAAAGTTGAGAATTCTGACGGACTATTCACCTTTGGTATGGCTAAACAGAACCAAAGGCACGAATTCCAAAACTTTGCACTGGAGTTTAATCCTGCAAGAGTTTGACATGGAGATCATACACATAAAGGGAAAAGAAAACCTGGTAGTAGACGCCCTGTCCAGGAAAGAGGACCCTAACACGCACTGCCTTCGAATTAGTCTGTGACTATCCCTCTTGCAGTAAACTAAGGGGGGAGGTGTGACATTCTGTACCTTGGGGTACCTAATGCATATGAAGTTATGAAAATTGTGTTGTATGGTTGTCACTAAAACATGCTGTAAGTTGGGGAATCAGCCAGATATTAGCTCCCCAGAGGCAATAGCAAGGAAAGTAACCAACACATGTGGTTGTGCTGAGTGATCACAGCACCTGGAGGGGTTTGCTGCTGGTCACTAGCAAGGCATTGTGAGAGACAGCCCAGGCTGGAGAGAGTTAAGGGGGCACTGCAGTCCCACGGTCCCAGGTAGGGTGACCAAATGTCCCAATTTTATAGGGACAGTCCCGATTTTTGGGTCTTTTTCTTCTATAGGCTCCTATTACCCCCGATCCCCTGTCCTGATTTTTCACACTTGCTGTCTGGTCACCCTAGTTCCAGGCTGCACCCCAGGATCCCATCACAGTAGGGTCCCCCCAACCATCCCTCCATACCCAGATATGGCTGCAGCAGCATACCTCCCCATTTGCCCCTCTGGGACAGGAGTTACCTTCACTCCTGGGAGGGGGAATAATGAGACAGATGCATGGGCCTCCCCCCAAAGCCACCCGCTGGACTCAACACCTGGACTCAGTGGTCCATTTTCCACTCTGGAGTAACAGCCATCTACTGCTGACAGCTAATATAATTTGTTCTGTTGTTTAGATGGTAGCATTCAGTGCTATAGGTTCAGGGTTCAAACTCAATGATGCTGCATAACAGTGGGGTTGTTAGTTGCACATAATAGAATTTGTTTTTACCTATTTCCTTAACAAGACAACCCTCCGCACAACCCCCCCCCCCAAACTACGAAATTACATACAAAAGTGTATGCTAAAAGAATGTTATTCTGGTTGCAAAGTCAAGCACTTGAAATCTAGGAAATGTCAGATTTATAGTTGTCTGGGTAATCTTAAATCTTCTCCCTCGTGCTTATGAATTACGATACAGTCATACCCACATGCTATTTTTTCCATAGGACCGTGCCTCATTCAGTGCACAAGATGGATGCACAAGGGGCTGAATTAAGGTTGCACAGGCAACTGTGAATCTGGCATTTTCTAATTTACATATATTGTTAGATTTAAGGATTGTTTTTGTAATATAAATTATATATTTTAAATATAGTTAGATTAAGAAGGTCTGGTTTTGCAATATACATGACATTTGTATATATGATATATTAGGATATATACTTTGATTTAAGAAGGACTGTACTTATAATATCATCTTGCAAACTTTTTAAATACAAAAAAGTAATTTTCTTACAAATGGAAGCTTGGTTAGATAACTTCACTAAGGAATTTACACAGTTTAATTAAAGAAGCAGTGCTGCCTTGTTCTCCATGTACTACAAAATAAAGCAAATAGTTTTAAAATATTACACTCAATTATACTTATAAATCTTGCACAGGTAATGAACATATTCTTTAGATTGCAGGAAGAGCTGGACACTTATCTTACTCTGTAAGATAAAATACCACATCCATATAATGCATTGCTAAGCTTTCCTCTTCCCATACACGTTGCCCAGAATCCCATTTTCCATTAAATAATAATCATTGTAATTAATAGACTAGTTATTTTATCTCCCTAATCTGGTTACAGTAATTTATCAAAGGTATGTAAATGAATGCGAAAAAAGCAGTTCATTATTATTTTCTAAAGGGTACATGTCTCTTGCTGAAGCATGTAAAATGTAATTCTCTTGAACTTAATAAGATACTTGACTTCATGTAATTCTTGGAAAGAAAACCCATTCAATACTTTACTTTTTTATGTCACACTCAATTTGTTTTACTTACATTTCTCTTGCAGTTAATAATTGCTAATGGGCTGTTTTTCTGCATACACTTCTTATGACCATCAAAGATGCCACTGATAGATGGATGGGATATAATTCTTCCCCTGGTTTTCATAACATAAGCCTCTATGCCACCCTGCAGATAAATGAAACACATTGAGGGGATGCCAGCCTGGATAGGTTGTGATGTTGTGTTCTGCCTTGCAGTCTTATCAGTCCTCACCCTTTAAAACAGTGTGGGGAGAAAGAGTTCTAATGTGTGATTCATTAACACATATGCTGCTGGACCTCCCGTCTACTCTTGAGCTGTGCTGCTGATTAATAATTGATGTTCCAATGAAATCAATGGCATCTCGGGCTGTACCAGCTACTCTACAGCTGGCAGCACAGCACATGTATCTCGTGGTACATTTGGGAGCAGTTAAAATACAGGACAAGCAGAGCTGGTTCTGATGCCTTTGCCCCTATTGTTTCCTTGGGCCATATAAATCTGCTTAAAAATGGTGGCACTATCTGGCCTCTTGTATCCATGGGTTAAAAGTTATACATTACATTTTATTGAACTGATCTGGCAGGCTTTACCAGTCAGTAGGACTTTTGCCTGAGCAAGAACTGCAGGTGTTATATGAGTGAGTTGAATGGTTGCATGTGTCAAATTTCCAAATCATTCATTCAAAACCAGTAATTGGAAAATATTCCATTGTATCATGTACTTACTAATAGAGGATCTGTAGGCACCCAGATGAAAGGGATCTGATTAATGATAGTACCTGAGATAAGTGGCACTTTAACCAACTTTAACTGTTGATGTATGATGACATAATGTCCCCTCCAATTAATGACAAGGATATAAAACACCTGTATTGAGCAGAGCAGATGCTGCTTTTATGGTTAAATGCACAGATGAAATTGACTTTTAAAGGTCCGACTATAACTTACTTTTCTATTATTTGTTTCTCTATTTGTTTCATGTGTTATGGGAAGAAAATGCAATCTAATCTCAGATTCCACACCTGTGTAAGTAACAACTATATGCAATTCTGCAATTTAACTAAGGGTGATGTACATAGGAGAACACAAGGAAGATTTACACAGTAACGAATGATGATGATAATGACCTGTTACATTTCTATAGTGTCGTCTCTCCAGAGGATCCCACAGCACTTTGAAAACTATCCCAAATGGATTTCCCAAGTGGAGTACAACATAGTAAACTTTTAGATAACACCTTGTCAGACTGTATGTCACATCTCTTTCTAGTGGTTGGACCAGCCTACTACATTAAACAGCTACCAGAGTTACTCTACCCTAGCTCATGTGGGACAGGTCTGTGCTTCGGTGCTGAAGTTCTCAATTTATGCTGTTGATCATTCATATAGTCACAAATTAGGCAGATTAGGCAACTGAGCTACTTTATTGTAAAGACAAATCCTTCTAATCCTGGACTATGTTTCAATTTGGTTCAGATAACGGTTAGGACCAATTTATCTATGGGTTATTCATAGCATCCTTTTTCTTTTGGCACAAACCTAGTCTGATGGAAACAAACATATTGTTCCCACTATACAGGTTTTTGGAGTGTTTGGAGCAGATTTTCTACACAAAATAAGAATAATGCTTTGCATCTTTGCAGTGCCTTTCATCTCAGGATCTCAGAGGGCTTTACAAACATTAATTATTCATCCACATAACCCTCCTCATCCCCCATGACAGAGTTGTTTTACTATATACATTTTTACAGACAGAGAACAGAGACACAGAGAGGTTAAGAGATTTGACCATGGTTGCACAACAGGGACTGGATCATGCACCTCATCGCTTTTCCAACCCCCTGTCTAGTACCTAGATCACATTTCTCAGATACGTCTTCTTTTTGGTATCTCATGAGGTTTAAAACACATTAACTGCATATTGGCTTTATGGTGATTATATGCATAGATCCTAAGTATTTCTGCTGTCAAGGTTATTGTGAGTCTTGCAATGTTTGGTGTTTTTCTTAAAGTCCCAGGTCCTGGAGTCATGTTATTTCATGAGAATCTGAGATTTCCTTTTTTAAATAGTAAATTTCCAGCCCTCATGGTAATAGAGAACATTTTGAAAACATGTCCTCAGTGTATCCTAAAGGTCTAAAAAACAGAGGGAAAATAAAGACAAACCCCCATTTTTAAAAATCTCTTGATTTTTAAGCCAATCCATGAGTTTTGAGGGCCTCACTCTGATATTTGAAGGATCGGGGTTGGCACAACTGGATCCTAACCATTTGTAAACAGAGTCTAAACATGGTCATTGGAAATGTATAGTCTACCTCTTATCTGTTAATGTGGAGTTCCAAGTGTCCCTAGCTGTTTTTCACAATTCTATGTTGGGATATTGTACATAAACCAAAAAGCCCCAGTCAAGTCACACAGCCAGAGCCTGAACCCCCGCACCTGAACATTGCTCTTAACACATGAAATACACGGGGCCATCCTGATGAGGCAGTGTTCATGGTTTCATTTCTTCTTTTCCATCCCTCTCTTGAGAGCAGGGGATGACTGAGGAGGAGGCAATGTGCTTAGACCATGGATGGGAATGGGGTACAGATTGTGAGCATCTCAGTTTGCTCAGTAGCAAACCTCTTCGGCCATTTATCAAGTTGTTTTGACAAGCTCGGTCCTGTTGGCCAGACGCATGGTAGCCATGACAACATGGGCTTTCAAGGACTGGAGAAAGAAAGGGCCAGATTTGTAAAGGTATTTAAGTGCCTAGTAGAATTTCCAAAAGCACAGAGGCACTGACACCCATTGAAATCAATAGCAGATTAGCACCTGGATGCTTTGGAAAATCCCACTAGGCATCTAAATACCTTTACAAATCTGGTCCAAAGTATCAAGTCCATAGTCACAATGCATACAGTGAGTATGCTGGTGTATTATAAATGTATATTTTCATTTTCTGGCACTTTATTATCTTGGAGTCAAACATTTTTAATAGCACTTTAATTTCACAGAGATGATAATAAAGACACGTTCCTTGCAATGCATACTCACTATGCAGTATTAATGATTTTATTTAGTTGCACTTTTACAGTTGCTAAAAATGGACACATGTCCATATGCTCAAAGTTCCTTGACTTAATCTTAAAATATAGCAAAATAATACACCAGTATAACTGAAGAGTGGCAGTACAATTCATTTCACTAGATCTCTCCCAAGCAAATGCTCACCTCCCACTCTGGAGACTCCCTCCTTACAGCAACTAGACAAGCGTAGAATATGAAATCAGGCAAAAGTGTAGGGAAAGGCGGATCCAAGCTGAAACAAATAAAAATAATGTGAGTCGTTATTATATAGTGAGCAAATCTCTGGAGCTTTGATATTTGGAAAACAGAGTGCAGGAGGGGAGAAGTAGACAGTATGCACGGGAAGAGGAAGTCTGTGCTGAAAAGCAAGGTGAGTGAAAGGATTTTTGTGGAGTAATTTCCACAAAATGAGGAAGCCATGAGGATGCCTGGCACTCAGATAGAGGGATACTGTTCCAGGTTAGGGGACAGCATGGAAAGTGGCATTAGGGTGGATGTGGGAGGAGGTGACAAAGGGAGTAAAAAAGCAAGAAGAGTGGTAAAGGCCAGGGAGGGGGGAAGGTAAGGAGCAACTGGAGATGCGATGAATACAATGAGGTCCATATCCTCTGTGGGGCAAAGCTATGCAGACCTTAAATTTTGAGTGGAAAGGGACAAAGTGAAAGGATCTGAGGAAGAATCAGAGTGGCAGCAGGAGAAGGTAGTACCCAACTTTTAAGTGCTGGGTATTTGGAAGAGGGGAGGAGGCAGAGTCAGGGAGGCCAGAAAGGAGGTTGATGAAATCCATGTAAGGTGTGAATCTGGCATTTGGAAGTTTGGATTGGGAGGAGAGGGCAACTATTAGGAAATGTTATACAGGGAGAAGTGACAAAATCTGGGCAGAGCCTGGGTTTGAAGAGAGAGGGGCACAAGCCAAATAAAGGAGAGGGAGGAGTCAAATGAATCCTAAAAAAATTTGGAGTTGTGTGCTAAGGCTTATTTTGGGAGGGGTCCCGTAAGATGCAGCCAGAAAAAAAAAAAAAGCCCACTCTCATACTCATGTAGTCCAGTTTGTTTGATTTTAAGAACTGGGTCCTAAGGGATTAAAGACATGTGGTGCCCACTGTGTAGGCCAAGCACGCTAGCATTCTTTCACACACCCACAGTATGAAATCTAAGTAGCCACAGATACTAATTGACAAAAATGCCAGTAGCAGTGGAGTTCTACAAATGAAACCTAAATGGCAGACTGAGCTGTCTTCTCTTCATTTCGTTGCCACAAGGATGCAAATGAGCCTGGACGAGATCGAGAAAGGCAGGATGCAAGCTCTGTAATCCTTTCTGCTGTTAAATTGACAATATCTAATACTACTGAGAGAGGCTCAAAACCACTGTTAAATGAGAGCTGAATCATTTACGAGGTGTAACAAACTATCATTTCTGTTCCTGAGACTAGAAACCTCAATGGTTGAATATGATATGAGAAAATAATTATTCTGGGCTATAGTGTGCATTGCACTTAAGAAATGTTTTCAGTGAGGAATTAAGATCGAACTCAATGGTAGATATTTATCTTACTGTCTGTTTTAGATAGTTACAGAGCACAAGTCAGCATTGTGTATAGGTGGTGCTTTGACCCCTGGCATTTATTTCTTTAAGTTATATTTTAAATATTAAAACATGGCTCGATACAGTAATTATACCTAAAATTCAGAGAATAGGAAAATCATTAAAAATAAGAATATAGACATAAAGCCTGAGATCTTTCTTCAGGCAAAATTCCCACTGACTTCAGAAAGACTGAGAAAGGAAGCCATGGTTTGCTGTGTCTTAAATCAGGCCTCAATCTTGCAATTGACTCTCCCTCTGTGGCCACAGATTAGCCCCATTGAAGCCCATAAGATTTCATGTGAGTCAGTTGTAGAAACAGAATCTTAGATTGTTAATTCTTAGGCTCCGGGACTATATCTTCCTTTGTGTCTATATATGCTTAGCATGAAAAATAATAATAATTAAAGCTGGTCAAAATTTTTCCAACTGAACAGTTTCCCACCAGAAAATGCTGATAGGATGAAATAAAAATGTCTTGTAGGAACAGCAATGTATTGATTTCATCAAAACTTTGGACAAAAATTATCAAAACAATTTAATTTGGATAAGGTCAAATAACTTCTTTTCAAAGCTATTTTCTTGACTCTATGGTATAATATATGATATGTGATGTTCGGAGGGTGTTCCATGTCTAGGGGACAGCAAAGGAGAAAACGTAAAGATGGCACTGGGGGAGAGAAGACATCTTTGTCATTAAAATCAATGTGTTTGAACACAAATACCTAATGAACACCTGAAATGCTTTTGAGCTGTGTGGTTCAGTAGTGTTTCCTTGGCCAAAGGAAAGATTTTTAACATTCCTTTACAATCTCACCGCATTTTCTTAGGAAACTCGGATGAGCTTCACTTGTCTTGTGTCACCTTCCCACTGATGGACCATTCTACACTTCACTCAACTTACCAGAAGAGGTTGGTATATTTCTTTTTCTTTAATTTATAAACAGAGAGATCGGATAAAGTTTCTTTCCCTCACTCAGTGCTACATTCAGCCACCCTCTGCACCTTACTGCCTGAGTATTTTTACCAAACTCTGGTTTACTCATAGAGTAGGGTGCTACTCAATATGAATCAGGTGGTCCAGAGATAGCAAATGCCTACTGATTGCTGTCACAAAGCATCTTATAATGTAAAAGAGGACAAGAAACGAAAGCAAAGTAACACTACAGCAAACATACAAGCAAAGCAAAATAACATCCAATTATCACGGCCTTTCAAAAGATTCTAAAATATTGCTTCTGTACGTCAGTTTGAGACATAGAATTATATTCATTGTAGCCCCCTCAGATTAGAGAAGTTCAAGTTTCTGTGCTAGATAAATAAAGATTTCCTTAAAGCGTTTAACAGCTGCAAAAAAAAAGTGAAGACATCCATTTTCTGCAATCAGTCTTACAGTGGCAGGTGCATGTCAAGGGGCATGGCCTTGAGCAGGACCCCAGGGCTGGCCAGAGCATTGCCAATTAATCATCCAGTTAAATGCACTTGACAGCTTGGAGACGTCTCTGATTCTTTTTCTCATGATTGCATTGCTAATTTAGCTCTTTAAACTTACCAAGAACAGGCAAGACTTAAGGAAAGGCTGTCATTTTTTCTAATATATATGTTAAAAAAAATTATATATTTAAGGGGAGTTTTCTAAATTGGTTCAGTTGTAGGACATGAGCTACTAATTAAAACATTTAATTCTAAAACATACGTCACAAGGCACAGCTAATTCTCTATGGGGTTAACTACATCAGCCAATACAAGTATTTTGTTAATGCACTGTTACCCTCTCTTCCCGCATCCTCCGCCCTGGCTTACTTGTGTGTCTGATTCACCTGTTATGACTGTAACCTATCTGGGCAGGGATGGTCATTTACTATAGGTTTGTACAGTGCCCACCACAAAGAGGCCTCTACTGGGTTGGTCTCTAGGTGCTACCATGGTATAAATGTTAAATGTTAGTAATGCCCCAATTCTGAAAGCCACGTGGATGACATCTGTGCCTTTGCAGAGTCCCAGTGAAGTCAGTGGGGCTTTGTGTTGCTGCAGGGGTCTGACTGCCCATGTGAAACAGCTTTCAGGATCAGGGCCTAAACATGTAAACTATCATATTTAAAAAGGCTAGTTCATCTATGATAATAGGAAGCAGAGCTTAGCCAGGCAAAGACTGTGCTCTGGTTTTGTTTCCTATAAACTGCAAAGAGCTGAGCTCCCCGAATCAACGGTACAAGATGTACACTGAATTTAACTCCCTTGGATTTTTTTTCTTATGACATAAACGCCAAAAGATATGTTATTTGATATATGTGCCCACGCCAGACTGTGTCCTTCCCCTGAATGAATGAATGAATGAATGAATATGGGATAGAGGGCACGAGGAGCCGCTCTTGTGTATTCCTGGCTCGCCACTCCAAAATGGGCAGGGAGCAGACTCTGCGTGTGTGTGTACATGTAGATAGACACAGTATTAAATTATGTTGTGGAAAAAGTATGTATAGGAAAGTCATGACCTTGTGCTTACAGCATTTAGAGAAAAGCACAATAATAGCTTTATACTGCATTTCCCTGTTTTCTCAAAATAGTCATCTTGTTTGTTTGATGCCAACATCTCATAGACCTAAAAAGCTCAGTGGGGGATTTGGGCATGAGTTGGCACGTGTTACTTCTAGTTTATGTAAGGTCTTACTGCAGTTTCTATTTTTAACCATGTTAATAAAAAGGATTGTTCATCATTATACCAGCTTAGCAGACACAAATCACATGCCTAGGCAAATCTTAAGGGGAAGTAAGGTGATTCATTCCATTAATCCTCTGCTGTACAAAGTCACAGTAAATCCTGGTTCTAATATGTGGGTTGAAGGCTAAGACCTTAGGGTTCTACTGTCTAGCATTTGGCTCAGGTTGCTATTGGAATGTCGGATTTTCATTTTTAATATTAATTATATTCCCTAAAAAAACTGGTAGAAAATGAATGCTCACTAGGTTGTCTACCAGCACATAAGAAATTGTTCTTAATAGTAATGGACAACCTTAACAATGTGAAGTTCAGATAAGCACCTAAAATGACTTTGTGCTTTTTCAGACCTTGTATGTGTCAGGAAGCTTTTACTGGAACATATGAAAAAGAACATGACATTTTCTGGTCCTGGAAACAGAGCCAGACATTTTAAGAGATTCAGCATTACCTGGTTGCAGCGGGGCAGGAAATAACATGAGGTGGTAATTTTGTTTTTCCACTTTCAGCCAAAATTTATGGACTCAAGTGTATGTAAAGTGAAAAAAGTAGTGTATAGTGGAGGAAGATGTGAAATCAATAGACTTACATTGGTGTAAAGTGGTGAATCAGACCTTTTCTGTTTAGATGAACATTCTTGGAAAGAAACCAAAATAATAATAATAATTTGTATGAATGTTCACAGACACCAGAAGTTAAAAAAGTCACAAATACCATAAAAGCCAATGGATGATTTTTATCTGAATGAATGTTTGAAAATATTTTTTCTGTAGTCACCCAGCTCTCACAATGGAGAAAGCCTCTTTAGGTCGAGTAGAGAAATCCAAGCACCTTAGTTTAATCTGACACATTCAGACTCCACCCTTCTTGGATATACTGTGATTTTTAAAGACTACAGGAAGGAAGAGGCAGAGAAAGCTGGTTAGAAGGTGAAGGAAAGTCCTTCCAAGTATACAGGGAATATGTGAAAATCTGTGGGAATATGATGCTAGCTACTTATTTGGAAGACTCAGATTTCCTGAGTAGACAAGTCAAGCAACATCCCAAATGTCTCCTGTTAGATGACAAGTCAAGCAACATCCCAAATGTCTCCTAGCTTTTTATGCACCAATGGTATTAGATTTGTCCATCTGTCATCTTCTCCTGCAAACATCTCCACACAGTCTTCCACCCTGCCTCTTACATATGGGACACCATCCCTGAACCAATCTCTGAGGCCACCATGCTCTCTTCCTTCAAATCTCTCCTCAAGACCCACCTCTGCTGCAATGCCTATAAGCACTTGTCTACACACAAAAATTGCACTGCTTAATCTATACCAGTATAATTTAAGTGGCACAAGCCCCCTAGTGTGGATACGGTTATACCAGTATAAAGGTGCTTATACTGCTACAGTTCTTCCTGTAAAAGAAGAACAATAAGCTATTCTGGTATAAGGCACCTTTATACCAATATAATTGCATGCACACTACTGGGTTGTACCAATTTAACTATTTTGGTAGAATATCACACCCCCAACCAAAATAATTAAATAGATACAAACAATGGGGTAAAGTTTTCAAAAAACACCTAACTGTCTTAGGCGGTTAAGCCCATTTTTGAAAGTGATTTAGGCACTTAGGAGCCAAAGTCAATGGGACATAAACTACTAAGTTACATAGCTTTTGAAAATTTTACACAAGACTTGCAAAAACAATTAATAATAGGTTGAGGGGCAGATGGGGAGAGGTGGCACATTTTATCTATTGAGTGTAAAAAGCAAAAAAGGGGGGAAATTATCTTTATATAAAAACTATATTTATTTTATTACATTTCTCTCCCCCAACTATTCATATATGCAACTTGTCGTCTTGGATTGCAAACTCTGGGACAAAGCCAATGGGTGAAATCGTAGCCCCATTGAAGTTAATGGGAGTATTGCATTTGATTTCAGTGGAACCAGGATTTCACCAAGAATCTTTATTTATGTTTATCTAGCACTTAGCAGAGGAACACCTGTTCTAATGAGGGCCTCTGTCTGCTACTGGAATATAAATTTTAAATGATAATGAGGATGATGAATTTATGCAGTATGGACTGTTGAGTAAATGATAACTATACTTCAACATTCCTTGATATGTATTTACTATAAACACAGTAGAATATAACAACAAGACTGTTCTAGGCTATTGTCCATCTCTCATTATAATTAAAAATATTAAAGAAAAAATATGAAGAAACTTTTGGAAGCTTTTTTTGAAGGAACTCTTATAAATTCCCCCCCCCCCCCACCTCCCTCCGACTCCTTCACTCAAAAAAACCCCCCAAACAACAAATCACCCAAACTACTGCTTGTTAAAATACATTAAGTGTCTTACTTTCAGAATTAATCCACTAAAGCAAGGAAATTCAGAGTTAAGTCTGACACTCTATCCTTAGCTTAGACTTTTGTAATAGTAAAAAAGGTCCAATTACATAAGACGAGACCTGAATGTCAGTTTGGATTCTTCTCTGATTTTTTGCTGTTGTTGATTTAAGACCTTTGTGATTTAGTGACTAAAATGCTATCTTTGAGGTATAGCCTTTTTTTTTGGTGTGTGCTCAAATCTCTCATGATCACAAAGAGGAGTTCTGTGCGTGTGTGTCCTCTCTTGCAGAGGTACAAACAACTAGCACCATTGTTTAGCTGTGATACATGACCTTATTCCTTCTTCCCTGCTGCAGATAACAAAGTGATTTTTGGGGGCAGTAAATCTAATAGTGACAGTTCCGCAAATCTCCAGTGGCTTTACCTTCCTGACTCTGCACTCACACTTCACAGTGATTGGGTCATTGTCTTCAGCTATCACAAGCAGGGTTTCTGGGGAAAATAATGGCGATGGTTCTGCAATTTGAACTCCCTTGGGGGCTGTGCAAATCTGAAAGCTATAGAATCTGTCCTGGCTGTCGGGTCTCTGCTCCTTGCAGATTTTATATGGACTCCAAAGAGTCAATATCCCTAAATTAGGTTTAGAGTTCTGAACCTTCCAAAAACAGGGAAAGGATGAACAAAATGTGGGCTTTACAGCTCTGGGCAAAAATGAAGGTAAATCTGCCAATCTCTCGAATATCTTGGATTTCAGGGTGATGTGGAGATTTGGGACAATTAGGAGTTTGAAGAATGTTCTCTTTGTAGTACTTTGGACTAACTGTATGGCTAAAACAATCCTAATCTCTGAAATGTCCCAATACAGAGTTGAGAGATGTTGCTAGCCTCATCACTTACTTGCCATAGAAATAAATTTTCCAGACTCTAAGTGATTCAGGAATGCTATATGATAGAATACATAAGGGTAACTAACAATAAATCATAATGACACTTTGCACTTGTAATGGTAAGCAGAAGCACAAAGAAGATGATGTGCCCGGTGTCACACTGTTGAATTGTCAAGAGCAGTCCACAGTCCCTCATCATACCTCTGTGGAGAAAACAATGTGGAACTCAGCTGTGTGACATGCAGAAAGATGCAGAGACATCCTCTATGCCTTTTCTGTTTCACAGCCCTCCTGTGAAGTGCAAATTCATTTCCACGGATTTGGGGTGTTGTGTGTGCACAGCATGCACATGTGAGTGTGTGTGTAGCCATGGTTTCACTCTTAATGTTTAATTTGACAAGGGGTTTATTGTCTGTATGGAAGATTCTCCATGTCCTTGATAGATCCATTATCATTCTACTAGTCCTTAAAGCCCCATGCTACAAGAAATCACATAATCATTTACTTATGCTAGCTTTAATCATTGTGTCAGCAACCTCTGGTCATGGTGGATATGTCTACACTGCAGCTGAGAGTGAGGCTCCCAGCCTAGGTAGATAGACTTATGCTAGTAGGGCTATAGTTAGCATGCTAAAAATAGCAATGTAGACATTCCGGTTCAGGCTCTAAGGGGTCAGGTGGGCTTGGGAGCATGAGCTGCACCCTGAGTCAGAATGTCCACATTGCTATTTTTAGGGTGCTAGTTCGAGCACTGCTAGCTCTGTCTGTCTATCTAGGCTGGGAGACTCACTCCCAGATGCAGTGTAGACATAGTCACTGAGTTCGTGTCATGTGACATTTGGTGATGAAATGTCAGCCTCCATATTAAACAAGGGCCTGACATGAGATTAGAAGCTGTAATTCTGACATTTTCACTCACAGACACACACAAATATTCAGCAGGGGGCAGGCACCCAACATGGAAAATTGCAACCTGAACAGTTAAAGTTTAGCAAATTTATATGCAACTGGAAATAGGGACTTATAAAGGAAAGTGATGAGCAGCCTTAACTATAGGCAGTGCCACCAGCTCCACCAATAGGACATGGGGATATACTTCATTGCAGTGGATATCACCACAAACTGGCTGATCCAAATATCACAGGCAGATATATGGGAACAAATCCTAGCCTTAGGGAAGTCAAATGGAAAAAAAAGCATTAAATGTCATGTGTTGCCTTAAATGGGTTCAAGATTTGGGCTTCACTCTAAGAAATAAACAAAACAACTCTACACACGTGTGGCTTATACCCAAAGATACCGTCACACAGAGTATATTTCAGCTAGTAAGAGAGGGGGTGTCAAGGGCAATTTGAGTAATGATCAACACAAGGATATATGCAGTATATGTATATTTCTCCTGCCAGTGGAGAAACATTGTGCCCTGGTCTCCTTTCATATGCAACACAAGAGATGCCCTGATATCGAGTCTGCTGATGAAGACAGAGTGGGATTTTCTTTGGTGTTCTTTATCAATCTGCCTTGTAAGTCAGATGGACTGCGGTTGAAGGATGGGAGTTGCTTCTATTCCCACCCATGGCTGAGCATCCTGCCTCAGCAGTGCCCCTAGCCCCAGAAGAACAAGGGAAATGTCCCTGTTTAGCTCTGTTCCAATCTGGTACCCATGACCAACCTTAGAGGTAGGTGAACTGCAGATAACAGAAAATTAGGAGTCATAGTTGGAGAGAGGCAGTGTATAAATAGACACAGTTGCTTAAGCAACTCTAAGGGGTGACAAATCATGATTTGCCTTGCCCTGACTACTGTATTTTTTGACTCTCATTCCTATTCACAGCCTGGGACATTCACATGTAGTTAACCCCATGGAACTATTTCCCATGAATCACAGTTTGTGTTTCCTGACACTTCCTATAAGGAAAACCAGTCAAATATTCTCCAAGTTCACATTTACATGGGGAGTTACGTATGGAGGTGGGCCCATATGGAGACTAAATCTGAACTCTCCTGAAGTTTGGGGAAATTCAAATCAGATATAGATACAGATCTGAGCTTTGTGGCTTGGGACTCCCTAACAGATCAAAGCAGAACAATGAATCCAAAAATACCTGATTTTTGGGGAAGTCTGGATACTGAGCCAATTCCAGATCCAAATGCTATGACTTAGATCTCTTTGTAATAAAGAAAGAATTGTGCAGTGGTTACTAATGTGCAAGAAATAGCGCTCCTGGAGGATTGAAAGCTTTCAGACAGGTTAGCATTCCCTCATCTGTGATTTGTACTGTGTAAATTAGTGACTGTTAGTTCCTATAGCTTCTTAATATGCTTAATTCTACCCAAAGTAAAACAATAAATAAATAAAACATTCCCAATTTCTAATAATGCCTCACAGTGATGATATAGTTATTTTAATATTGAAGGTTAGGATTCAGCTTGTTGCTGCTACAAAGATTATGATAATGCTCCAACCTCTTCTAAAATCCAGGAGACTGCTATTATTAACATGTCATTTTAGTATGCATGCTGTCTTCTGTTGTGTATACTGTACCTTTCATTTCAGAACCAACATTTTATTAATAAGGATATTCCAGTGTGGGTTACTACAGTCTTTTCTTCTTAATTTCTCCAATGGTTTCAATGGAATTTAGTCTAAGCCAGATCTGGTGTAAAGCGGCATAGTTCCTTTGACTTCAGTGAAGCTATGCCAATTTACATCAGGTGAGGATGTGGCCCTATTCTTATTCCCTTTGTCGTCTAAACTGAATTGCTGAGTTGCTGTGGCCTGTTAAAGAGTTGCCAGAGGGTGGCTGCAATTTTGGGGTGGTCGGGAGTCATTTAGCAAGCAGCACTATTCTGAAAATTGTGTGCTTTTATAGGACCCAAATTTGGATGATCAAACCAGCATTTTGGCATGTAAATCCCCATATGTCAACCTCTCTGTCTCATTACCTTTGATATGAAACGTAACATATTATATGATTAAAATTAATGGCAATGTAATAACAATAAATAACAATAAAATGGCACTTTTATTATCTTACTATCCAGGTTCAACTAAAAGAGAAATATTAGCAGCAATTCCTGACTGGGAAATGTAGCACAATTGCTAACCATATAATAGTTAAGATGCCTATGTTAATTCAGAACTGACCTATATTATATGACAAACTAGCAGGAATGTTACACATGACTTAAGCAAGTAAAGGTCACATAAAGGTTTTGTTGTCTTTCCCAGGTTTAAGTTCCTCTACATAGAGAGCAGACTCAGTGGAAAACATGGGTTCATATCTGCTTTTGGAAACACAGATGGATGACATAAAAGGCCATGCATCTTTATTAGCAGCCATTGTGTAGCATCTGGAAGTAGAACAGAAAGGAATGAGTAATTATTTTTCAGTATCTGTCCCAGGGACAGGTGTATTGTTCCAGGATGTTTCCACGGCTTGTGTAAGGCTTCCAGAGATTGATGAAAATCATTACACTTCTGTGTAGTCAGCAGCCTGACTCCAATGCCACGTGATCCATTGATATTTTTTCAGGGGGAATATACATCAGAAACTTTGCAAAGGCTATAGGGGCTGTTTTACAAACATATTTTGTAAATATTTGGTTCTTTTTCACAACTTATTATTATGCAGGACAGCAGCACTCGGAGGCCCCAACCAGGTCGGGGACCCATTATGCTGGGCACTGTATAGATTTATTGTCAAAGACAGTACTTGCTCCAAAGGACTTACAGTCAGTGCCTACATTTATTGGGAATTGGGCACCTAACTCCCTTTGAAAATTTCAGACATAAAATTCTGGGCTTGTCTACATGGAGACATACAGGGAAATTATTCTGAATTAATGTTTAAAGTGCATTAGTTAACCTGCATTAAACCCCTATGTGGATACTCTTATTCAAAATTCAAACGACCTTAATTCAATTTGCTTCAATTCACTACCAAAGTGAATTCACACCTTTAGCTAATTTGGATTAATTTTCCTGAGTGCCCTGTGACTTCGAATCAGGAACAGAAATAATGCCACTGGATTTAGGTGACTTTCAACCTGCTTTCCACAGTCTCCTTTTGAATTCCCAGATTATAAACAGGACCAGTCTTCAGGCTGTTGTGCAATTAATAGAGTGCTTTGCAAACTGGCTATGAGAGCACATCAGATAAGAATAGACATGTGACAGATATTTATTTGGGCTAGTATTTGTGACAATTTTGCTTTCTGTGAACATCCTTGCTCATAAAATCTCCTTCCCCAAAATATCTTTGGTAAGAGTGTTTGAGAACAATAGTAAAATGGGCCATCTTCTGTATCTGTCCAGTTCTACTTAGACGGATGAAGGGCAGAAACTTTTTAAAGCTGATATGACTATATGCAGAGTTGCAACAGTTTAAGACTATGGCTACGCTACGGAGCATATGCCGGCATAGGTATGGTGGTATATCTCCCTAGTGTTAACACAGGCTATGTCTACACTATTGCGGTAAATTGACCTAAGTTACACTACTCCAGCTACATGAATAATGTAGCTGGAGTCGACGTAGCTTAGGTCAACTTACCGCAGTGTCTACACTGGGCTGGGTTGCCTGGAGACGCTCTCCCGTCGACTTACCTTACTCCTCTTGTTCCTGGTGGAGTACTGAAGTCGACCAGAGAGTGCTCTGCTGTCGATTTATTGGGTCTTCACTAGACCTGCTAAATTGACCCCCGGGGCATCGATCACAGCAGCGTCGATCCTGCGGTAGTGTAGACATAGCCACAGAGTACAACAACAGAAGAAGAAGTTCTGGCAGTATAGGAACACCGCTTCCCTGAACAACATTAGCTATGCTGACAGAAGCCCTCTTCAGTAGCTGTGTCTACACTGGGGATTTTGACAGCATAGCTATGTTGCTGGGAGTTGTTGTTTTTTTCACACCCCTGACTAACATAGCTACACCAAGGTGTAGACCAGGCCAAATTTAAGGTGTGGTTTTAACCCAGTTTAGCTAAATGGGTGCAAAAGTCTGTGTGGGCACTCTTATTTTTGTTTAAACTGGATTTATTTCAGTTTAGATTAATTTGATTACAAATAAGCTTATGCTACATTGAAATAAGCCACCCGCAACTGCAACAAGAGTGTTCACACAGAGATTTAAACTGTTTTAACTAAATTGGTTTATCTAAATTTAGATATATTTTTTTGACTAATCTAATGAATTTTTCTATTTTTTAATTCAAGGTAGCATAAAAAAGGCCAATTGCTTCATTTTAAAAGTTCAATTTACACTTTAAAAAGTGTCTGTGTCACAGAAGTTAATGCTGTAGTGTGAATAATGTAACTCAGGAGGAAATCAAACGGAAGGTGAAAGGATGACACAAAAGTCAGGAAATAGATGATAATTCTTTAGATTGTAAACCCTTCACAGTAGCATTTTTCCTGGAAACTTAATAACTTAATACCAACATAATAAAATAATAATAATAATAGCTTTAAAATCAAGCAGGAAGGTCATATTATTTTAGAATTAAATTTGTACATTTCACTTTCAATCCATTCAATAACACCAATGGCCCGTTTTTGTAGTGGTATAACTATTTCTGTAGGGGTGTGTATTTTTTTTATAATTATACCAGTACAACCCTTAGTGTGAATCCACTCTTTTGCTAAAAAAGTGCCTTACACCAATATAGCAGTTCCCTTTCCTTACAGGAATAAACTTTATGGGTATAAGCAGTATGACTGCATCCACATTAGTGGAGATTGTACTGGTTTTACTAACATTGGTATATTTAAAGCGGTACGACTTTTGTGTGTAGACATGCCATTAAAAAAAAAGTGGCGTCAGGGATGGGTTTGGGTAAAATGTATGGAAGGCATGATTGCCTTTTGCAGTCAACAGTATGTATCTGTTTGTCGATCACAGGGTTCTCTAAAGTGTCCATCTCTGTAGAACCTAAGCATTTACCAGGTCAATTCAATCTGCATGGCATTGCAAAACATTGAACTCTTGTTCAATGTTTTGCGATGGAACAACTTTCCCTTTAGATGCTAAATAAATGACAAATAAAATAACACTTTTGACATGTGAACTAGCAACAGATCCATAACTGATTGGAATACATACACCTGGCTGGATCAGAACATCAGGGGCTGGAATAGCTTCCTTTCTTTTCAGTCATGCCATTCAGTCTCACATTTTAGCAGTAAAACAAAAAGAGTCCCATTTGTTGCTGATAGCTAGTGTATGTGTAGTTACACTGCCTCCACATTTTGCTTTCGGTTCTTAATGAAAACATATTGCACTAGTCATCCAGGTAATGCAGTGTGAGCAGACGGAAGGCTAATAAGGATATTATTGGAGAAAACATATATGATTCAAGAAGACACTTTCCTTTCTCAACATATAAACATACTAGAATGACAAAGATGCCTGCCATTTCCAGATAACTACAGGCAGTGTATCAAATGCAGTGGCATGGACAGTAAAGTCATTCCCATGACTAATGCCACATGAATATCTAAAGGAATTAGATCCAAAAATATCTCTTTTTTACTTGCAATTTTTTTATCTCCTATTTCTATTGTATCATTCAAATGCTCATTTTTCCTAATATAATTTAAAAACTTCCTGATATGATTATATTATTCATTGTATCTTATTAATGAAAACAAAATTACTCAAATGATTCTATTAGGGCCTGACAGAAAACTGCTGACATGATGGAAAGTTTCTAGGATTCTTCTATTTGGATTCATGTTGTCATTTTTCTTTATTACTACTGACATTGCCTATCATACTTTGTAGAGGAGTATGGATGTGGTGCTATGAAATATGCCTACTGTAGGGAAGCAGAAGAATATCAGCTAATTACCACAAGTATTTGGAGAGGGAGCCTTTGGCCCTGACTTGTGTGTGTATGTGTGTGTGTGTGTGTAGGTAGCTGGTCTTTCCCTCTCCAGAAGCTTTAGCACCTGATTTAGTGACTTTACTCATGATGGATGAAATCCATCCCCACAGGACCTATATATCACCTAGGGCTCAGGTGAGACCTCTGCCCAGGGAAGAATTCCACCCACCTTACTCACACAAATAGTAACATTTTTCAGATGCAGCCAGTTTTGAAGTGTGCTGCTGATATACAGTGGACATTTCACAACAGTCTGTGTCAATCATTGCATGAAGCTAAGAGGAACATGATGGATGCAGCTCATTGGTCAGGATGCATTTGCAGGAGCAGAAATTTTGAAGATCACGTATCACACTGGAAAAGAATGTTAAATGAACCAAAGTTTCACAGTGATTCTTTTAATAAAGGTTGTGTAAGCCCCAGAGCTAGAAGGCTTAGAAGGATGGAACTATCTGCTCCCTGTATAGGGGAAAAGACTGATCTGGCCAGCCTCATTTACATGAATTATAAAGATGCTTATCCATAGTTCCACATAGTGTGTTTAGTTGTTTTTAACTGGAATTTGTCAATGTTCTGAATGTGTAAATGATACTGGATTATTCTTGAATGTGTACTCATGAAAGGACACAGGCATTGTGCAAGATATACACTGGAATAAGTGGATCACCCTGAATTTACAGGTAGTGGACCCTGATTTGGAAATGGGAATCAAGGTCAATGAGGAGAGGATAGAAGGTTCTGTCTTAGAGACTGGGAGTGCTATTCTAGGGAGTAAGCACTCTTACCAAAGGTCTTGTTTTGTTCTAGGTTCTCTACCTGGAGATTCTGAACTGTGGATGGATTGATTCTGTGGGATTGGACCAGACCAGGTGAGGCTTGACTTGCACCTGTAGTGGTGACAATGCTGACTTGATTTTGCAGTGAGGTCCAACTAGATCAGCAGCAGTTGGCTTTGTAGCAAGGCTTAACCAGACCAGCAATGGCAGAGCTGATGTCATAAAACTAGACCAGATAGCTACACGTCAGAGCAGAACTTGCTTGTTCAGATTTCTCCGGACTGGAGCAGACAGATAGAACCACCTCCAGATGCTTCTGACTACCATTGAGTCTAACTGGACCTGTGAGTAGGGTTTCAGGTGGGTGGGGATTGCTTTGTGACTAAGAGTTTTAGACCTCAACAAGCCAGACAATTAATACTGGGAACTGTTGGCCATACTCCTGATACACGGATTGGGTTTTGCTCATTTTGTCGTATGTAAATATATCTATGATAATTGTCCTTCTTTTATGTGTTTTTTCCTTTTTCACCCAAATAACAAGCATTTTTGGTTCCAAGTTCCTGATTACTCCTGAGTGCTTGCGAATGGGGGAGGACCACCTACAAAAGCAACCAGGGGATATTGTATTTTAATTTCCCAGACCCAGACATAGAGTCCAGCTCTGGGTGGGTGGCTCAAACCTTACTTTCATTTATTTTAAAGAAGGACCCAGAGACAGATTGAAACCAGCCCCTGTTGCTGCTGTTGGCACCTGGCAGAAGGGTTATAGTTGTTACTATTAGTAGCAGGAAGTTTCACTTCCTTGCTCACTGCAGATTAATTCCTTGAGAATTCTTTAATATCTTCCAGTGCTTTTTTTTCATGCTGCAGTCCCTGCCAGCTGTCTTCATGTGGCCTTCCATTGTTCCTATCCTTGTATTCAGCCTGACTACCTTTGTGACCATAGCTCCTACTGCATTCTCCACATAGGGAAGGGAAGCAGATATGGCATATAGTGTGGGGTGTAAGTCCATAGAGGTCCAAAGAGAATTTTGGAGCAGATATTGTTACATGAAGCTGGACCCTGAATTTTTTCTCTGAAGCCCAACTCTGATCATGTGCTCGGATACAGTCCACTTTCCATCTTCGTCCTTCCCTTTGGATGTGTTCTATTAGTTTTCTCAGCACAGGCACTAAGCCTCACTTTTATATAATTAAGATGCAGTGCTCTGGAAAGGCAAAGCCCATGCTTTTGCAGATACATTCAAGGGACATATCTGCTCTGGACTGTGCTGCCCACACGATACAAAATGTTGATATTCTGGTATAGATTGTTGCGCACTCATTAATAACTGCACATGTCATTTCAGGACCAGATTCACCTATGATTTAATCATTTTCTGCCAGCATAAGTCCTGGCTCAGGTCTCTGGCAGCAAAAAGTCTACCAGGGGAGGAGGTTGTTGCTTCAGAGAATGATCACAGTCTCCCTTCCACTAGAGGGGTTGGGAGAACTGCAAGTGTAGTATTATCACTGATTTTAGAACTTCATAGAGTCATGCAGTCCAAAAGCTCAGTGATGCAGGCTGGCAGTGACTGGGATGTGGGCAGTTGTGCCTAGCTGGAGCAGAAGTCAGACCTAGTGGTCAGAGCAGGGGTCAGTAGCCAAGAATCAGAGCCCGGGGTCAGAACCAGAATCAGAGGCCAGATGTCAGAGTCAAGGGTCAGAGCTGAAGTCAGGTGTCAGGAATTGGCGCCAAGGCTCAGAGTCAGGATACCTGGAGTGAGCCAAGGCAGGGAAATGGTTGGGGACAAGCAGGCACAGGAGCTATCACGTGGGCATACACACCAACTTTCCCTCTATCCTGGGGGTGCTCGACATCCCCCTTCGCCCCAGGTCCTGCCCCTGCCATGCCTCTTTCTGCCCCCTCCCCTGAGCGTGCTCCATTCCCTCTCCTCCCCTTCCCTCTTAGAGCTGACCTGTACGCTGTGAAACAGCTGTTCGTGGAGGGCAGGAGGCACTGGGAGGCAGGGAAGGAGTGATCAGTGGGGCCACCGGTGGGGGAGAGGCGCTGGCAGGGGGGAGGAGAGGTAGGAGGTTGGCTGCCAGTGCATGCTAAGCACCCGTTAATTTTTCTCTGTGGATGCTCCAGCCCTGGAGCACCCACGGAGTTGGCGCCTATGCACATGGATGAATGCTTTGAGCAGTCACTGAACTGCTGCTGCTGGTCTTCTGAGCCAATCTGCTGACCTTTCTAACCAATCAGGCAGTGTAGCCAGTTAGGTAGCCTACCAGAGGCCTGCTGTGCTCATTAGGTTGCCCAGAGACTGGCTCTGCTACAGTTCCTGATTCCTAATACTGGCCCGGAAATTGCTGTGGCCAGAGTGACTGGGGAGTGAGCAGACTGATTACTTCCTCTTAGTGTCTCCTTCCAGCAAAGTGCCTGGGCAGCTTCTCCTGGAATTTAAAGGTGCCCTTCCCTGGTTCCAGAGAGAAGTGCATGGAAACACAATTTGCTGTCCCTCAGGGTGAAAATCCCTTCACTCAGAAAGGATATGCTGTTTCAGACTAGAGAATTACAATGGTCCATTCTGGCCTTCAAACCTATGAATCTATTTTTTCCTGTTTGGTCAAATCTTTTAAGTTAAGACCGGCTCTGTTCAATATCTTCATCAACGACTTAGATATTGGCATAGAAAGTACGCTTATTAAGTTTGCAGATGATACCAAACTGGGAGCGATTGCAACTGCTTTGGAGGATAGGGTCATAATTCAAAATGATCTGGACAAATTGGAGAAATGGTCTGAGGTAAACAGGATGAAGTTTAATAAAGACAAATGCAAAGTGCTCCACTTAGGAAGGAACAATCAGTTTCACACATACAGAATGGGAAGAGACAGTCTAGGAAGGAGTACAGCAGAAAGGGATCTAGGGGTTATAGTGGACCACAAACTAAATATGTGTCAACAGTATGATACTGTTGCAAAAAAAAGCAAACATGATTTTGGGATGCATTATCAGGTGTGTTGTGAGCAAGACACGAGAACTCATTCTTCCGCTCTACTCTGCGCTGGTTAGGCCTCAACTGGAGTATTGTGTCCAGTTCTGGGCACCGCATTTCAAGAAAGATGTGGAGAAATTGGAGAAGGTACAGAGAAGAGCAACAAGAATGATTAAAGGTCTAGAGAACATGACCTATGAAGGAAGGCTGAAAGAATTGGGTTTGTTTAGTTTGAAAAAGAGAAGACTGAGAGGGGACATGATAGCAGTTTTCAGGTATCTAAAAGGGTGTCATAAGGAGGAGGGAGAAAACTTGTTCATCTTAGCCTCTGAGGATAGAACAAGAAGCAATGGGCTTAAACTGCAGCAAGGGCGGTTTAGGTTGGACATTAGGAAAAAGTTCCTAACTGTCAGGGTGGTTAAACACTGGAATAAACTGCCTAGGGAGGTTGTGAAATCTCCATTACTGGAGATATTTAAGATTAGGTTAGATAAATGTCTATCAGGGATGGTCTAGACTGTATTTGGTCCTGCCATGAGGGCAGGGGACTGGACTCAATGACCTCTCGAGGTCCCTTCCAGCCCTAGAATCTATGAATCTATGAATAAGTTCAGCCCTTGCTGGGTGAAACCAGCTCCAGACTTTGCTTGATGAAATTTTGATCTGAAAAATGTTGAGATAAAGTAAAGTGTATATATGGCTCAATGTTCCCCTTCATCTAGGGGCAGCTGGTCATTAGGGGCTAATGGGGCTAAGCCCCACCAATAATATCACAAGTGTGTAGAGTGGCGGTGGTAATGCAGGGTGTAGTGCCAACTGCTACCACTAGGAGTGTGTATGTGCTCCTGAAGTGGCTGGATCTGCTCCGGGTTCTGAAAGCTGCACTACACCCCTTTCCCATCAGGGGACTTCTGGCACACTGCCTTTTATACCCTGGATTCCTGGGATCCATGGGATTGGAGGCCACATGTTGTGATCTCCTCTACAACACCCACGCTATCCCCATTGGGAGGACTATGAGCGGAACCTCACTGGGGCGTGGTCTACACTAGGAGCATATGGCAGTATAACCATGTCGCTCAGGGGTGAGGAAAATCCACACCCCTGAGTGACGTAGTTATACCGCCCTAACCCCCAGTGTAGACAGTGCTGTCGACAGGAGGGCTTCTGACTATAGCTATGGCCTCTCGGGGAAGCTGTCCCTTCGGCTTAGGTCGTATCTTCATCAAGCACTCCAGTGGCACAGCTGCAGCACTGTAAGTGTAGACAAGCCCTGAGCTTCCTCTGATTCAGTCCTGTGGATTTTACCTGGGGGGAGGGAGGAGGTGATATGATATGGCCGTCTGTTGGAATTAGGAATAGTTGAAGGGGAAAATGGCAAACCCATGAAGCTACTTTTTTATTGATGTGAATAGACGTTGCTCATTTGTTGAAACTTGCAAATCATCCTTTTAATCCGTGCTGTCAGTCTGAACATGCACTAGCATTATGGCCGTGCCATTTAGAATTAATTGAGCAACAATAACAAAGGAAAGAAATAGAGTATTTTAACACGAGTAGATGTTTAGGGTCCCATTGTGCCCTCAGCTAGGCGGATGCAATTCAAATATTAATTCAAATTAGAATTAATTAAAATCTACACAACATCCATGAGAGGAAGGTATATATTATTATACCCATTATGCAGATAGACTAATCGAGGCAGACAGGACATATGGCTACCCAAGGCAATGCAAGAAACCTCTAGAATTCAACTGTTAGCTTCCAAATAGCCTGTGTTGGTGCAGGAAATGTGTATTAAAGACACATTCTGTCAGCATTTGGAAACTTTTGTGGCAGATCTTAATGAAACAAACCTCATTTCTCTCTCTTTTAAATTTCAAAGAATGAAATCAGTATTGTATTGCATAGCTCTAAAAGAAATGCAATCTGATCACAATATTAGAGTAAGGAGTATTATAGTTATAGAAAATAGCAACCTTTGTGCTTTTTCTTGAATGTTTCTTAAAAAGATTTATTTTATATTTCTGATGATGAGTGAAAATTTGTACTTAAAAAAATTAATCAACTGTCAGTGCTGGAGATTTCAATTCTCTATTCGCTAATGTTTAATAATACCATTATATAATAATACGTTAAGAAGCAAAATAAGACAACCCACTTCATTTTGCTTTGGTCTGCCTTGAGGACTGGCACTTGAATCCTACAGATGAAAGGCTAATACTTTTATCCCTTAAACTACTCAGTCAGCCCCTGAAACTAAAGGACTTAAAGAAAAATAATTGGCTTTTTACAGAATAAGAACAGAACAATGTGCTCTTTGCCTCTCAAGCTCTATTTTGCATCTGTCTTCATATTCATTTCTTTGTATAAATAAATTAAATAATGTTACCTAAAGAATTAGATCACAAAAATATTCTCTTTTTACACTTTGTTAGGAATTAATTTCCAGATGGCCATTCTCCTTATGTCCTGACCCACAAGAAGGAAACGAATTTGGCTGATGTGAACCATGTCTGGGAGTAGTGGGGGGAACTGTCACATCATCTTTGTATATCTTAATTGTAAGGACATTGCAAGCTGATGTCCATATAAACAAATATAATTAGGACAGGGTAGTGTTTTCTTTGATTGTTCTAAATCTGTAATACTCAGGAAGAGAAGGGGAGGAATGGGACATGGAGGCAAAATTGCGTGTCCTATTTTTATTCATTTCCTAAAACAAAATGTTTAAAAGTTTTATTTGGGGAAATAATAATAACTAGCTATTGTGTAGTACTGTTTATCAGTAGATCTCAAAGTGCTTTGCAAAGGAGGGCAGTATCATTGTCCCCATTTTAGAGCTGAGGGGAAACTGAGGCATAGGGAGGTGAAGTGCCTTCCCAAGGGCACACAGTGGGCCAGTTTTTCAGTCAAGTGCTCTATCTGCTAGGCCATGCTGCCTTCCAAATACTTGCATTCTCCATTTTGTTTTGATAATGATAGCACCAGTTATCTGACTGTTGACTGTACCCAGCAAATATCCATGTAACCTTGACCAAAGCTGAATGCCAATGACATTTCACACAGCTGAAGCAGGAACTCAGAATATTCATTTGAGCTGAAATGACCCCTGTGCCTAGGATCAGCATAAGCACACCCCACATATGTCCTACTTAAGCTCTATATTGAGATCTTCAGACAGACTTAAGTGGTCCATAGACTGTATGGTGGCCCTCTGCACAAAGTTGAATTTCAGCCTTAGTCTTCAGGCCATATTTCCCCCCAAATGTTTGAGCCTTACTTCTTTTTCAACTAGTTGCAATAATACGTTTTCATATTTGCTTTATTTAAAGAGTCAGCTCCCTTCCTCATCTTGGAAGATCCAACAACTGCAGAATCTCAATGAATAGGCTTTGCAGCTGTTTCCACATTCACCTGATGTGCCTCACAATCACCGTTGGCTTTACCAATGGAGCTTGCAAGTTCCCTTTTTTCACAGCTTTTTGTGTGGTTCATGCATGCTCCACTTATAGCTTGGCCCTTAGAGCTTGTGAAATCTTTCAGCCAATAAATACACGCACATGAACTGTGCATCGCTGCTTATATGCACAACTCTGTACTTGAAGTCCCTGATCTAGCAAAGCACTTAAACATGTGTATGACTTTAAGCATGTAAGTAGTCCACTGAAGTCATTGGGTCTACTCTCATTCTGGATCCTCCACTCCACATGTACATGTTAGCAGTGTGAAAGGGCAAGACCTATCCCTCATAAACTATTATTGATTAGGGAGCGGGAAAAGGAGGAGCTGGCCCCGGAGCCCTTGGTTGGTTGTAGGCTATTGGGTTGACCCTGTGACAGTTGGTTGGCATACTGGATGGGTCTGGAAAGAGAAGAACATGGTTGAGGCCAGAGCACATGTTGTTACTGGAGGGAGCCACAGCTCATCTGAAAGATCAGCTCAGACATAGCAGAGGCCCCCTGACCAGTACAGCGATCACAGTGATGGATACCGAGAAATGCAGCAGAAACAGGGATTCACCACTCTGAAACCACACTGCATCTAAGCACCACCACAAGGGGTCAGAAGTATCTTATTGTGGGACTGGAGGGCACTTTGGACTCTTTGCTGGGTTAGACAGTTTTACTTTGCATTGGGGACTCACTCGCTATACTGCATTACTACTTCGATGGTACGCATGACTCCCCACAGGGACTCTTGTACTAATCAAGGTTTTGTCTCTGCTCAGAAAAAATCATTGGTATTCTATCTGAGTGCAGCATTTGTTTCTGGGGTTAATTCCTGCCTCCCCAATGGTTGTGGAAGGGAACTGCAAGAGAGTTGGGACCAGTGGGAGGCAAGTGGAGTGCTCCACTCCCAGGCATGTGGCTTGGAGTTTGGGGTTCACTTAACAGACCCCTCATGAACGATGCATCTTTCTGTTTCTGCTACACTTTCTTCTATATGGGAAAGCTTTACTAAAATGTCTTGCTAAAGAGTGAGACCAGAATTGAATAGGTGTATTCTTGAAGAGCTGGATAATGGTGAATGAAAGCTAAGAACATTTAAGCATTGATAACTATATTTCCTTAAAATATTTTCCTGGGTCTCCTGGATGTGGAAAGTGGGGGGAAATCGTGACTATATTTCAAGGGAAAGAGAAGAAAGTATAAAAATCATCTGTTGTTCAGGAGAGAACTATTGTTGTGACAGGGCTTTCCTTCTTTATCAAAAGAAACCTGGTTCTTGATACAAAGGAATTTAACTAATTTTTAACAGAGAAAGATTTGTGATTTCCTGCGGTATTATCTAGGTAACACTGTAGAAAGATTTATTCCCACGACAGCCTTTTATGTAATTATAAATTGAAATAAAGATGTAAGGATAGTATTCACTCATGCTGCTGCTACGCTGCTTCTATCCATGCACATCAGGATTCTTTCCTTCCTTGTTATCCATTCCGTAGGCACCACCTTTGAAGTCCTCTCCAGTGCAAAGGATTATGGCCTGTCTAGGGGAGAGGGAAACCAAACGGTTTGCCTATGAACAGCCCTGAAATCAGATGTCTAATGGGTCAGCGAATTGCTCTACTAACTTAGACCTTGGAGTAGCTGAGAAAGAGGCACTGTCATATATCTCAGGTAAGTTTTTTTCAAAACTGCTTGAAGGATTTGACCATCCAGTTTCCCTTAAAATTAATGGGACTAGGGCATGCAAATTCTCTAGGTGGCTTAGAAAATCCAAATCTTATTTTCTAAAGGGCGGATCCCCAGCTGGTGTAAATCGGCATAACTCCAATTAATGTCAATAGAATGACCTGATTTATACCAGCTGAAGAGAAAGTAAATTGGTTTAGGCTATGTCTACACTAGAGAGCTTACAGTGGCACAGCTGCACCAAGATCTCTCACGTAGCCACTCTATGCCGACAGGAGAGAGCTCTTCTGTCAACATAATTAAACCACCCCCAACGACATTTTCACACCCCTGAGTGACATATGTTTTGCCGACATAAGTGGTAGTGTAGACATAGCCTTAGAATACTACAGCAGTCCCCATCTACAAAGTTAGGGCTGATCTTCCTCTCTACACCAGTTTTACAGCCCTATAATTCAAATACTTTCAACAGAGTTACTCCTGATTTACACTGGTGTAAGTGAGAGGTGAACCAGGTCCTAAAGAGAGGGTAGGACTGCTCCACTTTGACACAGAATCCATTTTATTTCTTTTTTGTTTTTTTTTGGCTGGAAATGAAATGTAATTGGTCCTTTTGGCAAAGAGTCTCTAAACAGGATGCTTGGATAATGCAAGAAGGATGCATTTTCATGCCAAGAATCAGAAGATACAGAAAACAGGCTGTGTTCAACTTCAGAATCTTAACGATCCTCAAGCGTTCCAACACTAAGAGTCAGGCACCTGGGGAGACTGACATCAAATATCTTTGTGAGATTTGTACATTCTTGAGTCCAAATATTTGTACCTTTCTGCACTCCCACAAGGAGTGCCATAATATCGGTAAGGCCAGCATTTTTTCAAATAATTGGTGTAATTTTAGAACATCTGTTATAGAGATTTGATAAAATCAAACTTCTTTGAACAAGAAGATATTGAGCCTACTTTTAGCTTATTGTTCACAGAGAAACCATAAATATCATCTACCGCTCCTTCAAGGATCTCTTTTTGTTTAGGGCTCTCTCCCATGCTCCTCAGGCTCCAGGGACTATCCCCTTTTTGCCTCTCACTAATACTTAACCCTTCAATGGCTGTTTTTTTTTTTTTAAGATCCGTTACAGAAATCCTGAAGAGGCACTGAGCACTCAAGTCAGGCCCATTAGCAATAATTGTGCTGCCTGTATTTGCTACATGGAGCTAAATGTTGTTCCTCTGCTTATAGATGGAACTATGTACACTTTTAGCTTCAGCTAAAGAGAGCCCTGGTCTACACTACAGAGTTAGGTTCACGTAAGGCAGCTTATATCGACCTAACTCTGGAAGTGTCTACGCTAAAATGCAGCTCCCACCGATGTAACTCACCCACTACACTGACTTAATAACTCCATCTCCGTGAGAGGTGTAGTTCTTAAGTCAATGTAGTTAGGTCGACATAGTGTCAGTGTAGACACTGCGTTGCTTACATCGACTGTTGCTGTATTTCAGAAGCTGTTCCACAATGCCGCACACTGACAGTTAAATCGATGGAAGCGCTCCTGGTGAGGACATGCACCACCAACACAAGGAGCGTAGTGTGGACATGCAAAAGTAGTTTAATTAGTGGTGGCTGTAAGTCAACGTAACTTAGGCCTGGTCTACACTACGAGTTTAGGTTGAATTTAGCAGCGTTAAATCGAATTAACGTCCACACAACGAAGCCATTTACTTCGACATAAAGGGCTCTTAAAATCGATTTCTGTATTCCTTCCCGAGGGGAGTAGTGCCGAAATCGACATTGCCATTTTGAATTAGGGTTAGTGTGGCCGCAATTCGACAGTATTGGCCTCCGGGAGCTATCCGACAGTGCACCATTATGACCGCTCTGGACAGCAATCTGAACTCGGATGCATTTGCCAGGTAGACAGGAAAAGCCCCGCAAACTTTTGAATTTCATTTCCTGTTTGCCCAGCGTGGAGAGCACAGGTGACCACACAGAGCTCATCAGCACAGGTAACCATGCAGTCCGAGAATTGAAAAAGAGCACCAGCATGGACCATACAGGAGGTACTGGATCTGATTGCTATATGGGGAGAGGATTCCGTGCTAGCAGAACTACGTTCCAAAAGACGAAATGCCAAAACATTTGAAAAAATCTCCAAGGGCATGATGGAGAGAGGCCACAATAGGGACTCACTACAGTGCCGCGTGAAAGTTAAGGAGCTCAGACAAGCCTACCAGAAAACCAAAGAAGCAAACGGAAGGTCAGGGGCAGAGCTGCAGACATGCCGCTTCTACCCTGAGCTGCATGCAATTCTAGGGGGGGCCGCCACCACTACCCCACCTCTGACCGTGGATTCCAAGGAGGGGGTAATCTCAGCCATGGCTGAGGATTCTGCGGACGGGGAAGATGATGAGGAGGAGGAGGAGGAGGACGAGCTTCCGGAGAGCACACAGCACTCCGTTCTCCCCAACAGCCAGGATCTTTTTCAACCCTTCCAACCCTCCCAAGGCAGTATCACAGACCATGAAGCCATGGACGGGACCTCTGGTGAGTGTACTTTTGTAAATATAAAACATGGTTTAAAAGCAAGCATTTTTTAATGATTAATTTGCCCTGAGGACTTGGGATGCATTCGCTGCCAGTACAGCTACTGGAAAAGTCTGTTAACGTGTCTGGGGATGGAGTGGAAATCCTCCAGGGACATCTCCATGAAGCTCTCCTGGAGGTACTCCAAAAGCCTTTGCAGAAGGTTTCTGGGCAGTGCAGCCTTATTCCGTCCTCCATGGTAGGACACTTGACCACGCCATGCTAGTAGCAAGTAATCTGGTATCATTGCATGACAAAGCCTGGCAGCGTATGGTCCTGGTGTTTGCTGGCATTCAAGCAACATCCATTCTTTATCTCGCTGTGTTATCCTCAGGAGAGTGATATTGTTCATGGTAACCTGGTTGAAATACGGGAATTTAATTAAGGGGACAGAGGTGGCCGTTCCTACTGGGCTGTTTGCCTGTGGCTGAAAAGAAATCCTTCCCTGCAGTTAGCCAAGGGGGGAGAGGGGGCATTGGTGCTGAGCTTTTTGCGTTTGGCGAGCAGGGATCTTCCCTGATACCAGCCACGCGGTGGGGGGAGGGGTAAAGCGATCATCCCATAGAATTGGATGGGGGGGGGCATTAATTTGGTTTCTGCAGGGATCTTCCCTGATACCAGCCACGCGGTGGGGGGAGGGATAAAGCGATCATCCCAGAGAATTGGATGGGGGGGGGGGTTAGTTTGGTTTCTGCTGCTGCACGTTAACAGGAAAACTGCAGCACTCAACGGGCTTTGCTTGGTATGTGGGAAAGGAGGGCGATGCTTTTATGAAGGTTGTAGAAGCCGAAAGACAATGGCTTACCTAGGGTGACCAGATGTCCCGATTTTATTGGGACTGTCCCAATATTTGCTTGTTTGTCCCGCGTCCCGACCAATGTTAGGTCGGGACACTGGACAAACAAGCAAAGGCTCCGGAGCCCAGAAGGGCTCACGCCCCCCCCCCGCCCCAACTCCGCCCCTTCCTTCCCCCATTGGCTCCCTCCCCAAATCCCTGCCTCTTCCCCAAGCACGCCATTCCTCCTCCCTCCACAAGCGCTGGAGGGAGGCCCCGGAGACACAGGGGGAGTGCAGGGCCGGGGTGAGTGAGAGTCCAGCCTGGCCCCGAGCGCAGGCAGGACTCAGTCGGGCGGTACCTGGAGGGAGTAGGGGGGCAGGCGGCAGCTGTTCTCCCCACCTGGGCAGCGGGACTCGGGAGCAGCCACTGCTACAGCTCCTACTGCCGCAGCCGGAGGAAGCGGCCATAGCACTTGGTGGCTGCGGCTCTGGCGCCCGGGCCTGAACCCCCTGAGCCCGGGCCTGTTGCGGGGACCCAGTGCGCACGCTGCGCACGCCCAGCCCCTGGCCAGTCGCATCTGGGCTGGCTGCCCAGCTGGTGCAATCCCGCGGGCGGCCCCGGAGTGGGGGCAGCAGGCCCCAGCCCCCCCATCCTGCTCGGGTCCTGCAGGGGAATGAACGGGGCTGGGCTGCCAATGCCTCTGCCCCGGGGCCGCCGCGGAGGGAGGAGGAAGGGGGGGTTGTTTTTTTGCTCTGCCGCCGTTTTTTTTTTTTGCTCCGCCCCACCTGCCCGCCACCGCCCCCCCCTCGTCCCGATATTTGACCTGGTTGATCTGGTCACCCTAGGCTTACCATGGCCGCATGCAAGACGAATTCTGTTGCCCGGACCTGCGTCTGTGATCTCTAACACCAAAGCCGCAGGCACTCAATATTAAGATGCAAAATGCGACCTTGTACCGAAATCACAGGTGCTATGTAATGTGAATAGTGTTGTTCACCGTGAAAGAGTATACTCATTGTTCTGTAAAATGTATCTTTTTAAATACTTCTCTCCCTTTTTTCCCTTCCTCCCTCAGCTGCAAATTTTTCAAGCCTCCCTCCTCCGTCCCAAAGGCTATCTCAGATAAGGCAGCGAAAAAAACACATGTGAGACGAAATGTTCTCTGAAATCATGGAATCGACCCGCAATGAAAGAGCTCATCTGAATGAGTGGAAGGACATGGTATCCAAGTACAGGAAAGATGCCAGTGAACATGAGGACAGGAGGAACCAACGTGAGGACATGAGGGACCAATGTGAGGACAGAAGGGACCAACATGAGGAAAGGAGAGACGCTCGAGATGAGAGGTGGTGACAGGAAGATCAGAGGAGGCAGGATGCAACGCTGGGGCTGCTGTGTGAGCAAACGGACAAGATCCGGCATCTGGTGGAGCTTCAGGAACGGCAGCAGGATCACAGAGTGCCGCTGCAGCCCCTGTATAACCGCCCTCCCCCTCCCCAAGTTCCATAGCCTCCTCACCCAGACACGTAAGAACGTGGGGAGGGGGAGGCTCCGTGCACCCTCCCACTCCACCCCAGTGGACAGCCCAAGCAAAAGGCTGTCATTATTTTGAACTTTTTTAGTGGCCTTTTCCTTCCCTCCTATCCTCCTCCCAAACCCCATCCGGGCTACCTTGTCAGTTCTCTCCCTCTTTTTATAATCAATTAATAAAGAATAAATGATTTTTAAACAATAGTGACTTTATTTCCTTTGAAAGCAAGCTGTGATCGAAGGGGGAGGGTGGGTTGCTTACAGAGAATGAGTCAATCAAGGGGGCAGGTTTTCATCAAGGAGAAACAAACAGAACTTTCACACCATAGCCTGGCCAGTCATGAAACTGGTTTTCAAAGCTTCTCTGATGCGCAGCGCTTCCTGGTGTGCTCTTCTAATCGCCCTGGTGTCTGGCTGCGCGTAATCAGCGGCCAGGCGATTTGCCTCAGCCTCCCACCCCGCCATAAAGGTCTCCCCCTTAGTCTCACAGAGATTGTGGAGCACACAGCAAGCAGCAATAACAATGGGAATATTGGTTTGGCTGAGGTCTGAGAGAGTCAGTAACGTGCGCCAGCGACCCTTTAAACGTCCAAATGCACATTCTACCACCATTCTGCACTTGCTCAGCCTGTAGTTGAACAGCTCCTGACTACTGTCCAGGCTACCTGTGTATGGCTTCATGAGCCATGGCATTAAGGGGTAGGCTGGGTCCCCAAGGATAACGATAGGCATTTCAACATCCCCAATGGTTATTTTCTGGTCTGGGAAGTAAATCCCTTGCTGCAGCCATTTAAACAGATTAGTGTTCCTGAAGACGAGAGCGTCATGAACCCTTCCCAGCCATCCCACGTTGATGTTGGTGAAACGTCCCTTGTGATCCACCAGTGCTTGTAGCACCATTGAAAAGTACCCCTTGTGGTTTATGTACTGGCTGCCCTGGTGCTCCGGTGTCAAGATAGGGATATGGGTTCCGTCTATCGCCCCACCACAGTTAGGGAATCCCATTGCAGCAAAGCCATCCACTATGACCTGCACATTTCCCAGAGTCACTACCTTTGGTAGCAGCAGCTCAGTGATTGCTTTGGCTACTTGCATTACAGCAGCCCCCACAGTAGATTTGCCCACTCCAAATTGATTCCCGACTGACCGGTAGCTCTCTGGCGTTGCAAGCTTCCACAGGGCTATCACCACTCGCTTCTCAACTGTGAGGGCTGCTCTCATCTTGGTATTCTGGCACTTCAGGGCAGGGGAAAGCAAGTCACAAAGTTCCATGAAAGTGCCCTTACGCATGCAAAAGTTTCGCAGCCACTGGGAATCGTCCCAGACCTGCAACGCTATGCGGTCCCACCAGTCTGTGCTTGTTTCCCGGGCCCAGAATCGGCGTTCCACGGCTATAACCTGCCCCATTAACAGCATGATCTCCAAAGCACCAGGGTCTGCGGTTTGAGAGAATTCTGTGTCCATGTCCTCATCACTCTCGTCGCTGCGCTGCCGTAGCTGCCTCCTCCTCGACTGGTTTTTCAGGTCCTGGTTCAGCATAGACTGCACAATAATGGGCAAGGTGTTTACAATGTTCATGACTGCTGTCTTGAGCTGAGCGGGCTCCATGCTTCCTGTGGTATGGCGTCTGCACAGTTCACCCAGGAAAAAAGGCGTGAAGCGGTTGTCTGCTGTTGCTTTCACGGAGGGAGAGAGAGGATGTACCCAGAACCACCAGCGACAATGTTTTTTGGCCCATCAGGCATTTGGATCGAAACCCAGAATTCCAATGGGTGGGGGAGACTGCAGGAACTATGGGATAGCTATGGGATAGCTACCCACAGTGCAACGCTCCGGAAGTCGACGCTATCCTCGGTACATGGACGCACACTGCCGAATTAATGTGCTTAGTGTGGCCGCTTGCACTCGACTTTATACAATCGGTTGCCAAAAACCGAATTCTGTAAATTCGGAGTAATCCTGTAGTGTAGACATACCCTTAGGTTGACTTAATTTTGTAGTGTAGACTTGCCCAGAGTTTTCCGAAGTCAGGCTGTGGAGACCATGCTCAGGAGATTCCCATCCCAGCAGAACGGAATGAGAGTTGGCAGTCAAGGCTGAGATGCATTGCATAAGAAAGATGGTTTAGTCACTATCTATACTAGAGTTGTCCTTTCATAAAAAGAAGTAACTCTGGCAATTCACCAAATATGAACATTCATCTTTTCCACCAAATAGGATGATTCTAACTCCTGGCGAGGTATAATTTACGTAGAGCTGTTTAATAAATTATTAGTGGAAATGTTACAAATGGCACAGTTCTGAGTAAGGGATGGTAAATAAGCTGCATCAGCCCTAAAGACAAACAAGGCCACCCAGGGCAACCGTTTTGTGGACTGGAAGGGGAGCAGTAATTTATTGTAGCCCTCCTGCATTGGGGGCAGTCATTTATTTTCCCAACTACACTCTGCCCCTCTTGACCCCAACCATCTATGAGGAAGAATTAAAAAATAAATATGCCCAAATAATCTTCAGCCACTTCTTCAGGGATCTCGGAAGAAGTCACTGCACAGACCTTGCTCTCTACACAGGACTCATACCCAAGATCTGGGTAGTCCTAGTATGTTTGAACAGCAGGTAACCCTTAGTTCTTCCTTCTCCCCAGTGCAGCTGCATTAAGGCTAGTTACAATTTAGACCTATGTACAACAATGGTCAAAGTTCTTGATTAAAGTCAATGAGAGCGTTTCCAAAGATTTCAGCAGGAGTAGAATTGGAACCTTCATCACTTATAGTGACAAAGGTCAGTAACTAAACTTTAAATTATGCCTTTGGATACAGTGTGAGTCTTAGCTGGTGTAAATTGGAGCTACGCCCATTCATACTAGATGAACATGTGGATACATCGCCCATTGAAGGCAGTGGGAGTTGCTTGTGTATAAAACAGGATAGAATATGGCCTGTATAATCACCATCAAGTGCAATGGTTTTATAGGCACAATATGTCTTTAAATTCGACCCATAATGAGTGCAGGGAATTTTATGATGTTATAAAAGGAGTGGAAACTCAGGTCTCAGACCCAGATTCCTAGAGTTCTAAATCTGAATTCCCTTTTCTCAAATGTTTCTATAATGCTGTATTATTACTTGACTTTTCCAAAGCAATCTGTCTGCATGTGAAAGTTATTCTTATTTTTACTCTTCTAACCCATTTGAAAAAGGAAACACAGTCCATTTGCTGTAAGCCCCTGAGCATCTGCTGATTTGTCAGTTTTATTTAGTTAAAATGGATTCACTTTTGCTGCATAGGGGACCATTTAGATAAGCTAGCTGAAGAAAATTAGTTCTACTTTACCAACATTAACTACCCTGATTTTGCATTAATTATGATACACTTTGTGACATGTGAAATATCCTAACACAAAAATTTGAGGAATTAGGCAGGTTTGGCAAACTAAAATAAATACAGTTTGGTGGCAAAAATATTTCTACACTTTGCGAACAGTAGCTGCTCTGTTTTTTGCCTTTGGCTTCATATACTGAAAGTTCAAACTGACAAGAATTGCTGGAAGAATAATCTATAAAAATTAAATGGTGTGATGATTTAAGACCATTTTTGTGTTTACAAATTCTCCACAGATTGTGTTTTTTAACTAATTTTTTCATTCTTTGAAGTTATTCAATGAATATTTTATGTGAACATGTTTCAGTGTAGGACTTAAATCAAACAATAACTGTTATTTGTAGTTTGCTATTTAAGAAGATTTGATTGGCCACATGGGTCACATGGTGTGGTTTCTGTACCCTTATTGGATGTACGTAACTGTTAGAATCAAGTTTCCCATATGAATGATCATGATGAGGAATTTGAACTTTTTCCAAAAATTTGCAATATTTGCTTAAAGTGCACCATTTTGGCAAGCATTCTGACAGAAAAGGTGCTTGTTATAGTATCTGCGGACAAGGTATAAATATAATTGAAGGAAATCAAGTTAAAAATATAGCTAAACAGTTACAGATAATTTTTATACTAGTTTGCTGATGTAAATCAAAATAGAAATGAATATTGTCCTCACCTCTATCATCATAAATAACAGGAGTACTTGTGGCACCTTAGAGACTAACAAATTTATTAGAGCATAAGCTTTCGTGGGCTACAACCCACTTCTTCGGATGCATAAAGAGTGAACCATATATTGAGGAGATATATATACACACACATACAGAGAGCATGAACAGGTGGGAGTTGTCTTACCAACTCTGAGAGGCCAATTAAGAGTTGGTAAGACAACTCCCACCTGTTCATGCTCTCTGTATGTGTGTGTATATATATCTCCTCAATATATGGTTCACTCTTTATGCATCCGAAGAAGTGGGTTGTAGCCCACGAAAGCTTATGCTCTAATAAATTTGTTAGTCTCTAAGGTGCCACAAGTACTCCTGTTATTTTTGCGGATACAGACTAACACGGCTGCTACTCTGAAATCTATCATCATAGTTTTTCATTCCATCTAGGCCCTTATCCTGCAAAATCTTAAATACATGTATAACTTAACATATAGGAGTAATCCCACTGACTTCAGCAAGAAGTCCTGTATGAAAAATAATACACACGCTCAATGCTTTGCAGCATCAGGGCCTTAGCAATATTTGATCTGCTAATATTCTATTGCCCAGGAATCAACAGCTCTCTCTATATAAAATAACACCCAACCAAACTATTTCACAGCTTTTTGCTGCAAGTAGAAAGAATGCTGGATAGCTGGTTAACAAAGAAAACCTGGAAGCTCTGGTCTAAAGATTAACTGCCATAGAGTCTCTCTTATTTTTTCAACTCTTTTCTCCGAAATCATGTGCACTATGAACAAAGGTTTTAAGGGCCTGGTGCAGCCTCAGCAAATTCACATGGCTAAGATGTAGCCATGGTGGCATGTACAATGACTTCCACCTTGAACAGTCCCTTGCAGGTCTTCCTTCAGCAAAGTTGTAAGGGAGGATTTAGGTTTCTTCTGTCCCTCAAAATTGCATCTTCAAACCTCATCTGTGGTTGGCCTCATGCTCTACTTCCTTTGACTTAGCTCTATAAACCTTCTGTATGTAAGCAGAGTCTGAAAGTGCTCTCCCCTGACATCTAGTGATCTGTGGGAAAGGACTTCAGGAGCTGATCTTGTTTGCATGGACTCACCCATCCTGCCTATGTGCTCAACATGATGGGATTGCTTGCCCAAATGATCACTTGTGGCTGATGTTGGATCCCCAGTCTCCTTGTTATTGGGGCAGGAATAATAAAGAGTTGTTATCCTTCTTGTGTGAACTGAGGGCAGCAGAACTGTACCTGGCATACCCCAATGGAGGGACTCACCCTCAACTGAATGGCACTTGCTAGGCAGGGGACATGGGTTCCAAAGCCCGATGAGTTGAGAGAGGGTGGGAACAGGTACTTGTACCTGATGGTGTGGGCCCTGCTTAAGGGTCCTAGGCACCATTTGACCCTTTCTCTCTCCAAGGTATAATAAAAGAGATAATTTAGACTCATTGGAGAGTCTTGTTACACGCTGCAGAGCTGAGCTGAAATCACTGATACCTAGATGTGACGTTATTGACATAAACTGGGACCGTATAGATCATTGTTGCAACCAAGGTCCTGTAGTGGCACCAAATCTGGTATAAATGAGGTCAAATAAGGTGTCTAAGACAAGGTTATGGTTTGCTGGTTATGATTATGCTGGCTATATGTGTGTATCATTTTTGTAGTTGAAGTTATGAATATTGGCTCTATACTGTCTGTATTTCAAACTTATGCTATGCTTCTGGGTGACACTTCAGACAAGTTGGTGTCAGCTCTGCCTAGCCTGCTTGATGGCCCATTAAGGACCATCAGCTATACAATTGACCCATTGAGAGAAGGCAGATACACCTTGTGACTCAGCAAAGTATTCAGGGACTTGCCCATGTGACTCCAGACTCCATTTTGCTGTAATTTTCCACAGTAAGAACAAAGAGGTGTTCTTACACCTGGAAAAGACTATAAAAGGCTGATGCCTCATCTCCATCTTGTCTTCAATCCTGCTTCTTACCTCTGGAGGGACTTTGCTACAAACGGAAGCTCTACACAAAGGACTGATGACCCATCCCAGCTGGGGATGTACTCCAGAGACTTGATTTGAACCTGCAGTTTATTCTATCACTGCTACAAGCCTGAACCAAGAACTTTGCCATTACTGTATGTAATTTATTCCATTTAACCAATTCTTGCTCTCATCTATATCTTCTTCCTTTTATGAATAAACCTTTAGATTTGTGGGTAAGATCTGATTTGTGGGTAAGATCTGACTTGTATATTGACCTGGGTTTGGGGCATGGTCCTTTGGGATCAAAAGAACCTTTTTTCTTTTATTGGGGTATTGGTTTTCATAACCATTCATCCCCATAACGAGTGGCACTGGTGGTGATACTGGGAAACTGGAGTGTCTAAGGGAATTGCTTGTGTGACTTGTGGTTAGCCACTGGGGCAAAACCAAAGTCCTCTCTGTCTGGCTGGTTTGGTTTGCCTTAGAGGTGAAAAAAAACCAGCCTTAGGTTGTAACTGCCCTGCTTTAAGCAATTTGTCCTGAATTGGCACTCTCAGTTGGATCCCACGAAGACCAGCATCGTTACACTAGGTCTAAGCATTAGACCTACTTTGGGACAGTGTCTCTTTTGCAAGAGACTGCCCAGTGTGCACCAGCAGTGAGGCTCCTCCACTAACAGCTGAAATTACTGAGAGCTGAAATCACTGAGAGATGTGTTAAGTGGGAGGCCCTGAAGTCATCTGGGTGAGTGGGTGGCTGGTGGAGAGGCGCGGCAAGTGGCCAGCTGAGCAGCTGGTGGAGAGGGCCCAAGCAGAGCCCTGCAGAGAGGCGCAGCTATCGGCTGTTGGGACGACGAGCGAGGGTGGGAGGTGAATTCTGTGGATAAACCTCTGAACTCTGGGGCTGCACTGGCCAAGGACAGCAACTGTGAGTGGGGTGCAGAGAAGGGACAGGCACGTTAAAGGGACTTTGGGGTTGCTGGACTTAAGAACTTGAGGGGAAAAGGACACTGCCCAACTTACTTGGGGTGGGTCTTTTGCTCATGGTTTATGTTTATGAACCCTAGTTGCGGGGTTTTCCCAAATTAATGCTGAGTTACTTCCCTCCTTTTATTAAAAGGTTTTGCTGCACTCAGACTCTGTGCTTGCGAGAGGGGAAGTATTGCCTCTTAGAGGCACCCAAGAGGTGGTGTGTAATTGTCCCAGGTCACTGGGTGGGGGCTTGAGCCAGTTTTGTGTTGTATTGTTGAAAAGGAACCCCTAGATACTGAACCCGGCCCTTGTTGCTGCTGGCTCCAGCTGGCAAAAGGGTTACATGTAAAAGTGTACCTTCTTCTCCATGTTGGACATGAACCCACCAAGTCATCTTGTTCTCAACTTGAGTAAGGCTGCAACTTTCCAGAATCGTCTAAGTTGCTCCTCATTTGTGAAAAAATCAAACCAACAGATGTTAAGAATACGCTGTAACTTTGGACACTGAAATCTGTTTAATTTCTTCTTCTCAGCTGTTTTTAATAGCCACGTTTCTGCTCCATATAACAGAGTTGTCATCATTACTGCATTAAACACCTGTATCTTGGTTGTCACGCAGACATCCCACCACCCAAACAGAAGCCTTTGAAGACATTAAAATGCCACTGACACAAGACTGATCCAACATGCGACTTCTTCAGTTATATAGCCTCTTCTTAGTAACTGACTATCCAGACAGATAAAACGATTTACCCATTCAATGTCATTTCCATCTACATGCAGTGTAGGAGGTCATTTGTTTCCGTTTTATCAGAGGCATTTACAGGAGCTTTGGTTTTATCACCATTGATCTTAAGTCCCATAAATTCTGCAGTTTTTTTGCCTCTCTTCCAGCACTAGTACTCTCTCTAAGTAAGGCAATATCATCCACATACTCAAGATCCACCAAAGATGAATCTTTAAATTTCATACTCCTACTTTGGCCTCATTCAACCTTGTCATCAGATGGTCTATTAGAACATTAAATAACATAGATAAGAGAATGCATCCCTGATGTCCTCCTGATTCTACTGAAAACCAGTTTGTTTTTCAGGGCCTGGTGAACAATGAGTTATTTGCAAGCAATATAAAAATAGAGTGATAAACCTTTAAAACATCTGTAGAGCATTTCCCACATAAAACAAATAGATATAAAACATGTAGGATTATTTTTTTTTCTTTCCATGTATGCTTTTTTAAAGCACAGAAAGCCTGACTAGGTAGCTGGCCTTTAAGCCTTCAATTAATTGAACAAAGATTTTAAAATTGTTCAATTGGTTTCATTAGGAAGTGTATAATAGAATAATAAAGTAAAACAAATGATATAAAACAGACCCACTAATTAGCTCTACATGATTGATACAGCTTTGGACTAGGCATTTGATCTCATACAAAATGCAGTTCCTTGTTAAGAGGATTTTTAATTGATGTGCAGAGAGGTATTAGATGATGTTGGAAAATAATTACTCAAAAGCTATTCATGCATTTGGCTGAACATAACAAATGAAGTTTGGGCTCTGGATCTGGCAGAGTGGACACATGCTAATTAATAATGAGAGGAACAAGCATCTTCCAGTAGTTTTTAACCCAGTATTTGCTAGGAGATTGCATAGCAATTATACACCATAATGAGGTTGTCATCTAAACAAAATCAACATTACTCAGATGTCAGCTGAGATTGCTAAATGTTACCACCCATATATATGTTCTATTCCTTTTACAGATGGTTATATGGTATTAATCAACAAAAATTGTTGCTAGCTATCCCGCTGCCATTAACATACTGGTACAATGGGCTATCAACACTCTTTTACCAATTTCTGATTATAAACATTATGTCATCGTAGGGGAGAATAGCAGAAATTCTAAAATTTAATTTACAAATCTTGTTTTTTCTCCAGTCAAGCAAAAGGGATAAAATATTCCTTGTCTTTAAAAATTTGATGAGCATCTGTTTGTGCTGCACCTAATGTACTAACACTGGCCATGTGTTATGAATTTGGTCGTCTCCGTTCTGTTTCCTTTGGACAAGTGTGACGGGTTGGATCACAGAAACCCCCTTGGGGCTGCCAACTGATGTCCCAAGACTACTTCTGCCCCTGTTTTCCCTGCCGGCTTGGGACTCCAGATCCCTGCCTACTTGTGCCAGACACACTTGCCGGCCACAAACACAGACCCAGCTCTGAACCATGTCCCACAAACTTCAGGGTTAACTGAAAGCAGCTTAAGAAGTCTTTAACACTCAGATGCCCAACTCTCAATGGGGTCTAAACCCAAATAAATCCATTTTACCCTGTATAAAGCTTATGCTCATAAATTCTTCGCCCTCTATAACACTGATAGAGAGCTATGCACAGCTGTTTGCCCCCCCCCCAGGTATTAATACGTACTCTGGGTTAATTAATAAGTAAAAAGCGATTTTATTAAATATAGAAAGTAGGATTTAAGTGGTTCCAAGTAGTAACAGACAGAACAAAGTGAATTACTACGCAAAATCTACACCTAATACAGTAAGAAAACTGAATACAGATAAAACCTCACTCTCAGAGGTGTTCCAGTAAGCTTCCTTTTACAGACTAGTCTCCCTCTAGTCTGGGTCCAGCAATCACTCACACCCCTCCGTGGTTACTGTCCTTTGTTCCAGTTTCTTTCAGGTATCCTTTGGGGGTGGAGAGGCTATCTCTTGAGCCAGCTGAAGACAAAATGGAGGGATCTCCCAAGGCTTTATATAGTTTCTCCTTGTGGGTCTAAACCCCTCCTTCCACCTGTGCAGAATTACAGCTACAAAATGGATTTTTGGAGTCACATGGGAGAGTCACATGTCCATGCATGACTCAGAACTGTACAGGTAGCAGCCATGGTTCACATGCTACCTTGAAGGTCCTTAAGTAGACTTCTTATGCAGATTGGAGCCTTCCAAGATCCATTGTTTGTTAAGTGTTTCTTGATTGGGCACTTAACTTGCACATTCCTTTCTCAAGAAGCTGACCAAATGCTTTACTAAGGCTGCTTAGAAATCAAGCAAGTACACAGCCGATATTCATAACTTCGAACACAGAAATGATACAAGCACACAAATAGGAGGAATAGATTCAGTAGATCATAACCCTTACAGAGGTATGTTACATGGCATATGTAGCATAAAACATATTCCAGTTATGTCATATTCATAAGCATATTTCCATAAAGCCTTATGGGGTGCAACGTCACAACAAGTGTCTGAATCAAAAATCAAAAAAGTCTTTGCAGAGGCCAGCAATAGAAGAAAATTGAAAATGTTACCCTAGACCTCTATATGTGATTCCTCCAGGTTAGGTTTGAGACACATTGGTGGGGATGGTGTGGGCTAGAAATGCTGCTCTCTGTACTGTACCTATGCTAAAGAGCAAGTACTGCAGTCTCCAGGGCTGCCAAACTGGCACTTTTCATGAGCACTAAAATCTCATAAATTTAAAAAGAAGGTGACCTGATAAGACCTGATAAGAATCAGTTACAGAGGGGTTAGCCAGCCTATTTTTTCTGTAGCACTCTTCACGGTAATTTCTAAACTCCTTACAAGGTTAAGGCTACATTACAAGGTAAAATTCACTTTCCTTCTGTTAAGCCAGGATTGAAACTAAGAGCAATATTCTCCAGTGGATAGGGTGCTGGTATGAGACTCAGAAGACTGGTATTCAATTTCTGGTTCTCCGATAGGCCTGCTGTGAGTCCATCTCTGTTTTCTCCCAGTTTATGTATGTCTTGGCTATTTAGATTACAAACTTTCCAGTGAAGGGACTTGTCTTAGGAGGTATTTGTACAGTGCCTAGCACAATGGTGTGCTGATCTCAATTGGAGTTTCTATGCCCTACAGTAATACAAATAATCACAATGAGGCTTCCACAGGATCTCAGGGTATGCCTAACATAATACTGAACATCTGAACCTATAGACAATGTAGTCCAATGGATAGGGCACATGCCTATAAATTAGACCTGCTTCCCTTTCCGCCTCTTTCATTTATCTGCTATGTGCACTTGGGTAAGTCTCTTTACCTCAGTTTCCCCTTCAATAAAATAGGATTAATGATATGAACCTTTGGAAAGCACTTTGAGATCTATGAATTAAAATTATTTGTCTGCACCTTGTTATGCTTCTGACTAAATGTTAGAACTGGTTGAAAAATGAAAAATAATTAGTGTTATGAAGATTTTTTGAAATTTCTAAATTGTTTGCTTTTCAAAGCGTTTGAAACAATGTTTTTCTTTTCTTTTCTTCTCCATGGAATTTTAAATTTTCCCCAAATTATTATAGAAAAATATCTACTAAAATATGTCACAAATTTTACATTTAAAATGAAAAAAAAGGATAAAGTCAACAATGTTTCACCAAAAAAAAAAATCAATTCTGTAAAATGTGTTAATTTTTTTACCAGCTCTACTAAAGATATTTTGAATAGGCCTAATTGATACACAATACTTCAAAAAATCATCCTACCACCTACTTTCTAAAATTTCTTATTACTCCCCTCACTCTCCACCTCCAACACACTCCATCCTAAAAAGCTGGATCTTTTAGGAAAGATTTATTCTTTGTTTATTTAAAAAATAAAATAAGGATACAGCATATGGACGTGGACAAGTGACTTTGACCTTTGGACATTTAGATTCAAATCCTGTTAGAAGGTTCTATTTACAAGTTAGAATTAAATCCTTCATATCTAATAAAATCTGGGAGAGAGTTATTGTCAGGGCTGGCTCCAGCGTTTTTGCCGCCCCAAGCGGCGGAAAAAAAAAAAAGACACAATTGGCGGCACTTCGGTGGCAGCTCTACCCCGCCGCTTCATTCTTCTGCAGCAATTTGGCAGCAGATCCTTCCCGCCGAGAGGGACTGAGGGACCTGCCACCGAATTGCCGCCGAAGAGCCGGACGTGCCGCCCCTTTCCATTGGCCGCCTCAGGCACCTGCTTGCTGCGCTGGTGCCTGGAGCCGGCCCTGGTTATTGTGTCCATTGTTAGCGGCAATCTATGATATGGAACTTGCCACATTGAGCCACACTTTTGTGTGCTCTAGACTGGATTATTATAATGCACTCTCCATGGGGCTATTCATGTACTGTAGGGGATCATCCTGAATTTGTAGCCAGATTGACTAAGTGAACTAATGGAACTTTTCCGTCACTAATTTATATGCAGACTATTAGAAAGCAACAGAATGTGGGAGCCCACTTACTTGATGAAGTTGGACCTCAGAATTTTGGGACGCTGTCCCCTTCTTATTGGTTTCCAGATACATTTCTACCCAGTCTTGCAAACAACAACATAGTACCTTTACAGCCCTGAATAGTCCCATTGAAGTCAGTGGCTTGCTCCTATAGATAGATACTTGTGTGCTTAAATGTTTGCAGGCTTAGTCATGTAGGTATAGAATTCAGTCTTCAAAACCCTACATAGTTTGGGTCCTATCTTTTGGATAAACTAACTTTCTTCCTCAGCATGCTCTGAAAGTTGAGATCAATGGATGAACTCTTGCTAACAGTCCATAGCTTAGAATATCTGGGAGCCTGGGGCAGAGTATTTCCAGTGGAGGGGCTGACACTACTTCCCCCTCATTTATTCAAAAGAACACAAATTTGTTAACCTTCGGAACATGGTGGAAAGTTCATCTGTTCTCTCAGACTTTTGTTTGAGAGAACAGGGGAAGAGGATACATTATGTTAAATCAATAAATCATGGGGCAGAGTCCTTGATCATTAGAAAACCATGGCTAACTAATTTTGCATGTTTTTAAAATTTTCCCCAAGCTCCAAAAGACAGGATGAGGAACTTGTAGGAACTAAACAAATAAATCAGTAATATCTGGTTCAAAGTTGCATCAGCAGATGTGTGTGGAGAGACTTCCTTTGTTGGTTCCTCACAAATTTCAACACTTTTTTTTTTAAATTCAACATTCTAAGTGATATTTTTAGACTATTTGATCTGAGAATTATTTCTTCATTTTAGATTGTAGTACATGTGTTATAATACCATCTAGCCTCATCCAATTGGAAAAATGCTGCATAGGCATCTTTCCAAGATTAGATTGACCTGATACTAAAATCAGATTAGTCAGGAATCAGGATGCTAATTAGATGTTGTCTAGTTTGTATAAGTAACGTTGGGAGAAAAGGTTATATAGTCTCCTTTCTCAGGATTTTTGTTATGTTTTCAATTTATTGGATGCAGAAAAAATATATGTTGCTTTATACGATAAAGTTGTAGCACTAAGAGAGATGTAAGAATTCTACGGAGTGTATCTAGAGGTAAAAATAGCAGACTGAGTGTCAGATGTCTAAATTCTGTTCCCAGCTCTATCACTGACTTAGTGCTTGATCCTGTAGAGTCCAGAACACTCTGGTCCAAATTCAATGAGGCGCATTTTTAACTTTAAGCACGTGCATGGCACCATTGAAATTAATGGGCCTACTCATACACTTAGGGTGAAATTCTGGCCCCATTGAAGTCAATTGGAGTTTTGCCATTGATATCAATGGGGGCAGGATTCCATCCTTAAAGTTTAGCATGTGCTTAGGTATTTCACTGAACTGGGGCCAGAGTGCTCATCACCTTGCAGGATCAAGCCCTTACTGTGTGACCTTGGCTGCATCACTTAATTGCTCTGTGTTTCAGTTCATCAATCTATACACTGGGTATAGTACTTCAGAGGGGTATTTGGCGGGCTGAGCAAATCCAATGAAGAGATAGATAATGCAAAACTGAACACATAACCAAGTGATATGTGCCACTTAGGTATGGACCTTTACCTGGTCATCCAGGGCTGGATCCAAAATTTTCAGTTGCTGCCTAAAGTTAGAATTTGTTATTAATAAATTATATTCATCAAACCATAAACTGTGTTAAATTTAACAAGTATTGTGAATATATCAAAATTAAAGTACATGGAGTTTTCAGACATCAGTCTTTGGGCTAAATTCTTAGCTTATTTATGCCATATGAACTTCCGAGTAACTTCATTAAATTCAGTAGAGTTGCTGTGGATTTGTTGCAACTGAGATCAGAATCTGGCCCCTGGTGTGTACTGCATATGCTATACCCAAACCTCATAAGGCCTATTTTTCCATATAGATATTTTCCATTTGACTGTGAAGTACAGTTTTACTGACTGCATAGGAACTAAACCACCCTGAGAATACGATTCACTCTCTTCACTATATTAGTTATTTATTTAAATACCTGGAGATCCAGGAGCTGAGTTTTCTCAAAATCACAAGTTCCTGTAACACCTAACATGCTGAAAGCAATGTATGCTGTCTTTTCTTCTTTATTACCAGAAAATCAATGTAGCTTTTATTTATAATTTTTAAAGATGTTTGAAGCTTAGAAATATTGAATGAAGATTAGCCAGAAATAGGCAAAGTCTCAAAACCAACTCATGATTTTGGATGCTCAACTTGAAACACCCTGTATGGGCCTGATTTTCAGAAAGTGCTGAGCATCATCTTTTGAAAAGGAGACCCCCATACAGAGGCTGAATTTGGCCACCCAGAAGTGAAGGCACCCAAAATTATTAGTTGCTTCTGAAAATGTTTTTTATTTATAAATAAACTAAGATATGCTTCATCTTTCTTTGCATCATATGTAAGCAGTCATAGAGAGAGTCTGGGAATATATGAATTTAAGCAAGTCTGCCTGTTTCCCAGTATCATTGCAAGTTTGAGTATCATTTCCAGCACACATTTAATTACAGTTTATCGTGTAGTGCAGTAGATGAATTTTGATACTTGTTATTTTTGAATTGCTCTGGAATGACTATATTTTTACACACATGTGTGAGTGTGTGTGTGTTCATTTATATATCAGAACACTACTAAGAAAGTAAAAGACTTTCTAATACAGTCATTGTATGGATGTCTGCACTGGGAAACCTGAGCTTCATTATAATCAGGAGTCTGTTGTTCACGGGACTGCTTATTTAAGACAACTGTTGTTCCTGTGTGGAATCTTGTATGCAATGTGTGAATTACATTACTAATTTACTATCTGATCAAATGTTATTCCTTTGTAATGTGCCCCATTCCCTGTAGCTCCAGTCAAGTAGTTCTAAGACATCTCACATCTTTAGTAAAGAACTTCTCAGTTGATTTCAAGTGGGGTGCCAAAAGTCTCACTTTTCTACTTCAAATAAATTACTCTCACACTTCACAGCCATAGCTATATATTCTTTGTTAAATGTGTGTGTGTTTTGTGGGTGAGAGTGCAGTGTGGTTTGAAGAGTTGTCAGATGTTTTATTTTTAGAAAGAGACAGATAGTATTTTGCGATATAATTATGGGTTAGTGAAGTTTCCTTGAGAAATAAAAAAAGCCCTAAAAGCTCATGTTTTACTCCTATATGTATTTTACATTCAATACCTCATTTGCCACCTCCTCCTCCAATATTTTATAAATCTGTTAATTAATGGTCTTTATTCTCCTCTCAGTCTGGTCTGAGAAATGTTTTTATGATTATATTATTAGGAACTGATGATAACGTATGTGGGAAAAGGTATTTTTTTTGCATGTAGGCTTGCCAATCACTATGGAAACAAGCAAATATTTGTAGCCCTCAAATACTGAATAATACCTACTGGGTATTTTGGTATTATAAAGCTACTCTTTGAATGTAAACACTTTCTTTCTAATGGCAATGTTCTCTACTGTAATTTATTTACATTTGTAATATTCTCATCAGATATTAATCCAGTAATTTAAAGCTCCATCAAATTCCAGCAGTTTTTGAAACAGCCATTTTATCAGCAGGTGGCTGAAGCATTAGACTTTTTTTAAACAATCACTTCAAATTTCAGTGAAAACAGTTTTATTACAAAAATATTTTCCACTGAAGAGAGGTATGCAGATATATGCACTGACTAATAGTGTGTCATTAAAGCAATATTGACAAGGCTGCAAAAACTTTATGTGGCGCAATCAAAGAATATTTTGCCAACTCCACAAACGATAAAACTCACCATTCCAAACCATGTCATTCCTCTCATATAAAATGGGAATGAAGCTTCAAAATATCAAGAGGCCTCATCTCTTCATGATCCTTTTTCTTTCCCAACATGGACATTTCTCTTCCTTCTGATAGAAACAGGATGCATGATGAAGAGATGGTCTGTTTGTTCTGTGTTTGTACAGCACCTAGTACCATGGAGTCCTGGACCAGGACTGGGGCTCCTGGTGCTACTGCAATACAAATAAATAAAATAATCATAATCCTAATAGTAATGACAATGATGTATATGAAACACTTGATATTCAAAATTAGGAGGAAATAAAAGAAGAGGATAGGAGATAGAAAGGTCAATTTTTAAGTTCATATCAGTAAAGCTTGTTGAGATAAAGTCCTATAGAGGTTAATAGAACATAATGAACTTTCAGCTAAATTGAACTGAGAATTATATTCTTGCTATTGTATTCTATGGGATGGTTAAAAAACTGTAAAAAGGAAATTATTCTTTTGTCAGTTCTATAGCTTTTTAGAATCATTTCAATAGAACCCTACTGGTTTCATACCTATTTCATTTTATAGCAATTTTCCAAATGAGTAAAATTTGACTTTCGGTGAGGCATTGGCTCCTAACTGCCTAAGTAACTTTTGAAAATGGGACTCAAGCTCCTAAGCTACTGAGGTAATTTTGAAAATTGTATCCAATATGTCAAATAGAAGGAGGACAAATTACAAGACAAGGTTTACCGCTTAATGAACACGTAGGGCTTCTCTACATGAACAATTAGCTTGTGGCAAGATGGGGTGTGAATCTACCCCACACTAGCCTGCTTCAGCCTAATTGTCTGTGTAGACTCTGCTGATGCACACTAACAGTTCGTTAATGTGCTTTGACCTAGTCCTCTTTGAAGTGGGCAGAGCTATGCTGAGAAGCTTGCAAAGCACACACCAATCTAAACCTTTGCTACTGAGTCCAATTTGTTATTCTGCTAAATCTAGTGTATGAACAATATAGATATACGGAGCCTGTGATTTTTATTCACTTTAAATTTTGGGCCCTCTTATTTTATGGAAGGTTGTGAGTAGCCTAAATCATGTAAGTGATATCTATGAATGCCATCCTTTGAGAAAGTCTTTTAGTCTTATTTGTTGCCTGAATTTGTTGTTGATTATTTTTTTACACTTCTGCAGCACCTTCCATTCACAGATCTTGAATTGTTTTGCAAATAATAAATTTAGCCTCAAAATACCCTTTTTGAAGTAGGTGTTATCCCCATGATGAGGAGATTGAAGCAAAGATAGACTAAAGACTAAATTTTCAGAATTCTAGTCTTCTTTTGTTGTCATAAAACACGACATTACATGTGTAACTACTGATTATAGTGTCTGCAATTTAAAACTAGATGCAAATATGAAAACAAGTTTTTTTCTACCTGTAAATTGCTTCTGTAACTAGGAGGCCAGTCTGAATAACTTTACTCATGTAGTTACTGATAAGATAAACAATACTATAATAATAAATACATATGATTGTGACAAATAGGGCAATCTCCTGCAATACCCTTGATAAGCCTTATTGAATTAAGTTTAATATCTTTGGGGTCTATTATATTACAAATGCAATTGTTAACATGTTATTGTGGAATTGTATGTAATTTCTCTAGTAGATGTGATTAATGCAGTCTCTGGGAAGTTTTAGGAACTTCAAAGGACTTTTTGGGACAATATATGTGAAGTAGATTTTCTAGGAAATACTTGAGGTGAGGGGAAAGCAAATAACCCTCGAAGCTTCACCTTGAGCAGAAAACCATTGTCTGGTTGATTATCTATTCCGTGTCTCGTCACAGGCCCTTGATAAATGAGTGACCCACAGAGTCATGAGAGTTCTTGTTCTGGGCAAGAGAGTGCTATGAACTTAAAACCACAGGGACACTCCTGAGTGGGGTTTTGAAGTACTGCTAAACTCCCAGCATCCATGTTGGAGCTGGGAGATCTCTGGTAAACTTATTAGCATATGTGTAGGTTCTTTTATTGTTTTTAACATATTTTCTCTGTAGCTTTTACTATGAGAATAGAAGCTTGCTTAGAAAGAGCTGTGTGGTAATGCATCTCTTTAGCAGTTACACTGTGTACCACCTCTGAAGAGAAGACAAAAGAAGCCTGCTTGGGCTGCTTGTCTTTTGCAAGGGATTTCACAGTATACTCAGGGGACTGTGAGGCTAGCAATATGCCATCAGAAGGGAGAGAGATGCATGTGTCCCAAGAGAGGCAACAGCTGGGGAACTGGAAGCCTGGAATGGGTACCCTTACTGGGCTATCGAAGGGAATACAGGTGCACTTGCCCTGAACTGTGACAAAGATAACTTATCATCTCAGTCTGTCTGATAAATTACAGCAAAGTGACTTGCCTGAAGACACACAGGACGTCCATGGCCCAACCAGGAATGGAGGGCAGGTCTCCTGATTTACAGTCTTGTGCATTAACTACAAGACCATCTTTTCCAGTCAATAGTTTCATTAATCATCATTTAAGTTAGCTTGATGCTTGCCGGTTTATTTCTGGCCCTGTCTCTGTTTTTAAAGACTGTAATCTATGGGTTGGATTATCAACTATAAACTGTATTCAGAGTACTCCTCTATTGCAACACACACTTTTTGTCCAAACAGTATTATTTTGTAATGCACATAATGAAACCAAAGTGAAGTTTGCACCATTATGGTCAGACAGGCAGCAGACCAACAACTCTTGTATCACCAGGCAAGTTTGTATTTAAGAGGGTTGAGGGCTCCACTGCACCAACACCAGTTTTGGCCTGCCTCCTGAAGCAGAAGCAATCAGTAAAATCACCTGACAAAGAGTCAGGTGATCAGGAGCCAGGTCTGCTGGGGGATAAAAAAGAGGAGTACTGGGAGAGGAAAGAAGCTGGTTGCTGGAAGCTGTCTGCTGTGTGTGAGTCCCTGATTTTGGAGAGTAGCAGAAGGAAGGAAGGAAGGGCGGCAAAAAGCAGCAGCGGTCGCAGTGGCAACAGCTGTTGCTGCTGCTGAAGGAAGCCAAAGAAGTGTGTGTTGCAGCTGAAGGAGTACAGTGGCAGGGGGAAGAAACAATACCTGGAAAGGTGTGCTGTTGCTGAAGGGAGGCCTGCTGGACACTGGGTGAGCCAAGCAGGGGAGCCCTAGGAGTTGGTGCTTGCCAGAGAGCGGGCAGCCAGCCAGCCACCTGGTAGTATAGGAAAAGGCTCTGAGGAAGTGAGTAAGTCCTAATTTCTGACTCTGCTATGGGGGCAGACTGTCCAACTCTTTAGAAGCCCCAGGGCTGGGAAGCCATAGAAGAGGCTGGGTGTGGGTTCCCCTTTGCTTCCGCTTCGTGAGGTGAAGTAATGACCCCGGATGATAAGGGCAGGTATGTGGATACTGACAAAAGAGAGATAGAGTGGAGGCCAGGAGTAGGGCAGAAGACTTGTTAAACTTTGGTACCTCCCAAAGGAGTGGACTTTAGCGCTTAGTCAGAAGGCCAGGTCATCTTAATGACCGTCTGCCAAACTTCCTGGGCTGGTGAGAATCCATCGGTCCACATGCTGAATGGACACATCCAATCCAGTGGATGACTCACTTTACATTTGGGTGCATTTAAAGTATATCAAGAAGAAAATTAACGACGCACAAACATCACTATGATTGGCACAAAGCTTGAGATTCAAGCTGTAAAAGGCCAGTGGAGGGGAATTCTGCTGGCATAAAGCTGGTGAAGCTGGCTCTTACACCAACTTCCCCCTAGCCCCCAGCACAGGAGGCATGCCGGGGTGGGAGGAGTGTGTTGGGTGTGACAGAGCGCCATCATGCTATGACAATTCATATTGGTATAAGAGTCTGTAGGCTGCTCTAACTCAGGCTGAGGCTGTGCTGGTACAGAATCAAGGAGTTGTAACCAACTCCCAGGCAGCCTACCAGTGAGTGGAAGTTGCACCCCAAGGGAAAATCTAACCTCCTAGCTATAATATACAGTAGTATGCAGGCACATACAGAACCTGTGTGTATACATATTACTATAAAAGAAATTTTGGCAGCAAACTTTGTAAAACTAATTATGAAAATATTGTCTATTTTTTCTGTTCTTCCTCCTTTATTTCTAGTTTCAGTCCCAATGATTTTTCCTTTACTCTTGTATCTAGTCAGTATAGATTTCTTCATAGCTAGGTTTCATACGGTTTTTTTTAAATCCGTTTATTCTCTCGTACATTATCTTGTTTTCTCTTTTTTTTATTCTGCTACAGCCTCCAGTTTTTTTTCCGAGTGTTGTTACTTTTTTTCCCCCCCGAGGGGTGGAATTTTCTTAGCATTGCACTAATTCAGCTCCCATTGAAATTGATGGAAAACTCCTATTGACCCCACTGCACGCAGAATTAGGCTAATGCTGATCACTTTTAAAAATCCCAGTGTGGCAACTATTGCAATTTTATCACAAATCTCGTGATATTTGGTGTTGTTTGTAAAGCCACAGCTCCTTGAGGCAACTTATTGTGTGAACCTATTGGTTTTCACTTAAAAAAAAAAAGAAAGTAAGTTCTAGCCCTTATGGTTGCAAAGAAAAGCTTGAAAATGTGACCCGAGTGGACCCTGAAGGCTCAAAAACCAGACAACAAATAAAAATAACCCAAAACTTATTACTTAAAATCTCATTGTTGTTCGCAGTGTAGCTATGTTGGTTCCAGGATGTTAGAGACAAGGTGAGTGAGGCAATATCCTTTACTGGACCAATTTCAGTTAGTGAAAGAGACAAGCTTTTGAGAAGAAAAGCTCTGTGTAAGCTCGAAAGCTTGTTTCTTTCACCAACAGAAGTTGGTCCAATAAAAGCTATTACCTCACCCACCTTGTCTCTTTAAAATCTCATGATTTTTTGGGCTTGACTCATGATATTTGAATGTTTGGGATTGGCAATACTGAAATCTCATCCAAAATGCCTGGAAACGTAAGCATCCAATTGAACCACTATGTGTAGTTCTGCGTGCAGGATAAATTCCCAAGGAAGCCCTGGACAGATGCTCTTTTTCCCTCCAAACCTGCTTCTTAGTCTTAGTCTGTCCCTTCTCCACCAGGGGTTGTTTAGTCAACAAATCTTGGCCAGTTTATCAGAGTCAAAATGTGGGACAAAGACTAAAATGAGGGACACAACATTTATTCATATAGAAAATTAAAATATTGTGGGATGCACCCATTAGTGTAAATTCTTTGTGTAATCTCTATTTCACCATTCTTTATTTCTGATGTAAATTTTCAACAGTAACAGTGAGGGGGCACTAAATTGATGTGGAGTGTAGGTAGCTTTGGGATTAAAATCAATGAAATGAGGGCCATTTGATAGGTATAGTGACCCGCGTTCTCGACGAGTTACCTATTCCTGAATTCCATCCCCTGGTCACTAGCTGGTTTGTCAATGGGGCTTAGATGGGTGAATGAGAAAGTAATCATTGCATGTAGGTTGTTAAGTTAGTGGGATCATAATTCAGTGCCTCTGCAACACATCCCAAATTTACTTAAACCTGTCTTGCGCTCCTACCTAGGGGTTACAATGGATATGAAGCTGGATACGAGTCGACAGTGTGCCCTTGTTGCCAAGAAGGCTAACAGCATTTTGGGCTGTATAAGTAGGGGCATTGCCATCAGATCGAGGGATGTGATCATTCCCCTCTATTCGACATTGGTGAGGCCTCATCTGGAGTACTGTGTCCAGTTTTGGGCCCCAACTACAAGAAGGTTGTGGAAAAATTGAAAAAAGTCCAGGGGAGGGCAACAAAAATGATTAGGGGGCTGGAGCACATGACTTATGAGGAGAGGCTGAGGGAACTGGGATTGTTTAGTCTGCAGAAGAGAAGAATGAGGGGGGAATTTGATAGCTGTTTTCAACTACCTGAAAGGGGGTTCCAAAGAGGATGGATCTAGACCAGGGGTTGGCAACCCTTCAGAAGTGGTGTGCCGAGTCTTCATTTATTCACTCTAATTTAAGGTTTCGTATGCCAGTAATACATTTTAACGTTTTTAGAAGATCTCTTTCTATAAGTCTATAATATATAACTAAACTATTGTTGTATGTAAAGTAAATAAGGTTTTTAAAATGTTTAAGAAGCTTCATTTAAAATTAAATTAAAATGCAGAGCCCCCCAGACTGGTGGCCAGGACCTGGACAGTGTGAGTGCCACTGAAAATCAGCTTGCATGCCGCCTTCGGCACGCGTGCCATAGGTTGCATACCCCTGATCTAGACTGTTCTCAGTGGTAGCAGATGACAGAACAAGGAGTAATGGTCTCAAGTTGCAGTGGGGGAGATTTAGGCTGGATATTAGGAAAAACTTTTTCACTAGGAGGGTGGTGAAGCACTGGAATGTGTTACCTAGGGAGGTGGTAGAATCTCCTTCCTTAGAGGTTTTTAAGGTCAGGCTTGACAAAGCCCTGGCTGGGATAATTTAGTTGGGGATTGGTCCTGCTTTGAGCAGGAGGTTGGACTAGATGACCTCCTGAGGTCCCTTCCAACCCTGATATTCTATGATCTATCCTCCCATCATTCTCCTTCCCCAGTTCTGAAACCCCATAAGAGGGGTCAGCTTGAAGATTTAAAAACTGCACACTCTATCCCATCACTAATTCTTCACTATTATTTTTGATAAGTGCTTGACATCTCTAGAGGAGTAGGGGTATATATCTGCTGCTTTACAGTGTTCTTATCTCCCTTGGTCCTTTCTGCAATGCAAATCTCAGCACATGCATCACAATACTGATAATAGCATCATCTTGCTATTTTACTTATCAATAGTCTGGTTCCCTTAATGGGAGCCTTCAGCTTATTCTTTTCGTCTTTCAGTAACCAGACTACTGACTTGTAATTTGTCATGATGATATAGCTTGGTTACTAAAGTAAGCAGCAATTAATGCATGGTAAAGCACTTCCGGTAATTGTGTAATAAGCTACACATTACCTAGAGTAGTAATATAAGTGTACAGCTAAACCAGCAAGTAAAATAAATCCTTTTGCCAGGTTATTTTAGGGTGTGAAAGACATGCTGTTGTGGAAAGGTAGTGTGAATCCATATTATGCAGAAATCAATGGATACCCATCTTTCTTGACTACAGTAGGAGCTGTGTGACAAGGGCACAGCATTTTTCCTAATCAAGCAGGTTGTGTGAAAGCTAAGAGTCAAGCTGAGCTTGCTAAAACCAGCTGTAGTTTGTTTGCTACTTAATGGAGCAGGTCATAGTTATAACACCCCAAAGAAATCAACTAGTCTCAGCCTGAAGAGCACAGAGAAAGTGTTGGAACTCCAGCAGTTCTGTATTAAATCACTTCTATAGGTCATCTGCAGAGAAAGGACTCAGCAAAATAATAAACCAGTGTCATTGTTGCCTGTGTTTAAGGCTCCCCCTCCGCCCTCCGCGCCCAAGGGAGGAGTATCTGTTTTAGGTTGGGAAGACCAATACGGCTAAAGAAACTGTTCTTTATCTATTATAAGCCCCTTGCAGATGGGGTTTTCACACCCACCCCTTTCCCAGCTATGCAGAATGAGGGTTGGTAAAAGAGGTTGAAGGATAAACTATTATTATTATGTAATACGTATACTCTTGTAGCACCCAGGAGCCCCAATCATAATTGTTATGCTAAGTACATAATAAAGAAGATGGTCTCCGTCCCAAACAGCTTAAAATGTAAGAGATCAGTGTCACACCATACTAAGCCTAGTCCTTTCCCCACAATATTGTAATTATAGTTAGTAAAATATAGGTAATGAATAATTTACTGCACACATTTCACTTTTTTCCCTAAAAGCTCCATGAATCTTTAGTTTTATTCTTTGTTTAAAATTATTTGCTAAGATTTAGGATTACCCTAAATTCAGAGTACCTCCTTTCCTGCAGTATAACACACACCGACCTAATACTGCTGTGAATTATACAAAGCCACATCTATGTGAACCTGATCTTAAATGAAGCTTTTATGTCACACCTTAAACTTTGGACCGCACTAAGGGCCTGATTTTTCAAAGATGTTTATGCATCTAAACATGAAGATATACTAATGGGATTTTCAAAGTGCCTCGGTACATACACCTCTACCCCGATATAACGCGACCCGATATAACACGAATTTGGATATAATGTGGTAAAGCAGCACTCCGGGGGGGGGGGGGCTGCACACTCCGGCAGATCAAAGCAAGTTCGATATAATGTGGTTTCACCTATAACACGGTAAGATTTTTTGGCTCCCGAGGACAGCGTTATATCAGGGTAGAGGTGTAACTCCCATTTAAATCAATAAGAGTTAGGTGCTTCTGAAAATCCCACTAGGGACCTATCTTCATCTTTAGGTGCCTAAATACCTTTGAAAATCTACCCCTAACTCCCTGATCCAGCAAAGACTTATATACATGCTTAATTGTATATACTGTGAGTATCTCCATTGACTTCAGTGCAGTTATTCATATAAAACTAAGCATATATGTAATTCTTTGCAAAAATCAGGGCCTTAATTTGCAATGCAAGAGCAAGAGCGTGGACTAAATATTCCTTTATATGAGTTGATGGTGGTTGCGGTACTGAGAGTCATTCTACTGGTGCTACTGAAGATGGCAAATGATAAAAGTGCACCCATCCAATTGTCAACAACACTGAACACCAATATTATCAAATATTCAACAGTCAGAACCCCTCCAACATGCATCATATCACTAAAGATCTAGAACCCATCCATCACACCCATCCATCTCCTCTACTTAGCCCTTCCCCACACAGAAAAGCTTTGGAGAAAAAAGTGGTCCTACAGTGGGACCAGAAAGTCATCAAATAAAGACTTTAGTGAACTGCCATGTGAAGTGAATTCCCTGGCTCCAGACCCCACCCATAAATAGTTGAAGAATCATGTATTATGTAGCCATTCCTACAACAGCCACCACAGCACTGAATAATTGGAGTCAGGCTCACGTTGTACCACAGAATGGTAACAGAGTGTAGTTTAGTAATCACTAAGATTCAGATGGAGTCTCTAGCACCAGCTCTGTGCAAGGGCAAATGTGCAGCTGCACCATCCCCGGAGGAGCCCCAGGCAGGAACCATGAATCAGAGTAACAGCTTGTTCCCTGCTCCCTCCCCGTGGCTGCACTGGGTGTGGCTTGCTTCCCCACTCATGCCAGTCTAGCTCTGCTGGCTGGTGCACTGAGGGAGCAAGCCAAAGTTCCACCCACTCCTGCCCTCCACCAGCTCCCTGCGCTCACCACCCACCTGCTTCTAGGGTGGGAGTCAAAGTACTGGGCTCTGTCTCCCCCAAATGCTTGAAGTCATGATAAAGGGAGTGCTCACACAGCTGGGCAGGGGGACAGAAGAGAGTCTTACCCTCCTTGATGTGGTTGCATAGCTTTGTAATACAATACAGCCCTTACTAAAGGCCCAGTATTCCCACCCTTACCTTGAGCCAGAGTCGTATCACATCAGTGGAAATGACTATTCTATTTTATGTATATTCTTATATCGCCTTATCACTGTAGTATCTGATCACCTTCCCAAAGTGCATTAAGCGATAACGTAAAAAGCGACAAAGAGTCCTGTGGCACCTTATAGACTAACAGACGTATTGGAGCATAAGCTTTCGTGGGTGAATACCCACCTCGTCAGACGCCTTTCTGACGAACTAAGTAACTAACGTGTGTCACATGTGATTCATTCTCTCTGTCATCCTCTCCAGCGGGAGAATTATGCGTGCAGTGTAGTGTCTTGTTTTGTTTTTTTGTTCCAATGGACATGCTGCCCTGTTTTTATGTCAGAGAAGGCAGGTTCAAGGAGATATGTGATGGTCCTTGATTTCTGCTCATGTAGTTCAGTTCTACTCAGCGTGAATCAGGGTGACCGAATCATGCCAGAATAATTTGGCTTTCAAAGAAAAACATCATTTAACAATTTCCCTAATGCCAGAGTTTTAAGAGAAAAGAATAACATGCACTGCACTCTCAACGCCTTTTCAATGTATTCATTGGTCGTTGCTGTCCAAAGAAAATGCCTAACCATTATGTTTTTACCTTTAATTGTCAAACACACTAATCACATATTCTCCCTCAGCCTTTTTTGCTCTTGGTTGCTCATATTTTAGTTTGCTCAATTCCTGGCAGTGTATAATAATCAATGAAAGGTATTTATTATAAAGAACAAGAGATTAAAACAACTGATTTGGTCCCATTAAAACATGGTTAGCTCTAACTAAAGATGTACTCATCACACAAAATGTGATTTATGTTCTGCACAGAAAAGAAAAAAAAATCCAGTAAGCAGAAAAGGAAATTTTATTGTCTTGCCAATGAATCACTGTCCTGCTGTAAAAAATAAGTTCATAAATATAAAAATTATTATTTAATACAATTAATTTAGCACTTTATTGTAAATATAGACACTGTAAATAATGGCTTTATTTTTCCCTAATGGCAACAGTGCCTTTTGAAATGTTAATCAGTTCTATAAAGTAGCTGCCTCAGTTTCCAAGATTTACATAAAAATAAATATCCATTTATTAGTCAGTTTTATGTGTTACAAACTACAGAGCATGTCAAAAGCTTTTGTTTGAAAGTGGGAGTGACGTTGAGGCTATATGACAGGTTTCAGAGTAGCAGCCGTGTTAGTCTAACACGACTAACACGGCTGCTACTCTGAAACCTGTCATTATGCAAGGCACTGCATTTAGCCGTATGGAGTGGAAATCCATCACACAAGTACTCCTGTTATTGTTGAGGCTATATGTACAGCCTGGGGGAGACCCCGTACCACAAATGCCCTCTGGAGTTAGCAGCAATTAATCTTTGTCTCATTTACACAGTGGTTGAGTGGAGACCCCAGTTCCAATAGGAGCCTCCTCCCCACAAGGTCCACGTTGTTAGCATCACGAGAAGGGAAAAGTCCTGCTTTACTAATATAATTAAGCAGGGTGTCTTTTTTTTGTGGCGCAAAGTAGATTTTTAGAGGTACCCATTCTGAAATGAGCATCACAACTGAGCATTTGTAACCTGTCACAGCATGCATAAAGGCCCCAATCCTGCAAACACTTATGCACATGAGTAACTTTTTTTTTGGAAGTTCAGTGAGACTACTGATATGGGTAAGTGTTTCCAGTATCAGGGCCAAAATGGGGAAACTTCCTGGGCAATTGCAGATAGAAGTTGGAAATTGCAAACGGCACAGACACTTTCCTGACATGTGTGTGCAACTGTCTGTTTCGAGCACATAGCTTAGATGCACAATTTGTAAATATAACTCTATTTTCAAACAGGTGTAACACAAGTTAAGCAAGTCATTCCATATTTAATTCATGTATAAGTGGCTTGATTTTCAGAGGTGTCCACAACGGTAATAGAACTCAATGGTAACTACAGGTGCTCAAGTCCTCTTAAAAACAAGCCACTTTTAATTAAGTGCTTAATTTAGGCACCCACGTTTTAAAATGTTTGGCCAAATCCTCATCTAGTGGGAATTGGAGTAACTTAACTGACTCCAGTAGAACTATTCTAATTTACATCAGATGAGGATCCAGTCCCTTGACTCACATGTCAACAACAGACAAATAGACACACAAATTAAAATGCTAAATAGATCTGTCACTTTTTTTTGTGCCCAGTGTAATGTATATCATAATGTAAAGTCATGAAAAGCTAAAGTTCTAGAAAGTTAGCTAAAGCAGTAGGAGTGTTCAAATACATTAGTTGCCTAATGGAGGATTCCACAGGCATGTTCTCAAGTTTATTCAGCTTAGTAGAAGGGAGAAAAAAGCTGACAGTACTTTGTTGCAACAGGCAAACTGAAATTCATTTAATTTGTTACTTGCCGTTTTATCCTATAAACTCAAATACTTATTAACATTGTAAATATGCCTTTTTACTGGCTCACTGACAGCTCACATGCTTTCTGTGCTGTCTCCTTAAACATTTATGAGCATTCATGAATATGCAAATTCACATTCTAATGTCTGCAAAATGGTTGCAAGTACAAATGCTATGTTAATATTTCATACAGTGATGGGAGCAAATCAACAATCATAAATTTTGAACAAATATGTTGCTTCATTAATAACTAATGAGGCAGTGCACAGAGCTCTAGTTTTGGCATTTAATAGTAAAAGTAGTGTTTAAAAAGAGCTTACCGAGCTGCACAATCATTTAAAAAAGGTTAGCAAGTTTTGCTGCTTACAAAAAGGTTCCTGAAAGACGTCACAAAGTAGAACTAAATAGAGTTATTGATAGACCCACCAAAAACTACTTCTCTTAACCAAGTCTCTGCTGTTTCTTTGCAGATACTGATTTTTTCCTCAGCTTTTAGGTAATTCATCTTAAGCCCTCAACACTCTACAGTGATATACATAACTTGGTTTGTAAGATTCAGATTTTTTAAGACCCAATATGGATTTCCAGCACAACTTGTGGCACTGTTCTGCATTTTCCCAATCTTAATTACTACTATTTTTGTGCATTTGTTGCAGCTTTTCAAGAAAAGATGCATGATATTGTAACCTACTGATCAGTGTGTGTTACAGGTCCCCATCAGTGCCCTGTCCAGAGGGGATTTGAGTCTTGTGGCTCCAGCAGGTAGCTATGGCTCTTTTGTTCAAGCTATAACAAGTTCATACTTTTAGCTCTGGAGGTCCCCAGAATATTAGTCAAGATGGCAGCCATAACATTCTGATGTACAGTGGAGCCCAGGACACACCAAATCTTAGCTTTGCATGGATAGCTAGGAGGTCCTTTATTGTGGCTTATGAGACTGATCTTTAAATTAGGGAGGAGATACTGAAAAACAAGAGGGTGCTGGCTAAAGTAGGTTGACAGACCATAGGTCCTCAAACTACAGTATGATCTACTGTAGTTTGAGGACCCATGGTCTGTCAACCTACTTTAGCCAGCACCCTCTTGTTTGATCTGTATGATCTACAGTCTTGTCCATGAGTTGCCACTTGTCTATAGCAGCAAAGGTCAAAGCTATCTCAGTTTGAACAAATACGGCTACTCTCCATTTGTAGAAGAATACATAAAAGCATAAAAGATAGACAAGTACTCTTACAGGCATAAGAAGAGAGCTGACCATTAGAGACATGTTACTCAAACTTCACATTTTGGCAGCACAGAAAAGGCACTGGGGCTTAAATGATAATTACAAATGAGAGAAAGCTATAGATATTCATATTAGTAATTATTTGTATTGCAGTGGTGCCTATAGGCTAGCCCCTGTGCAATCATAACAAAGAGATGGCCACTGCTCCGAAGTGTAATTGAAATATAAGGTGACAGAGCACAGGTGGTTACAACAAACAGATGGGAGGAGAGCAAAAGGTAACAAGGAGACAATTCTGATCAGCATGAGCAGCAATCACAGCATAGCTAGATACACTAGGGTTAGGTTGGCCAAAAGTGCTCTTCGTTTTTATCATTCAGACCTTTTACATGCAGAGAAGAGATCTCTCCTGCAGGTAATGCTGACCAACTACTGGTGGCAGAGTAATGGTCAGCAAAGAAGACAGAAATTAATAATCCCTGTCCTCTTCCAGGAGCCAGAACTGCCCTAGCCCAAAGCTTTGCAACTGAAACCAATCAAAATCTAAATTAAAAAAAAATGACAGGACCAAAACAAAAAGCAACAGGACTTGGACCCTGTGCATGCAACGAACATTGTGAGTGCTGCTAATCAGGCAGGGAGATTCAGAGATGGAAGATGTTTTTCATTTTGCATTTTATACAGAAACGTCACCTTCCTCCCCCACAGATGCCAGGCATGAAAGGGACTGTCCGCTGGGTTGATCCACATGTGGAGCTGAGTTGCCAGAGACTGGAGGCTGCTGGGATAGAGAGCTGCTATGGCGATGGTGCCTCTAGGTGAATGACTTGACCCCATGATGACCTGCTGGAAGCACTGGATTTGAGGGTAGATACTATAGCTGGTCCCAGAGGTTGGAGCACACTCACCATTCCCATTATGGAACAAATGTAGTAGAAATTCCATGCAGGGATTCTTGGGAATATTTTATCTCTCTGCCCGCCCCCCGAATGGTTTATCACCGAAAGCAGAGACCTGAGTTAAAATCCTGGCCCCAATTAAGTCAATGGCAAAACTCCCATTGACTTCAATGGGGCCAAGATTTTAACACAGGTCTACTGTGTTTTAGATGGTAAGATATAAAACAAGAACTCCTTACCTGAGGAGGTTGTAAAGGCTAGGACTATAACAGCGTTTAAAAGAGAACTGGATAAATTCATGGTGGTTAAGTCCATTAATGGCTATTAGGCAGGATGGGTAAGGAATGGTGTCCCTAGCCTCTGTTTGTCAGAGGGTGGAGATGGATGGCAGGAGAGAGATCACTTGATCATTGCCTGTTGGTTCACTCCCTCTGGGGCACCTGGCATTGGCCACTGTCGGTAGACAGGATACTGGGCTAGATGGACCTTTGGTCTGACCCGGTACGGCCGTTCTTATGTTCTTATGTTCTTATGTTCTTATGTAAGACAATTCAAATTTTGCAGACAGAAAGCAGACTCTGGTCTCACCCCATAGAAGTGGGAGACCCCTTCATCATATTTGGTAGTGGGGCATTTCACCCCTATGGGTATCACTGTCCGCTCAGCACCTTGGGTCCCTTATTTTGCCAGGCCGATTTACAGAAAATTTTCAATTTGACCCATGATCAGTGCTTAAATAGTGACCAAGAACCGGAAAATACATGTTAAGGTTACTATTACCCATAATCTGCTCTTCTGGGTGTGCCATGTTCCCTTGATGAAGAACATAGGTTTAAAATTGCTGATGAGATAAATTAGAAAATCTCCATGTACAGAGTGAGGTGAAATTGCAGTTTGTATGGTGTGGTTGCAATCGTTTGTACTTGGAGTAATATTTCAGAGTTTATTGTGAGTTAGAGCCAAATCCTAACCTCTTCCATGGGCACCCTTGGCCCAAAAAGCAAAATTCTGTGTTTGAGTGCTTACTGGGAACCCCATAGACACTAGAGACTATAGGGTCTAGCACTTGAAACACCTTCAAGACTTTCCCCCATCTTGTGTTATACCTGACATACTACCATGTACCTAAAAAGGCTGTTTGAGGTAATACAGCAGTTCAACATCCTCACTGGGTGAGACTTTGCAAAGGCTAGAGAGGCCTTAGAGAAGAACTCTAAGATGAACCTGCATGCAGCCATCCATGTTCTTCTTTATAGACACCTAACTATCACCAGGTCCTCAATAAACATCAAAGTCACCTTAAAGTACTGTAAAATTGTAATACATGTAACAATAATCATTTAATTGGACTAGAATTCCTAGTGGAAGAGAAGGAAATCATTATGGATGCCTCCCAAGTCACCCTGTAATTGAATATCTTATTCTAACATAATCTGCTTTATATATAGTTACTTTGATTGTGATTTAATTAATGTCTATTTTACTGCTTCCCTACATAGAATTTATTCTATTCTTACAATTTGATAGAGGAGAAACAATAACAAAATTACATTTCTGAGCTCTACTAGTAACACTGGTCTTTGTCTTTTTTGATAAAATGTGGATTCATGTTCTTCCTTGTTGCACAGCGCTTACTAAAAGTTCTTCTTAATTTAACTTGATTAGTGGAGGCATGAAATGCTGAGGTTTTAGGGAGTTACTGAACAACTAGGAAGAATATACATCAGTTACTCATCTGTGTATTTTTTCTCTCTCTCTCCCCCCGTTCGCTCTCTCTCTGCTCTCTCTGCTCTCTCTCTCTCTCTTTTAAGATTGGATAGCTGGGCTTAAAAGACTGAGTTCTGAAGATCAGATACATTCCTGTTAACTAAACAGACATGGACAACTCTTTTAAAGTATTGTATGCATTATTTGCAGATGCAAGCCTGCCTCCTAAAACAACCACCTTGTTTCTTTTCATATCAACGTCCTCTCTCCAAAGGATTGGGTAAACTATTTGACAGCAGAGCAAGACATGGCAGTAAATGTCAAGGGAAATGGATTGGGGTCAAGAAGATCACTTGTTTGAACCTGTTGATTTGTTTTAGGCTGACCAAAGCACAAACAGCCCTGTCATTTAACATTGGGGAGGGGAGAGGGAAGAAAGATGTGGAGCTAAACAGCAAGGACTTGTTAAAAATCTCCAGATCCTGTCAAAATGCCTCCATTTTATGGCTTGCAGTTTGAAAGGTGAAGTTTTTGATGAGGTGTGTGAACAGTGACCTCATAAATTGTTCTATAAAGTGTAAACATGAGTTCTAAAAATTCTTTTTGAAATCCAACTTTAATAATAAGCCAAACCTGTTAGAACAGCCTTAAATATTTATGTGCATGGCATGTTTTCCACACAACTTGTAATTATAGAATATTATTTCTTTTTTGGTACATTTTTAGCTGTGTTGCCACTATTTTTTGACACTTTAATTTACGTATAGCTTAAAAAAAAAAGATTATTTCTTTTTTTCCACCTTAGTATAAAGATAAACCAGTTAAATCATTCCTGCATTTACTGGTACAATTTCAGTTTTTAGCTATGTTGATAATTTACTTTTGATGCTAATTAATTACAAGTAATCATAAAAACAAATTAAAAGCACTATACTTGTAGCAGGGTTTTTTATGCTCATGAAATAATGCATCTTTATGCATCTGTTTACTTGCTATGTAAAAAATGTAATCTATATTCATAGGAAAACAACTTTAGCACTCTACATTGGTGCTGTAAACCATTAGCAGTAACTTGTTTTGAGATATTGTTCATTTTTTTAGGATGGCTAAATGGGAGCTAGCCCAGTGATACGGCATCAAAATATGTCAGGGTGAGTGCTTGAGCTCAGAAATGGAGTCAATGGTTCAGAGAAGGGCAACAAATTTATGGACGCTTGAGAATATAGTTTTATAAAGAAAGGTAAAGATGAATTCATCTCTCTCTACATATATATTCGTTTATCTAAATGTCTTTCAAAATTACATAAAGCCAATGAATAGTGTAAACATAGTTCATCTTTGTTTCTCTCCCTCCTCTCCACAAAATGTAGGTTTTTTTCTTTCCTTCTTGCATTGAGGTAAAACTAAGCTGAAGAGATTGGACTTGCATTTCATCTTGACAGTGGTACGTTTTGTAGTTATGTTTATCTCTTGTGCAAAGAAACTCCAATTGTCAGGCTCATCCTAGTTGTTGACAGTGCCATTGTTCCATATGACCACAGTTGTAACCTCTGACTGGGCAAAGAGGTGGTCTCTGAAGCAGGCAAAGTACACATCTAGGGACATGATCTCCTGGCCAGCCTTAGTTTGCAAAAGGTGTTTTCGAGCAAATATTATTTGGGTATCCAGTATCAGTGAAGAGTCTAGAGCAGCCCATGCCTGCTGTGGGCAGATGCCCTTGATTGAGGGTGGTATGATAGTTCTGACTATATGAGGAGAGATTAGAAAGACCGAGACTGTTCAGTTTAGAAAAGAGATGACTAACATGGGTATGATAGAGGTTTATAAAATCATGAATGGTGTAGAGAAAGTGAATAGGAAAATGTTATTTACCTCTTCACATAACACAAAAACCAAGGTCACGCATGATATTAATGGGCAGCAAGTTTAGAAAAAACATAAGGGAGTTCTTCACACAATGCACAGTCAACCTGTGGAACTCATTGCTAGTGGATATTGTGAAGGCTAAAAGTATAGCTGGGTTCCAAAAAGAATTAAATAAGTTCATAGACCATAGATCTATCAATGGCTATTAGCCAAGATGTTCAGGGTTGCAACTCAGTTCTCTGAATTTCCCTAAATTTCCAACTGCCAGAAGGTGGGACTGAACAATAGGGGATGGGTCACTATATAATTGTCCTGTTCTGTTTCTTCCCTCTGAAACATCTGGCATTGGCCACTGCTGGAAGACAGGATACTGGGCTAGATGGACCATTGGTCTGACCCAGTATTGCCGTTCTTATGGCTAGTTCTTTTACACATTTCCTTCTTCCTTTAATATCTCTCATGTTTTGCCAGGATTTAGCTTAATCTGGCTCTTCTTCATCCAGGCCCTTGTCATGAATAGGTGCTGGGATAGCTGTGAGATGATACTGTGCATTTGATGTGAAGAAGATGTAGATCTGGGTATAGTGGTGTCATTCAAGTCCATTATGCCTCCCAATTCTCTAAGTGATTGTAGGTACAGTAAAAGCTGTGTTATCCAGCACTTTATCAACCAGAAAGCTCTATTAACCAGCATTTCTGATATCTCCCAATACAAATCTTCAATCTAGTAACCAGGACTACTATATTGACAGGAGGTTATGCAATTGCATATTCTGCTCTCTACTTTTATGCAAAAGAGGCAGAAGACAAGTAAGCAAGCTGATATCAGGGATTTATTCAAAAAAGCAGCTTCCAGGGTGTCATAGGGTCATTACAGATTCAGCCCAATTTCCTACACTTTCTAAACCTACAATGATAATTTATGTTGATAATGATGACCATGAGGCATTGCAAGATTCTGAAGTGCCTTCTGAATCATCAAAGAAAGATTAAATTATGTTCAGTATAATTTTAATGTTAAGTATATTTTTAGTGATCTGAGTATATGCCATGCGCTGCCCATAGTGCTATGTAGTGTCATAAGATAACCTACTGTACAGAAAACTTTACTTGTATACACCTAAGTGCTTCAAGAAACCAACCACTCTGCAGTGCAATACTACTATTGGATTGGTGAGTACCTGTATACTATTTAATACTTTATTCATTTTATTGTATTCTATTGGTATTCCATTGGTAAGTATAACTCTTAGTTAACCGGAATTTTTGACTAACTGGCACCCCCATTTCCCCAACATGATGGATAACAAAGTTTTGACTGTATATATTGAAAACATTAGGAGAGAAAATAGAGACTTGAAGATACCCACAAGTGATAGCTTGAGATGGAGGTGCAGCTGGTTATCATGACCCTCTGGGATCAGTCTGAGAGAAAGGATCAGAGCCGTCTTGGAGAACTTTCTCCTACTGTTGCCTGGTCGCAAAGCTGAGTCATCAACAACTCATTATGAAGACCCTGTGTATTTCGCAGCTAACTTGACTAATTTCTGCAGCAAGGCCCCTTTATTCTGTGACAGCTTTAAATAAATTAAGAGGGAGGATTTTATGTGATTAAATATGAAACCAAATCAAGCAGCCAGAACAATCTTCTTTGTTTTATTTAATTTAATATTAAATTCAATGCATTTTTGTGTTGCCCCTCAATTCAATTTTCCATGTGCTGCAAATATTTACATTGAAAACAATATGTAGAAGGTCTTGAGGGGAAGGTGTTAATTGTGGCAGCTGGGTAAGGCACAGTTGTGGCTTTTGCCAACCATAAAGTCCAGAAATTTCGTTTTCAGAAAAAATGAAAGCTTCGATTTTGCATCAGAGTTCTGTGGCAAGGGCTAGATCCTATGGCAAAATCTGCAGCTGTGAGTGTGTTGAGTGTATGGGCACACACAGTGTCAATAAGACTGTTTGCCCTCTGTCCATAGCTAAGAGATCATCCGCCAGTACAAATATTGCTGACTGTTGCTCTATCTAGATCTAAAATCAGATGGAGTAGGATCTGGGACAGATATCTGGTGTATATGGAGACAGCTCTTTGCCAGGTTCTTGATTACCTAAACCAGGCACCAGGCATGAATTTGTTCCAGAGTATTTAAGGGACAACATGGTAATTCTACAAATACTTCTTAAAGGATAGGACATTGCTATTTAGTTGGTTTCCCCCCTCAAAGAATAGTGGATTCAAGATTTTTTTAAAGGGACAGTTTCATACTGGAGATGAGAAAAAAAATGCTGATGATAAGGAGGGGAAAATTCTACTGTAAAACTGTTTGCCTAAAGAGGTTGGTATGAAAACTTAGAAGTGCTGAAGGTCAGTATAAGGTAGAACATATTATGGGTACAAACATATGAATTGCCATACCCAGTGAGCTCAGCAGTCCATCTTGTCCAGTATCCTGTCTCTGATAATGGCTAACACCAGATACTTCAGAGCAAGGTGCAAGAAATACAACAGTTGGGAGTTATGGAATAATTGGCCGAGAGGGAACATTTCTTCCTTACCTCCATTGGTTAGAGACTGGCTTAGGAACAGAAGCATGAGGGTTTCTGCCCTTCCCAAACTTTGGTGTTTCTTTTTTGTGGAGAGGGAGCAGAAGGAATGGGGCATTCCTCATTTTTTTTTCAAATGTCCTTATTTCTGTAATTATGTTCTTGTTACACAAGTGGTTGGACTAGCTACCACAAGAGGTCCCATACACCCCTGTCCTCTATGATTCCAATCAAATTAAAGCTGTCCAAAATAGTCCAACTCGCTTTTCTTGCTAATCCTTCTCTACTTCTTCCTTTCTCTAGTGCCACTGACAAATACAATTTGCCCCCCATCTCTCTGGCTAACCAATTCGGTGTCATCCTTGATTCCCTTCTCTCTTCCTCGTCCCTCATCTTGAGTCACCTTCTCTATATTGCCACCCAAATTCATTGTCTCTTCCTAACCCATTAGAATCCTTTCCCACATGCTAGTCATTTCTCCCTTGATTACTATATCCTTCTCCTCTATGATATCCTTGCCTCTTAATTCTCCCCTCTCCAATCTATCCAAAATGCAGAGGCTGCATTGCCTTCCTCTTCCACTGACTACATCGCATCATCTGCCTCTTCATTAGCTTCTGACCTATTGCTTCAAACTCAAGTTTTTTGTCCTTACATTCAAAGCCCTGCTGAATCTCACCCCACTCAGTCTGTGACCTTATTTCTTCCTATAGTCTCTCATTTCATACACTCTCCCAAATCTCTCTTCCCTTAATGCTTCCTCCCATCCCCTTAAATATTCTTACCTTCACACCACCTTCTATGCTTGAAAACTGTTCCAATTCTGATTCAAGAGCCCTGTATTTCCTTCCAATCCATCCCTACACCCATTCATTCTGGAAATCCTTCCTACTTGATTTGACTCACCAATAATCTGTCCACATCTGCCTTTACCTAAAGTGTTGCTCCATCTTTGTTCTATCTTTCATTGTCTTGACTGTCAGAGACTGAAAGCTCTGCAGGTCAGGGGATGTTTCTGATGGATTTTGTAAAGAATTGCCTATATTTGCAGAACTATATACAAGATTAGTAAAAATAACATTTGAAGTTTAATTCTTGTATTACCTTTGACAATAAAAATTATGTTTTAGAAGCTTTATCCCTGGCTGGATTTTGAAAATTAGCTGAGCACTCACAGCTCCTATTGATTTTTCATGGGACCTGGGGTTCCTCAGGAAGTCTGAAAATCAGGCCATTTGTGTCTAAAGTTGATCACAATGTATGAAATGAAACACCTGTCTCATTCTGAGTTACTCCACTTATTGACCGAGACAAAAAGCAACATTTGGAAAACAAATTTTGGTAACACTTTGAATTAGTATTCTAAAAGAAGCTTTAACTGCTCACTCAATTTACATGCATAGGATTTTATTGCACAATAAACAATTATTAAAACATATTTGTAGAGGGTAATATACAAAACAGATACAGTACCTAAAAATATGTATTTGTTAGACGGTTGCTAACCTTCTATCTATGGTATATGCATATAATAATCAGCTGCTATGTAATACATGTCCAATGGCCATCTCAAGAAATCTAGAAAGGTACATTTATATACAATAGTTATTGTATGTTAATTATTAGCACCAAGTATACAGGAGAGGTTTAACCATGTAATAGATATAGATCTATCTAAACACTGTTAAAGCTCAAGCAACAAGTTTTTGTTAATCAAATGGTATTGAATTAACATACTGTGTAATAATTGCCTTGTTAAATTTAAATTAAATCCTTATTTGAGACACATAATCTGGAGTGTGACTCACTGTTCTAACCACATTTAGATTGTTGTCAGTACAATTAGGATTTTGAATTTACAAGTTATTTTTAATTTAATCAATCACTATAGCAACTACAAAATTACACAGGAGATGTTCCCCTCCCAAGTGCATCAGTCCAGTTTGCTATACACAGTATTATTGCTAGGAGGAAAGGAAACTTCAAAAGTTTCTGAAGTTTAGCAATTTTTAGATGCTTATCTAAACCTTTTTAGTTTGTAAACCTGACTTACAGAAACTTAGAAATAAGAGATGGGCAAGACCTGTTAAATTAATTACCCAAGTACCAGGGCTGGATTGTTCTCCAAAGCACATTTTCCATGATCCGTCTCATTTTAAATGTATCAGGCAACAGGGCTTCTTCCACTTCCCTTGGAAGACCATTCCACTATCTTAAAGCCTTCACCATTAGGAAGTTTTCCTTATATTCAGCTAAACTTTTCCTTTTCTTAATTTTATCTGACTATACTTAATTTCATCTGGCTAGATACAGGGTAAAACATCCAAAAGTGTGTAAGTGACTTAGAAGCCTAAGTTCTATTTTCAAAAATACCTAAGTTACTTAGGCTCTTAAATCCCACAGACTTCCAAAGAGACTACACTATTAAGTCACTTAGGGCCAGATTTTTAAAGGTACAGTATTTAGGTGCCTAAACGTGCTGGGTGGGATTTTCAAAAGCACCGATGCAGCTAATTCCATTGATTTCAGGATCTTTAGGCACCTAATTACCTGTGAAAATGTGGCCCTTGGACACTTTTGGAAAATTTTACGCGTAATCATTACTGCTATTTTAAATAATTTATTTTAATCTCTTGTGTTTACACCCTTCAAATGCATGTATACAGCCACCTTGGGCTTCATCCAGATCCCACTGAACTCTATATGAGTCTTCTTATTGAATTTGGACTTTGGATCAGGCATCTTGTCCCTTTTAACGAAATTATCTACATCACAGAATCATAGAATATTAGGCTTGGAAGAGACCTCAGGAGGTCATCTAGTCCAATCCCCTGCTCAAAGCAGGACCAACACCAACTAAATCATCCCAGCCAAGGCTTTGTCAAGCCGGGCCTTAAAAACCTCTAAGGATGGAGATTCCACCACCAGGGCCGGCTCCAGCATTTCTGCCGCCCCAAGCAAAAAAAAAAAAAAAAGCCGCGATCGGCGGCGGCAGTTCAGCGGCAGGTCCTTTGCTCCTAGAGGGAGTGAGGGACCTGCCACCCCCGAATTGCCGCAGGTGTCGCCCCTCTCCCTTGGCCGCCCCAAGCACCTGCTTGTTAAGCTGGTGCCTGGAGCCGGCCCTGTCCACCACCTCACTAGGTAACCCTAGGTAATCAGGCCAGATTCTGGCTGTTTTGTGAGACTAATGGCACAAAAGCAGCCAGAGAATTAATTTAACCAGCTACCTAAAACTTCCTTTGAGTACTGGGGCTGCAATTGTGCTTGACCATTCAAGTAGGGGAAAATTCCTTCTGCTTACTCCCTGTATGCTATTGCACACCAGTCACAGGGCTGGGCAGGATTTGGCCCTACATTTGCCTTTTTCTGGATCATCTCATGCATCTCCACTTAACTGGGAAGGGCACAAAACTTAAAAAGGAAAAAAAGGTGATTTTCCCCACACACACTGAATAAAGAAGTTCAAGATTGGTTTGACTATTAGGCAAATTTTCAAGGTGGTTTATATTCTATACAGTTTAGTTTGCTCACTACACATTGTGGAATTATTCAAAGGTCATTATGTTCCTCAAGTACCATTACTAGAGTATTCTTTTAAGCAGCAGGAAAAAGACATTTCATGCACAACAACTTTACTAGTGATTTAACTATAATTGTATTTCTAGACACACTACACCAGAAATTTTGGAGCTATAGTAATTAACAATAGGTTACCAGCATCTGAGCAATATACTAGTACTTACAACATCCAACACCTGGCACCCTTAATAATCTTATTCATTGAATTCTTTATTACCATTACTGGTTTAAAAATTGACCTCAAATTTACAGGTGTAACTTAATGAGGCACATGTTGCAACCAGATGTCCTGCAAAACAGATATCGCATATACATCTTTGTACACTGATAATCCTGAAATATTCATTATGAGGCATATTCATGAGATCTGCCTCGTTATTTCAGTGCCAGTCTTGCACGTCGGTTGGAACAGATGGAAAAAACTGGGAAATGTATTTAACATTCCTGCTAGTTTCTTAAAAATAATTATCTGATTAAAAGTGCCAAATGCAATTTTCATTTTTCCTTATTCATCATACTGGTAAAAGTGTAGTTAAATTGGCAGTGATGCAATATCACAGCATTATGACAAGAATCATAAAAGAAGCGGGCCAGCGCATGAATATTAACTCTAGAATACGGGATTTAAGTACTGTCCAACCTCATTAATTTTCAACTAGAGCTTTGTACAATAATCATATAATAAATTGCACAATAGGCACCTTTTATGTAAGTAATTTATTGAAGGTGTTCTGCATGCAATAGCTAGAGAAACAAAATGCAATACATTGCAGCAAAGTTGTCCATTAGGAACTCTATTTAAACAATATAAACTGAAGACCAAATCCTGCCAGTAGTTGGCCACAGAAGTTGGTTGCCTACTCAGTGAGATTGTTCCACAAATGAGGTTTTAGTATAGAGAAGTCCTGACTCCCAATCAGGTCAAGCTGGGACCATGTGTCGGAGTGCAAAAATAATCTGGTCAGTCTCTACTGTTTTAGCAGGTCATAGGACATGAGATGATGACCAGTATGGGCTCGATCCTGTTAGGTGCTAAAGTCTCCAGGCCCAATCCACCAAAGTGCTTCCTTATCTTTAAGCACGTGAACAGTCCCAATGATATCAACAGGATTACTCATGTGTTTAAAGTTAGGGATTATTTTACGTGATGAGGTCAGCACCTTGCCGGCTAGAGCCTTCAAGTATCTGGGAGAAGGTACTGAAGGCTTTATATGCTTCTCTATCAGTAAAACCTTGACAGAATTTGTTGGTATATCATCAACCAGCAGTGAAGATTAAAAAACCAAAACAAATAAAGTTAAAACAACATCCAAACATTCAAAGGCAGACACTTGGATTTCAAGCTCCAGAAGAGCTCTGTGTGAGCTTGAAAGCTTGTCTCTCTCACCAACAGCAGTTGGTCCACTAAAAGATATTACCTCACCCACCTTGTCTCTCTCATATGCCGGAACCAACACGGCTACAACAACACTGCAGACTGTCAGCTCAGATTGTCACAGGTGCCTCAGACAGGTATTTGGATGCCTAAGTGCTGATTTTAGCACCCAAATGTGGAATTGGGCATTTTAAGGGATGAAATGGCCTCAGCTTATGTTTGAGAAAACAACTGACAATTTCATGATACGGTACTGTACTTTATACAGACCTCCTGCCTACATTGACCCAATGACAATGACAAAACACCCACGTAGTGTATATTAAATGTTTGGTTCCCAACGGTTATGTTATAATAAGGTACAAGTTTAATTATATTAAAAGAAAAAAAAGGTATGGTTTCTAAAAGGACAGAATACTTACAAAATTTATGGACCCATTTAACAGACTGCTTTGGTTTAGAGAGGTGGGGATTTACATGTGCTAAGTGCTCCTACAAATCTCCTTTACCCTTTCTTGGAAAAGGGCAATACAATAATAATTGTTAAATTTATGTGGAAGATGTCTCTACTGTAGAGCTGTGCAAATCAGCAAACTAAGCAGTTGACTATCTGCTTCCAATTTTTATCCTTTAACTATCTTCATGAAAATGCCTGATTATCCTGTTATCTGCCTAATAGAGTAACTCCTGGCATGTACTCAACTGCATGCCTCGATGTCTGTTTGTTATACCTGGCAAGGGGGCTTTGAAATTCAGAAAGCTTGGATTCCTGTGTTTTACAGTTAACAAAATTTAATTATGTAGTCAATCTCTAATGATGTGATCCTAATGAGTAGTAAGTATATAAAAGAGAACGTTAATGCTTAACATGGGGAGCAGGCTGCATTAAGACCAATATAACCACACATGTAAACAAAATTTGTGTTTATGACTCATTCATCCTACCCCATACACTAGGATTTTCTTTATGGGAACACTTCAGGGAATAGCCTATGATCATATTTCAATTGCTGTCTAGATTGAGAAAACAGAACAATTTTTAAATATATAAGAATATTTCATACTAAATAAAATCCTTTAGCAATAATGTTTACAGTAGCATGTTGTGACCCCAGCCAGAATCAGGACCCTATTGCACTAGGCACTGTACATACATAGTGGGAGAAAGTCCCTGTCCCAGAGAGTTTACAGTCTAAGTAGACAAGACAAAGGGTGGGAGAAAAGTATTATTATCTCCATTGTACAGAAGGGGAACTGAGGCACAGAAAGAGAAAGTGACTTGCCCAAGATCACAGAGGAAATCTGTGGCAGAACCGAGAACTGATTCCATATCTCTGATCCACAGGCCAATACTACCTTTATTAAATAAGAATACAAGAATTCAAATAACATTCACTACAGTCCATCTTTAATAATCCATTTAGGGCCAAATTGGGAGAAATACTGCATAAGGAATTGGAAACTCAAAGTTGTTGTTCACAGAATTTCCTTCATATAATTTAATGGAGGATGAGTTGTCCCCTAACTGAATAAGAAGGAGATCTGACCCTTTAAACCCAAAGGTATTACAGAATCCAGGTAGCACTTGGGCCCCCCCACCATCTGCTATATTGTCATTAATGGTAAAATCCTGGGGCAGCATGCTTGAAGCTTTCCGCAAGCCTTCCTTCCCCCACCATAGTGGAAGGGAAAAATACCCATGTTGACTGGCTCTATGTTATTTTATACCTGTATCTTATATAGGTTCCGTAAGGGATGATGCTGTCTCCCTAGTCCAGTGGTTTTCAAACCATGGATCGCGACCCAGTACTGGGTCACGGAATGTAAGGCACTGGGTCACGGTGGCTCTGGTCAGCACTGCCGACCAGGCCATTAAAAGTCCCATTGGCGGTGCTGCCTGGCTAAGGCAGGCTAGTCCCTACCTGTTCTGACACTGTGCTGTGCCCCGAAAGCAGCCAGCAGCAGGTCTGGCTCATAGGTGGGGAGGCCGCAGGGATCCGAGCGCTGCCCTGGCTCCGAGCACTGGCTCCACACTCTCATTGGCCAGTTCCCAGCCAATGGGAGCTGGGGGGGGTGATGCCTGCGGGCTAGAGGAAGCCTGCCTTAGCACCCCCACTGCACTTCTGACCGGGAGCCACCCGAGGTAAGCCCATGCTCCAAGCCCCTGCCCCAGCCTTGAGCCCCCCACAAATCTGGAGCCCCTTCCTGCACCCCAAACCCCTCACTCCTGGCTCAACCCCAGAGCCTGTACCCCCAGCCCAGAGCCCTGACCCCCTCCTGCACTCCAATCCCCAGCTCAGACCCTTTTCCCACACCCTGAACCCCTCATTCCCAGCCCCACCCCGCAGCCCTCACCCCTGCATCCCAACCCTTTGCCCCAGCCCTAAGCCCCTCCCACACCCCAAACCCCTCATCCCCAGTTCCGTTGGGTCGTGGGCATCAACAAATTTCTTCAACTGGGTCGCCAGAAAAAAAGTTTGAAAACCACTGCCCTGGTCAACCTTCTCTCCTCCCAATCCATAGAAATAATACAATTAGCCTCACCACACTGCTGTGAGGAAGGGAAGTCACAGCACCTCCATTTTATAGATGAAGAAACTGAGGTAAAGAGATATTCAGGCCAAATGTTTCAAAGGTGGCCTCTAAATTTAGTAGGTCAATCTGAGACAAGGGCCTCATTTTCAGAGGGGTTAAGAACCCACTATATTTGAGAAATTGTGGCCCAGATTTTTAAAGGCACTTAGGAGCCTAAAGATGCAGCTAAGTGAGATTTTTTTGAATTGCCTGAAATCAATGGGAGTTAGGTGGCTAGACACTTTAAAAAATCCCACAAGGCACCCATCTATCTAAATACCTGTAAAAACCTGGCCCTGAGATACTACCACTCGGGAAGTAAATGCCAAGATAGACAGAAACTCCTATTTGACTCAACAGAAGCTGTGTGCACCCCTGAAGCCAGGTGGTAGGTTTTTGCAGTGGGGCAGCCAAAAATGGAGGCACCCCAAGTTAGTGGCCACTTTTGAAAAATTTCCCAACGTCATCCAGTCAGAGCCAAGAATTGAACTGAGGCCTTCTAACACCTCGCAAGGTACCCTCAGCTGGGCCAGCCTCTGTGTTGTGCAGTATATAGAGTAACCTGCTTTTCAAGTTTTTTGCATTCACCCAGATATGTAACATTTCATGGCAATGCAAGCATGTCCTCCTGCCACTGTTAGGAATAGGCTGCATAAAATAGCAGTGCTGTTAAATTTGGTGTTAATTGCTGTTTATTCTTCTCCTTACCCTCAAATAAACTAAAATGAACTTTAATCACTGATAACACAATCTCTGTCTTTAAATCCCTGTAGACATCAGACTCTCAAGATCTTACCCTGCGCTCCACACACGGCCCTACAGAAAGCTTGTTTATAAAGGCATTGATAGCCAAGGCAGACATTCTCTAGGAAGCCTGTGTGTTCCCAAGGGAGGCTTACTGTACTGATCGTTATCACGTTGTGATTTTTTAAAATATCATTCATTTCTGTGTTTTTATAGTATTTTACCATACAGTGATGTATTGGCTCCTGTTTTAGTGCACTGTTTACCTCTTGGTTTATATATATATTAATTTCACAACAAACTGTTTATCTGCATTTCATCTGGGATACTTGTTCTCAGCCAGTCATTGGTAGCCTAGATATTTAGTTCATCTACGTTACTATGTGTACAATGTGGAGTCAAACTGAGACACTTTTGAAAATACCACTTTCTGCACCTTAGCTTCCCACAGCTAAAATGGTGTTAATATTTCCTTACCTTACAAATGGGTGGTGAGGATGAATTCATTGCTTGTGAGCTGCACAGATCCTATGCTGATGGGAACCATATAAATAATAGCAAGACATGCTGCCTTTAACATTGTGAGGTGCTCAAATATCTTGCCGCTAAGTGCCATAGAAACATCTCTAAATAAAAATTACAAACACCTACAATAGACACCAACAGATGATAATGGAGTTGAAATGTGCCTGACTAAACATCCACCGATGAGGTACCAGGAGGCACTAAAATATTGCAGTGATTTGTATGCAATGAAATGTAGACCTAAATGCTGTATGGAGGGCAAAAGAAAATCCTGTTATTTGGCTTAATAGTTAAGATCTACTGTAACTTCAAACCCATCAGCCAAGAAATTCAAAGCTAATGCTCCAGTTCTATTCTTAAACTTTTCCTGATGCATCTAATGTGTTGCATCCCATGTTAGTTTGGATTACACAGATTTTAGAGAAGTTTGCAATATATATAGTTGCCACAATGTAGCACATTAAGCATGCAGTGATGAGTTCCCACTTTTAATTTTACTTTGGTATTGTTAATAATAAGAATCACACAGTATCCCATTTCCACTAGGTTTGGGATATTTAGCTATTGGCAGCACACACACATACTTAGCTAGTTAAAAGCAATGCAATGTAGCACTTCAAGACTTGAACTCAAATAATTGCAAAATAGCTGGAAGTTAGAATAATCAGTTGCAGTTACAGAGGTCCTGATGAAGTTATTAGTAATCCCTTTACTCAGAAATATTCAAGGTCTTCATCAGCTGCAGTATGTTTGTGTCTAGAATCTCAAATCCTAGTCCCCCCAATTCTCTCTCAGCCCCAGACCAGGGAAGTTTTATAACCACTGACTAAACATTAAAAGATACTCAGCTACTGCTTCTGACTGGGTGTTAAAGAGCTCCTTAAAGTTCTTTCTACTTCTCTTGCTGAGTTGCCATTTAATTTAGTCCATCTTCAGATAGAACAGAAAAACCCTCTAATTCATGTAAGTGACACACATGTTTAAAATTACATGTTAGTTATGATTAAGATAGGTTAACATAACCATTGAAAAATAGTATTCCTCATCTGTACCATCTTCAGCTGTTAATGGAGGTTACCTTTTCACTAAACAAAACATTAAGTGGTCTGCAGCACTATCTATTAAGATGGAAATATTCAATGTAGAACTATGTTTCTATACCAAGACTTTCAAAAATGGGTGCCAAAGATTGGTCTCCTAAATTTATATGTAGATAGGTACATATGCTCCCAGTCTTGCCAAGAGATTCACATTGGTGGAGACCTGGGCCTGCACAGTTCTCTTTGCAGAACTTGAGCCTAGGGGGCCTGATTTTCAAAAGTATTGAGCAACAAGTATCTGTCATTGTTTTCAATAAATTCAGCGGGAACTTCTGGGCACTCACACTTTTGAAAATCGGGTTATTTAATTAGTGGCCTAAATATGGATCTAGAAGTCTAACTTCAGGCTCCTGATTTTGTAAATTGTGGTCTTTGAGTCTTTACAGTAACTCTGGATTCATGGTTTTGTTATTTGCTATCTGTTTTTTTCGGCCTTTAGGATTCACATTTTCAAGGTACCCTCTGCAACCACGAGGGCTAGAAACTTCCTTTTTTTAAAAAAAGCTGAAAGCTGAGACTCTCACATAAGCACAGGGTTCCAGGAGCCGAGGCTTTGAGAAAAACACCCAGTGTTGCAAGACCCATGATAGAATTGAGGGAGTTGGCATTACTGCCATTTTCTCAAATATTATTTTTATTCAAAAATATCCATCAAATAATTTCTGCTAATAATTCTATAGATTGCTTGTGTGTGATTTGTTGTGTGTGTTGATTTGATATTCAAAAAATGTGAGCTCTTCTTATTGGACACATGGGCCATATGGCATGTTTTTGTTCCCTGATTGGATGAATGTTACTGTTACAACTATTACAGGTCTAGTGCAGGTACAAACTCCAAATTTGCTTTCTGCAAATATTCTGCAATATTCATTTCCAATGCATGATTTCAGCACGCAGGGCTGGCGAATTCATTTGGAAGAATATTCATGGAAAGCAAAACACAAAAAGGGGGGCAAACACATTTGAAGAAAATGTGTTAAAAATGTGAACTGTTCATGGGAAACATTTTGCAGTATTCGACATCTCTAATTCGATAACTGAGGGGAAGAACACTTCAGTTCATAGGGCTCTCATGTGCCTTCATGCCAAAGCCCTGCACTGAGGATATTGCAGATGAGAACCAGGAACTACTTTGCCTGGGGAAGGTGCTCCATCAGTAGGGGCTCCTGAGAGTGTTGTTGATCTATCACCATTTAAGCATTGGCAGCACCTTCTCCCATCAGCAACCTTGATAGCTCTGCTGGCCAGCGCAGCAGGCGAGAGGGGAGGGGGCAGCGCTATTACCGTAGCATCTCTGCCGTGGCAGAAGCACACCTCTCACAAAGCGTCATGCCCCTTTAGAGATTTCTATCATCTTGGTACCTGCACTGATGCATGAGGTGTCTGTCATCTGCTTTTGCACGTACACTGGGGCCAGGCTGAATCTTGCCTATGATCTCCTTTCATATTTTTCCTTCATAGGCCACATGTTCCCACAGTGCCGCACATTTTCCCTCAGGTTTCCTGTGTACCTTGTGGTATTATCTAATCCTAACCTCATTTTCTCCAGTCTTCGCTATATGTTGGATGGATAACCCAGGCTTCAGCAACTAAAAACAATTACAGCTGCTAACCATCGGACCTGCATGTGAAGCTCCAAAGAAAACCCCAGTGTACAAATGCAATTGCAAATCCATGTGATTCACCCGCGACGTGTGCCAAATGATTTTGTTTTACCATTTATGTGCAAAGCATTTGTGTATCAAACATTGCTGATGTTTAGCTCCTTGGATTGTACACAAATATCCGGCAGCTGTTCACCCCAAGAAATCTGCTAATGGAGGCCACAGTGCAGCAAAGCACTTACACTTTTAAGCATGCACTTAAGTTCTTTGCTGAATAGGGATGGGCTTAAGCACATGCTTACAATTAGGAAAGTGCACAGGTGATTTTCCTGAATTGGGCCCTTCAGGTTTAATTTGGCTCCAAATACAGGTTTTGTAAAAACAAGTGTTGTATCTAGCTAGGTGCAGATAGCCACACGAGTTTGAGTTTGTAAGGTTGTTCATAGGGGGTTCCTGTAGCTTTGGGTGCAGGAACTACAATTCCCAGGTTGCACCATGGAGAGCGGGCTGTGTGAGGAAAGAGGAGATAGAGGAAGAGAAGGAGAGATAAGAATGTGAGCTCTGCGAAGGTGCAAGGGGAATAAACCTTGCCTTTGGTGTTATCCAGCTTCCCGAGTCTTCCTCACAGGGGCTAAGTTACAACAACAAACTTTTATAAAATGAATGCAAGAAAACAAAGGGTGAAATTCTCCACTGAGTTGCAAAGAGCTCAGATACAGTGAAGAGTCGGGGCTAACAGGCAACCAATCACAGCTCCCTGATTCTTTCTGCCTGGCCCCAACAGGGAGACATTTTAAAATTACGTTCCTAATCGAAGACATTCCATCAGCAAGGAAACAGGTGTGGCGGAGCCTTGTTCTTCCAGGGCCACACCCATTCACCTCCCTTCCCCTAATCTACACCCTACCTCATCTCCCCACCCAGACACACCCACTCCCCACCCCTCTTAACCTTGGGCACACTACTCCAGTGGAGGAGGCCCAGCGGATAATTTGCCTTTGCCAGTTTTACACCACTGTAGATCCTCCCTACATAAGGGATCTCGCCCAGGTTTCAGTTCACATTGCACTATGTAAACAAAGTGAACTTAGCAGCCTGTAGAATCCAGCCCAAAGATTTTTTTTAAAAATCAGAGGGATGTTATTCCTTAGAAAAAAGATTTGGTTTCCCTTTATAAAGAAGCCAGCAGGTTTAGAGAAAAAGAAGCTGATAATGTAAATATGTTTCTGAGAACATTTGCTTCAGCTTTTAAAAATGAATTCTCTTTTCCCATGCCGGCATCCCTTTTGTGGTTGCCAATGGTCCATCCAAGCCAGTGTCCTATCTCTCACAATGACCAGTATCAGCTACTCCAGAAGAAGATGCAAAAAAACTGGTAGTGGACGTTTATGGGATAACCTTTCTGACTCCCATCCTTGAGGGTTTGTAGTTGTTCTAAAAAACATCCTATTAAAATATCCTATTGTATCTGTAGATGTTTTGATTGTCACTATACATGGCCATGACAGTACTTTACCTCTCACCCCATGACTGATTACTTCTTTCGTAGACTGTTGTGAGGTATTTTGTCAAAACATTTTGGGAGTCCCGATACATCATGTCATCCAGTTCTCCTTTCTCCAGTATTTTGCCACGATGTTCAAACCCTCTAACAGAGTCACAGATAAAAAAAACTACATTATATTGGAATAAGGATTGAATGCCTATCAGTAATTCAAGGGTAAAATTATTACAAGTATGTTGTAATTATCCCCTAAGCAAGCACTGTAAACCCAGGAAATTCAGAGTTCTGGTTAAACTTAAAAAGCTATGCAATCATGTTACAATATGGAAATTGAGGATACAACCTCCATTCTGTCCTGGAGTGATACCATGAGGGGAAAATACAAAATAAAAAAATCTAATGTGTCTTTAAAAATCAGTTTAACCTAATTTGGGACCACAAAACCTACTATGCAATGATCACAACTTTATGTTTATTGCTTGGCATTGAGTGGTTGTTTAATGATGGCATAGCATTATTTTTTTAAAAAAATTCTGTAATGCATACAGTACTTGTTTGTTGCCTGTCTGTAGGTTAATAATTATGTTCAACATGAAAACATATTTAAAGGAATACTTTAAAATGCTTTTATTTTTAAAATGCTTTGAATTCTACTATTACATGTACAAGTACAAAAAATTATGTGATAGTCAAGTTGACACCAGAGAATTAAAAGTGCAACCATCCAAGGTGCTTCAGAGGTACTGAAGAGAGAGCCACCAGAGCAGTGAGGCAAACTTGCTCAGATGATGAAGAACAGGTTGCGATATAGGGAAGCAAGAATAGCTACTATGGTGAACAAAATTAAATGGAACAGGGAGCAGAGATGTGGCGATGGGGGCTGTGGAATGGAGGAAGAAGCCGCCTGAGTCTAGGAGACTCAGATCTTTCTAAGAAATTAACAAAAATATAATTAAAAAAAAAGATTTTTCTAAATGTGTGGGGCTTATAAGTCATGTGAGAGGGTTAAGTGACTGCCTAAAGCAATCCAGCTTTGTTCCCATGGCTGCAGGATACGACCCTCGCTGACACACTACGTAAGCCACAGGGACATAAACATAGTGTATATTAGCAAAAGCATTGAAGTAATAGTGCCATCTGCTTAAAAAGGTTAATAATCAGAAAAATGTTGCACGGCAACCCTTGGCACTGTTAGTCTTTTGAATGCTACTGTTACTTCAAGTGGGTATGTCAGGCACTGTAAATACCTAGTATTCTATATACTGTGCTGTATGTACTCTTCTTTCTTCTTCTTTTTCTTTTTTTCTTTCCTTGCCTGTTTCTCTACAATCTGTCTATTTAAATTCCTTCTAAACAAGATGGGAATATCTTTACGCCTGTGTGTAAGAATATTCTACATCCATCTGTTATTTACATCATTCGTTTTCCTGAGGTGTCTCCAACAAATCCTGGCTGGATGCTCTGTATATGTTATTAATAAAACAGCTGTAAAAATATTAACTGTACAGCCTAATTGTCAGCCCTGATTAAGAGCCAAATTTATTCCTGAACGGATGCTGAGACACAGAATGTGGGCTCTTATCCAGATCTGACCCTTGCAGCTCACTTTACATTTTATTCTTTGAACACTTAAACTGCAGAGCTGAAAGCAGAGCTTTCACACACACACACACACCCACAGTCCCATTTCATTTTTCTTTAGTTCTGTGTGCACAGCACCGGCTATGTTGCTAGTGTTCGTTTTATCCTTTTAATTCACCAATTATACCCTGTTGTAATAAAAATATCACCAGCGACTTTTAACCTCTACCTCATTTCATTCGGAGTAAAAGAGCAGCACTCCAGCAGTGTGTTACTTTAAAAATTTGTTGGCGTAAAGAGAAGTGGAAATTCTATCAGTGTTATTTCTCCTTGTGTGGAGGTATGAAATTGCATTTTGATAGCCTGAGTCTAAAAGTTCAAATCCCTATTAAAAGTCATCAAGTTTTCCACACAGAAAATCAGAAGGTGTTATATGAAAAGTAAATTCTGTATGCTCTCTTTCTGGGAAGTGGGGGGGAAGCAAAACTATTTGAAGGAGAAAGATAGGAAGGTTTGGTGATGCAGTGGGTTGGTGCATTAGCCTTTCACCCTGAAACAGACTACAATTGCTGGCTTAGATCACAAGCCAGAACTAGATTGTTGGTTGTAGCCTAGTCTTAATTTGTGCATATCAAAAAAAGCACCATGGAAATACATCACTAGATGGTACTGAGTCTTTCACCCTTAGGCCACTATTGCAAATCCAGCCTAGATCATTGGTGACCAAGAACCTGATTCTCATTTACACTAAAGCCTGTTTGTACCCCCTTTTGAGAACCACTGCTGTAGATAAACAGAGGAGTTGGGTGTCTAGGCTTATCAGGCCAGTACCTTCCATCAGAATTAAATTCACATTTTCTATTTAAAAAAGAAAGCAAAGCTAATCAGCATGCCACATTTTGGTGTGATTTCCATCCTCTGATGAAGTGAGGCCAGAAGTTGTTTTACATGACATAAGGCAGGATTGGGGTTGACTCAGGAGTATTGAATATGGAAAATTATAAGGTACCTGCTCACACCATGCATAATTCCAGATATTGCTATTTCGATCTCTACTCTTCAGTGCCTGATCCTGTCAGATTCATTGAGATCATATGGAGCTGAACCTGCTTGGCCTCTTGCAGGAATAGGCAAGGAATAGTCCCTAAATTTCATGAGCACTAAATTTACCAAGAACATTTTGTAATGGTAAAAAAAAGTGTAATATCTGAGGTATGTGGGGAAGCTTTATCAAGAGAACTACTGTTGTGCTATGCTTTAGCTTCTACAGGCTCTTAGAGGATCTGGAGTTATTTAGTGCAAGGGATAAAAAGACTATTATCGACTGTTAGTCATTGAGAACTTTAATTGAGCAATGATTAACTGATGAAAAACAAAACACAAGGAAATATTTGCTGCAGGAATTCCCTTCATTTCCAGAGGGTTTTATTGGAGTTGTCATCTACCACAAAAATGGACTAGAACATTTAATACATTCTAGCAAGCACTATCTTTGATTTTGTTTATTCTTACAGCCAGATTTGGAACTAAATTCCTTTCCTTTCCTGTCCCTAAGGCTGTCTTGGAATATCTCTATATCTGTTTGTCTGTTCCTCTCTCTCTCCCTCTCTCCCATCCTTTCGAAAGAGTCTAAATGCCCTGTAGCCTCTTATAAATCAATGTCTCTCTGACATCTTATTTACTGGCTTTTCTGCCTCTGCAGTCAGTTGAACCTATAATTGTTTGTTGGACAATTCTAAAAATACAGTATACCGTTAGAGAATACAATAATTCAGTCCTTAAAGGCAGTGTTGTACATTTGAAAAAATAATTAAAAAGTCAGTAAACTTAATTTTTAAAATCTATCATCACAGTAATGGAACCCTCAAATTCTCTAGAAAATCTGGTAAGTCACTCCATGATTGCTCACTTTCTGACATAGTATGATGCTACCTCACAACCGTGTCCAATCCATTGGATTGTAGTGCTGAAGAACTGGCTCACATAGCTGATGTTAAAAGTGCCTTGAGGAGTCCTGACTATTTGCTACAATTATATTTTGGTCTTTAATTGTCAAAATAAACAAATAGAAATAAGTCTTTTGGCAAACTTTGAGCCAGATCCTCAGGTCCAACGGAGATGCAAGAACCCAAGCTGGAGCAAAGGTGGCTTAACCAATCCTGAGAACATTGAGAATGCCAGGTTTGCTCTCACACATGTTAAAACAGGGATGTTCTCACTTACACTGGTGGTAACTATAGTCTAAGAGCTGTTCTAGTGACCCAGGATCACTGGAGCAAAAGGCACTGACCACCCCTCTCTTGCCCCTAATATGTGTCCTCATAAACCCCTATACCAGAAGTAGGGGTAATTCTGGCTCAACAGGCTTCTATCTATGGTCTCCATTACCGTAGTGTGTCAGCACCTCACAATTGTTTTAATGTATGTATCCTCACAACACCATGGTGAGGTAGGGAAGTACTGTTTCATGCATTTTACAGAGAGGGAACTGAGGCACAGCTAAGTAATATGTCCAAGGTCATACAGGAAATTTGTGCCTAAGCAAGGACTTGAACTCAGGTGCTAGGCCAGTGTTCTAACCACTGAACCATCCTTCCTCTCCTTACATAAGAGAAATTCCATAATGGAATGGGCGTAGAATGGGGGCCAAAACTATAGTCCAATATGTACATTGGATGGTTTTAGGTCATAATTATCACTGCTATAAGCAGGCATAAGCTTCTTTGAACACAGTGGAATTGTGTTTCTTTCCATCAGTGATGAATTTGGTCCATTTGTTTGTATTGGAACAGCATGTGCAAAGTTACAATGGACTGAACAAAGGGTGGGAACTAATGTATCTTTGCTATTCAGTATTCTTCTATTCAGCATTCCACTTCCTCATGGAAGCCTTGAGCAAGATTTGCAGAATCTGTCTCTTAGTAAGTCCCATTTAAGTCAATGGGACTATTTGTGGAGTAAAATATCAGGATATCAGAATTTGGTCCAGAATAATTATTCTGAATAGATTCTAAATTGGGTCAAAAATATACAAGTTGATTACTAAGTCAACAAGACGTTTCCTTATTTCATTCTGAAGTAGAAACTGATGGCCCATTTCTACTGCTTCCTATATAGAGGTAGCGTGACCTATGATAAAAGTTGAATAGCTGCAGTATACTCACATTCTGCATAGACACGAGGAGACTGAGGAAAAACATGAGTGCACTGCCACTAGAAACACAATATCTTGTGATATTTGCTAAGCTGTTTCACAATAGAGAAGTTATGCAAGCCCATTAAAAGTACTACAGCCATTCAGAGAACCCAAGGAAAATATTTAGTCCTATGACAAGGAAGAAAGAAGAAGCAAAATACTCAAATCAGAAATACTTCCTATAACAGTGTAGTTACCAGGGATAAATGACAGATGACTACTCCAAGAGACCTAGAGAGATTTCAGACATTTCTGTTTATTTCTAAGTGAGAACATTAACTCTTCTTGACTAACTTTAAAAACAACTGAAATTTTATTTAATTTCGTAACACCGTGGTTGAAGAGCTAGCCCTGTGTTTCACTCATACTTGAGCTCTTACAGGAAGATGAGTGCTTGTGGCATTTTTATGGTACCATGGGGATTGCTATAGTAACAATTCGCCAAACCCTTCATTTATTTATTTACTTTGCTGTAAACTAAAGGTAAACCAAATATCCAAAGAAACAATAGCTATAAAGAGATTTTACCATTCACGCAACTCATGTCTGATGTTCTGATGAAAGGGCCCTGAGTGAGTTTAAAGGACATTTTCAGATAATTTAATACAGTCAAAGGAATGAGATTTCTTCTGAGACTGGAAAACAACAGCTGATCTATGTCATAACACATTATAGTATTTGACAATTTAGCAATCCTTGTGTTCAGCTCCGCTAGGCAGCAGCTTACTCTGTCCCTTCTTCTCTTCCAAAAGCAGACAATGCTTTAGAAGAGATGGGAAAAAATAATAACTCACCCATCATTCCTACAAGAAATTAATGAAGTAATAAATGAGTAGATTTAGGGGCATCCAATGACAATTGGTATTAAAAAAATAATAAATGTATATAAAAATTGTACATACTTTGATTGCATCCCTCTACCTGATTGTCTTCTTAGATTGTAAACTGGCTGAGGCAGGGACTGTGCCTTCCTGTGTGTGCATGCGTATATGAACACACATCAGGGCCCTGATCCAAAACCCCCTGAAGTCAATGCAAGTCTCTCTGCTGGCTTCAATAAGCTTTGGGTCAGAACACATTATGGTAGGTATCACTGGAATCCTAATAGATACCAACAATTATGATGGTATTGCATAAAATCAATAAATAATGAAATCCCATGAGATACATTGCAGGCTGATTTTAAAAACTCATGAGCAGTTCCCCAATAGTCCAGTTATTTGGGGCAGTTAAGACAAGTGTCCGCCCGAGTAGATTCTCTTATGTTTGATCCCATTTAAACACAATAACCTAGGCTTGTGAGGAACACCAGAAGCACTAAAATCCAATCCAGTTACCTAGAGATTAGAAGGTGTCAAGGCTGTATCCCCACTTTGAACTTTAGGGTACAAATGTAGGGGCCTGCATGAGGACTTCTAAGCTTAACTACCAGCTTAGTTCTGGTCCGCTGCCACCATCTCAAGAATTCCCTCCCTGGAAAGCCTTGAGAAACCTTTCACCAATTCCCTGGTGAATACAGATCCAAACTCCTTGGATCTTAAACAAGGAGAAATTGACCCTTCCCCCCTCCTTCCTTTCACCAACTCCTGGTGAATACAGATCCAAACCCCCTTTGGATCTTAAAACAAGGAGAAATCAATCAGGTTCTTAAAAAGAAGGCTTTTAATTAAAGAAAAAGGTAAAAATCATCTCTGTAAAATCAGTATGGAAAATAACTTTACAGGGTAATCAAACTTAAAGAGCTTAGAGGAACCCCCTCTGTCTTAGGTTCAAAGTATAGCAAACAAAGATAAACACTCTAGTAAAAGGTACATTTACAAGTTGAGAAAACAAAGTAAATCTAAGACGCCTTGCCTGGCTTTTACTTACAATTTTGAAATAAGAGAGACTTGTTTAGAAAGATGGGGAGAACCTGGATTGATGTCTGGTCCCTCTCAGTCCCAAGAGCGAACAACCCCTTAAACAAAGGACACACACAAAAGCCTTTCCCCCCCCAAGATTTGAAAGTATCTTGTCCCCTTATTGGTCCTTGGGGTCAGGTGTCAGCCAGGTTACCCGAGCTTCTTAACCCTTTACAGGTAAAAGGATTTGGAGTCTCTGGCTAGGAGGGATTTTAGTACTGTACACAGGAGAGCTGTTACCCTTCCCTTTATAGTTATGACACGCCCCCCAAATCACAGATAGTGTTGGACGTTTGGTTCCACACTGGCTGTGATTTCTTTCCTGGAGCTCTAGGAGAAAACAGAGTTAATAAGACACATGTACCTTTAGACATACTACTGATTATATAAAAACTAACAATATGTTTCATTCCAAGAACAATTGTTAACCAGTTAACTCTGGGAAACTTTCCCGGGAGAGTGCATCAGCCACTTTGTTAGAAGCTCCCGAAATGTGTTGTACTTCAAAATCAAAATCTTGGAGAGCTAAACTCCACCGAAGAAGTTTTTTGTTATTTCCCTTGGCGGTATGAAGCCACTGTAGCGCAGCATGGTCTGTTTGTAGTTGGAAACGCCGTCCCCAAACATATGGGCGTAACTTTTCCAGCGCGTACACAATGGCGTAGCATTCCTTTTCGCTGATTGACCAGTGGCTTTCCCTCTCAGACAGTTTCTTGCTGAGAAACACGACAGGATGGAATTCTTGATCCGGTCCTTCCTGCATTAAAACTGCTCCCACGCCTCGCTCGGAAGCATCTGTGGTTACTAGGAACGGTTTGTCAAAGTCTGGGGCCCTTAGCACAGGGTCAGACATGAGTGTTGCCTTAAGCTGGTTAAAGGCCTTTTGACACTTGTCAGTCCACTGAACTGCATTTGGCTGTTTCTTTCTGGTTAGGTCTGTCAGCGGGGCGGCGATTTGGCTGTAGTGTGGTACAAATCGCCTATAATATCCGGCCAAGCCTAAGAAGGATTGGACCTGTTTCTTTGACTTTGGAACCGGCCACTTTTGGATAGCATCCACTTTGGCCTGTAGGGGATTTATAGTTCCTTGACCCACCTGGTGCCCCAGGTATGTCACTTTGTTTTGGCCTATTTGACACTTTTTAGCCTTAACAGTTCGTCCTGCCTGCCGGATGCGCTCGAAGACTTTTTTCAGGTGCTCCAGGTGTTCTGTCCATGAATCAGAAAAAATGGCCACATCATCGAGATAGGCAACTGCAGATTCTCCCAATCCCGCTAAGAGACCATCAACAAGTCTTTGGAAGGTGGCGGGTGCATTTCGCAACCCGAAAGGGAGTACATTGAATTCATACACCCCTGCCTGGGTGACGAAGGCGGACCTTTCCTTAGCGGGTTCATCTAGTGGTACTTGCCAGTACCCCTTGGTTAAGTCTAAAGTAGAGATGAATTGGGCATGTCCCAATTCCTCCAATAGCTCATCTGTGCGTGGCATTGGATAGTTGTCAGGACGAGTTACAGCATTTAGCTTACGGTAGTCCACGCAAAAGCGTATTTCCCCATCTGGTTTGGGAACTAGAACCACTGGAGATGCCCATGCACTGGTAGAGGGGCGGATTATACCCATCTGTAGCATGTCCTGGATCTCCCTTTGTATAGCCGCTTGGGCATGAGGTGACTCCCGGTAGGGTGGGGTTCTAATTGGGTGAGCATTACCTGTGTCAATGGAGTGGTATGCCCGTTCGGTCCGTCCTGGAGTGGCTGAGAAAATCGGTGCAAAGCTTGTGCACAGCTCCTTTATCTGCTGTCGCTGCAGACGTCCCAGGGTCGTGGAGAGGTTCACCTCTTCCACGCCACCATTCCTTTTTCCTTCATAGTAGACACCTGCAGGCCACTCCGCGTCATCAGTTTCCTGGGCTGTAAACTGGCAAACGTTTAATTCTCTAGAATAAAAGGGCTTAAGAGAATTAACATGGTATACTTTAGGCTTTATGTTGGAGGTGGGGGAGGCTATGAGATAGTTAACAGCTCCTAGGCGCTCCTGGACCGTGAATGGTCCTTCCCACGACGCTTCCATTTTATGGGCCTGGAGCGCCTTTAAGACCATGACTTGGTCTCCTACTTTGAAGGACCGTTCTCTGGAATGTTTATCATACCAGGCCTTTTGCTCTTCCTGAGCATCCTTTAGGTTTTCTTTAGCAAGGGCTAAAGAGTGTCGGAGGGTGTTTTGTAGGTTGCTTACAAAGTCTAGAATGTTAGTTCCTGGAGAAGGCGTAAACCCCTCCCATTGCTGCTTCACCAACTGTAATGGCCCCTTAACCTCGCGGCCATACACAAGTTCAAATGGTGAAAACCCTAAACTGGGATGTGGTACAGCCCTGTAGGCAAAAAGCAACTGCTGCAACACTAGGTCCCAATCATTGGAGTGTTCATTTACGAATTTACGTATCATGGCCCCCAAAGTTCCATTAAACCTCTCCACCAGACCATTGGTTTGATGGTGATGAGGGGTGGCAACCAAGTGATTCACCCCATGAGCTTCCCACAGGTTTTTCATGTTCCCTGCCAGGAAATTAGTTCCCGAATCTGTAAGGATGTCGGAGGGCCAACCTACCCTGGCAAAAATGTCTGCTAATGCCTGGCACACACTTTTAGCCTTGGTGTTGCTTAAGGGTACAGCTTCCGGCCATCAGGTAGCAAAATCCATGAAAGTCAGTACGTACTGCTTTCCTCTGGGTGTCTTCTTTGGGAAAGGACCCCGAATATCCACAGCTACTCGCTGAAATGGGACCTCAGTTATGGGTAGTGGCTGGAGAGGGGCTTTAACCTGGTCTTGGGGCTTTCCCACTCGTTGGCACACCTCACAAGACCGGACATAATTAGCAACGTCCTTGCCCATTCCCTCCCAGTGGAAGGACTTCCCCAACCGGTCTTTGGTTCTGTTCACCCCAGAATGGCCACTGGGATGATCATGGGCTAAGCTCAAGAGCTTTACCCGATACTTAGTGGGAACTACCAGCTGTCTTTGAGGATGCCAGTCTTCCTGGTGCCCACCAGAAAGAGTCTCCTTGTATAAAAGTCCTTTTTCTACAACAAACCGGGATCGGTTAGAAGAGCTGAGAGGCGGTGGGGTGCTCCGCGCCGCCGCCCAAGCTTTCTGAAGGCTGTCATCTGCTTCCTGCTCGGCCTGGAACTGTTCCCTTGATGCTGGAGACATCAGTTCCTCCTTGGACTGTGGACTGGGGCTTGGTCCCTCTGGAAGCGATGCAGGTGCTGGGGCTGTTTCCATTGACTGTGAACCGCTGTTCGCTGGTACACTATGTGGTATCTCAGGCTCTGGCTGAGCCTCTTGGGTAAGGTTATCTGCTGCTTCCGCCAGTTCAGGCTCGCTGGTGTCCTCTGGCATTGGAGTTGTAGACGGGCTTGCAAGCACTGGACTCAGTGCTGACAATGGTTCTGGTGCTGGTTGCGTTGCCAGTTCCGGTTCTGGGACTGGCTTTGGCTGGGTCTCTGGGATTGGATCCACTACGGCTGTTGCAGTCGTTGGCAGGGGATCCGGTTCCACCACCTTTGTTTGGGTCTCTGGTAACACAGACGGGGTCCTGGTGGACGGCTCAGGAACAGGGATGGGGGTGGAAGCTTGCTTAGCCTGGCTGCGGGTGACTATTCCCACCCTCTTGGCTAGCTTCACATGGTTGGCCAAGTCTTCCCCCAGTAGCATGGGAATGGGATAATTGTCATAGACTGCAAAAGTCCACATTCCTGACCAGCCCTTGTACTGGACATGCAACTTGGCTGTAGGCAAGGTTACAGACTGTGACACGAAGGGTTGAATTGTCACTGTAGCCTCCGGGTTGATGAGTTTGGGGTCCACTAGGGATTGGTGAATAGTTGACACTTGTGCCCCAGTGTCCCTCCAAGCGATAACCTTCTTTCCGCCCACTCTCAAGGTTTCCCTTCGCTCCGAGGGTATGAGAGAGGCATCTGGGTCTGGGGTTCTTTGGTGTGATTGGGGTGTAATGAACTGTAATCGGTTGGGGTTCTTGGGGCAGTGAGCCTTTATATGCCCCAGTTCATTACATTTAAAACATCGCCCTGCTAAGGTATCATCGGGGCGATGTTGGTTGATGGAGACTGGTGTGGTGGGGTGAGAAGGCGTCTGGGGTTTCCCTTGGCATGTGGGTGGGGCCTTGGGTTGTCCCCGGTGATAAGGTTTTGTTTCGGCTTGCCCCTTCTGATATTCACTCCAACTGCTACTAGCTTTTTTCTTTTCTGTCACCTCCACCCATTTGGCTCCAATCTCCCCGCCTCGGTTACAGTTTTGGGCTTCCCATCTAGGATGTACCTTTCTATTTCCTCAGGAACACCCTCTAAAAACTGCTCCATTTGCAATAGGAAGGGCAACTCTTCCGTAGATTTAACATTTGCTCCTGATATCCAGGCATCCCAATTTTTCCCAATGTGGTAGGCATGTCGGGTAAATGACACATCAGGTTTCCACCTTAGGGCTCTGAACCGCCGACGGGCATGCTCAGGTGTTAGCCCCATTCTGATTCTGGCCTTGTTTTTAAAAAGTTCATAACTGTTCATGTGTTCCTTAGGCATTTCAGCCGCCACCTCTGCTAAGGGTCCACTGAGCTGCGGCCTCAGCTCTACCATGTACTGGGTTGGAGGGATGTTGTATCCAAGGCAGGCCCTTTCAAAATTTTCTAAGAAGGCCTCAGTATCATCGCCTGCCTTGTAGGTGGGGAATTTCCTGGGATGGGAAGTGGTACCTGGAGAGGAGTTGTTAGGATGGTCTGATGCACCCTGCCTAGTCCTTGCTGCTTCCAGTTCCATCTCTTTTTCTTTCAGCTCCATCTCTCTTTCATGGGCCTCCTGTTTGGCTTTCTCTTCTCTTTCATGTTTGGCTTTTTCCAGCTCCATTTCTCTCTTGTGGGCCTCCTGTTTGGCTTTCTCTTCTCTTTCATGTTTGGCTTTTTCCAGCTCCATTTCTCTCTTGCGGGCCTCCTCTTCAGCTTCTTTCTCGAGTTTTTTAATTTCAAGCAGTCTCTGATGTTTTCTCTCATTTTCTTCTGCTTCTAGTCTGGCCAGTTCTATTTTGTTAGCTGCTTCTTTGGTAGTCATTTTCCTGTTTTCTTGTGCTGGGTCACACCCTCTGCAGTTGACTGAAACTGGGATGTATTTAGCTTAGGCTCCTGCTGAGTGCTGCTGAGTTAACAGAGACTTTCTAACTAGCTACTTCCGAGGATGTAAAAAGAAAAAAAAACAATTCAGCTTGTAAATTACCTTTACCAGATCAAAGTTTGCTCACTGATTGAACCCTTCTCTTAACAAAGCCCCTTGTTAAAAAAACTTAACACCTCTGCCTTCAGGCAAGGAGAGATAAGATATGCATCTACCTTCAGCTCTGCTCTCCAAGCAGCTAGAAGGAAAAAAAAAATCTCTTACTGGCTTTTGGGTTTAAAACGATCCCACCGCTGTGCCACCATGTCAAGGCTGTATCCCCACTTTGAACTTTAGGGTACAAATGTAGGGGCCTGCATGAGGACTTCTAAGCTTAACTACCAGCTTAGTTCTGGTCCGCTGCCACCATCTCAAGAATTCCCTCCCTGGGAAGCCTTGAGAAACCTTTCACCAATTCCCTGGTGAATACAGATCCAAACTCCATGGATCTTAAACAAGGAGAAATTGACCCTTCCCCCCTCCTTCCTTTCACCAACTCCTGGTGAATACAGATCCAAACCCCCTTTGGATCTTAAAACAAGGAGAAATCAATCAGGTTCTTAAAAAGAAGGCTTTTAATTAAAGAAAAAGGTAAAAATCATCTCTGTAAAATCAGTATGGAAAATAACTTTACAGGGTAATCAAACTTAAAGAGCTTAGAGGAACCCCCTCTGTCTTAGGTTCAAAGTATAGCAAACAAAGATAAGCACTCTAGTAAAAGGTACATTTACAAGTTGAGAAAAACAAAGTAAATCTAAGACGCCTTGCCTGACTTTTACTTACAATTTTGAAATAAGAGAGACTTGTTTAAAAAGATGGGGAGAACCTGGATTGATGTCTGGTCCCTCTCAGTCCCAAGAGCGAACAACCCCTTAAACAAAGGACACACACAAAAGCCTTTCCCCCCCCCAAGATTTGAAAGTATCTTGTCCCCTTATTGGTCCTTGGGGTCAGGTGTCAGCCAGGTTACCCGAGCTTCTTAACCCTTTACAGGTAAAAGGATTTGGAGTCTCTGGCTAGGAGGGATTTTAGTACTGTACACAGGAGAGCTGTTACCCTTCCCTTTATAGTTATGACAGAAGGGCATTGCTGGAATGTTCTCTTCAAACTTGAGCTCCATTATCCCATAGTGGGAGAACATGCTAATGACCATCTGAACCACAATTGTAGGGCCAGACAGTCACTTGCTTTGCATGGGTGTGCACGGTGGTGAATGAAGAGGATGCAAGGAGCCTTCTGAGTTACCTCTGGTTTTGGTGCACAGGGGCCAATCACAGTCTCAGTCCTTCCAGATGCTAAATGCAAGGTCCAGAAAAGGATATCCAAAGGATGTGGAGTGGGCTTCACACAGGGGAGGTGATGGGAGGTACAATGCACCTGTTAAATGGTGTTTCAGCCCTCACCCTTGCTTGTGTGTCTGGAAGACCAAAAGTACTCTGACTACCTAGACAATTATTTCTCTGGAAACTACAGAAGGTTCAGAGCCACTCTAGACACAAATACCCCTCTTGCCTACCCACCTCTTCCCCCAATATGAGCAGTATCTTAACACCCATAAACTAAGCTGGAAGAGAGTTTGGGGATCCTCTAATTCATTCTCTCCCCAATGTCAATTGCAGCATTGTTTCCCATAGCATATTTCCCAGCATTTTGGCATGTCTCGTTTTAAATGTTTTCAGCATTGAGGCTTCTATCACCTTAATTATTTAAAATGATCCTAATGCACGATAATTGTGCTGAAACCTGGGATATTGACAGCTGTGCACAACATTCATGCCACACCCAATTGCCCACAGGATGGCTTGGAAGGGTTCATGCACCTAAGCCCATGTTCAAGAAGTTGGCAAACATTGGCTAGGGTACTTTAGAGGTCCAGCCTGCACACGCCACTCCCATCTGTCTGCCCACCCACTTCACAAGTGCAAAGCATGATTCCAGTGAGATAACCGCTTTGTCAAAATCAGACATATTTGTGAAGCTTCAGGGTTCACATTTGCTCTGCTTTTGCTGCCAATCCCTGCAAGCCAAACTCGCATTCTTCATTTTGCAAACCCCACTGAAATAAACCCTGCATGGCTCATGCAGACCCTAGCAATGTGCAGGTCATGATTCAAATCATGATCAGAATGTGCTATTTAAAAATTACCAAGGCGATGTTTAGAAAGACTGTGAGAAGGATTAGGCAATATGGACTGAGCTCTGAATGGACTCTGAAGTGCTGTTTTCCTCCCTTAGGCACCAGAAAATGAGAAGAAAACATCTCCACTGACTTTAATTAAGCTTTCCCTAGGCTTGGAGGTTACTCTCTAGGCAGATTTTTCTAAGCTCTCACTGCTCAAACAAATATATAGTTTCTCTGGGCTTCAGAGACCACCATAGTTCTCCTTCCCACATTGCCAGTGAATTGGGAAATGACAGGCACCATGCACAATGGTAAATTGATAATTTCAATGGACAGGGCATAATGCCAATCTCAAGAGTTAAAAAATACCCACATTGCACAAACTTGTCATAATTATGAGGGTTTAGTTGAAAGGAAACATGCAACAGCATTGCATTCTGGGAAAATGCAGGCAGAAACACAAAGGAAAGCTAGAAAGTAATAATATACTAAATGCCTGTTTTATTTTACAAGATGCAAATATTACACTTTGCAGTTACACAGTAAATACCAGATTACTGGGTAATTATGCTTAAACATACTGAGCACTGTACCTGCAAAAATAATGGCCATGTTAAGGGCAGTTATTCAGTCCCTCAACAACTCTATAGTGTAATGATTAGAAACAAGTATATCATTTATTCCTTTCACATAAAAAGCTGCCGACCTTTCAAGCACTGTACGTGATCAATAGTGGTTTATAACGGGAGTGCTGCTGATCTAACCTAATAACCGCAGTATCACAAAAGGCAATAAGCAGTTTACAACAAAATGAGAAGCAAAGTGTACATAGCAAGTGTGGGAGCTGTTTGAGGGTCCCAAAGGGTCTTCAAGTCACTTTATTTTTATGGGGCACACGTAACCATGTCAAAACTAAGCCTGGCATTTTAAAGTGGTTTAAAACTCCACTGTAAAAATCCACTCCAGTCTCAAACTTTCTTCATAAGGTCTCAGCCCTGAAGCTATTGTTGTGTCTGTATATTTCTGCTTTGGCTTTTTAAAATTCCATATGTATGAAAAGAAAAGAAAAGAAAAGAAAAGAAAAGAAAAGAAAAGAAAAGAAAACTTTATTGATGTTCACGTGACAAGTTACATTTTACTATTTTTAACCCATATTGTGGACGGGGGTATTTTTTTGGTTGGTTAACTTGGCTGTAAAACTGCAACCAACTGCTTAGTATCCTAAGCTGTGTTTCCGTCGGAGTGGATCAAATTAAAAATTGAAGAGGAAAGAAGTGCAAAGGCAGGGTTTTGTAAATAAGTCTTGGTTAATTAGGCACCCAACTCCCATTGACTTTCAGTATTAATTTGGCACCTAATTCCCTTAGGTTATTTTGAACATCACAGCCAAAGCTCTTAGCATCTCCAATGTGCTTTCTTGACAGCAATGGGAACTCCAGGCATAGGCAGCAACATATCGGAGCTGCAATCTGATGTGCAGTGCTAAGGGGGAAAACTTACCTTAAAGTTGGAAGTCATGGTATTGTAGTGTCTGCAAGTCTAGTTATAACAGCAGCAGCAGCAACATTTCTTTTTTATATAGGACTATACTTGACGGGGAATCTACAGTGTTGCCCACAAAGTACCAAGCACTGATTACTTATCCTTTTTGGGGCAAATGTTGTCCTCTGTTTCCATGAATAGAGAGGAAGGAAAAACATCAGTGGGTGAGATATACAAGATGGATGGTTGGGGCATTTTGAGGTATTTTCATGTCACTGGTCTCACTGCTGCGAGTTCAAACAGACTGTCTTTCCCTAGTAACTAAGGATTATTGCTTTTTTAGTAACTAAGGATTTATTGCTTTTTTCTCTCCTTACCTAAAGAGTTTGAATCATTCCTGGGGAAGGTGTCGGGGTGATAAGTGAAATTATTGTTTCCAGGGAAGATAGCTTTCCAGTCTCCCCATTTGGAAGAATTGGCAGTTTTTCAAAGGGACACTATTAAGGGCCCAAAAGCAAGCTATTCCGCTGGTTAGGAAAGATAGAAAATGTGGCAAAAGACCACCTTGGCTTAACCACGAGATCTTGCATGATCTAAAAACTAAAAAGGAGTCATATAAAAAATGGAAACTAGGACAGATTACAAAGGATGAATATAGGCAAACAACACAGGAATGCAGGGGCAAGATTAGAAAGGCAAAGGCACAAAATGAGCTCAAACTAGCTACGGGAATAAAGGGAAACAAGAAGACTTTTTATCAATACATTAGAAGCAAGAGGAAGACCAAAGACAGGGTAGGCCCTCTGCTCAGTGAAGAGGGAGAAACAGTAACAGGAAACTTGGAAATGGCAGAGATGCTTAATGACTTCTTTGTTTCGGTCTTCACCGAGAAGTCTGAAGGAATGCCTAACATAGTGAATGCTAATGGAAAGGGGGTAGGTTTAGCAGATAAAATAAAAAAAGAACAAGTAAAAAATCATTTAGAAAAGTTAGATGCCTGCAAGTCACCAGGGCCTGATGAAATGCATCCTAGAATACTCAAGGAGCTAATAGAGGAGGTATCTGAGCCTCTAGCTATTATCTTTGGAAAATCGTGGGTAGACGGGAGAGATTCCAGAAGACTGGAAAAGGGCAAATATAGTGCCCATCTATAAAAAGGGAAATAAAAACAACCCAGGAAACTACAGACCAGTTAGTTTAACTTCTGTGCCAGGGAAGATAATGGAGCAAGTAATTAAGGAAATCATCTGCAAACACTTGGAAGGTGGTAAGGTGATAGGGACTAGCCAGCATGGATTTGTAAAGAACAAATCGTGTCAAACCAATCTGATAGCTTTCTTTGATAGGATAACGAGTCTTGTGGATAAGGTAGAAGCTGTGGATGTGGTATACCTAGACTTTAGTAAGGCATTTGATACGGTCTCGCATGATATTCTTATTGATAAACTAGGCAAATACAATTTAGATGGGGCTACAATAAGGTGGGTGCATAACTGGCTGGATAACCATACTCAGAGAGTTGTTATTAATGGTTCCCAATCCTGCTGGAAAGGCATAACAAGTGGGGTTCCGCAGGGGTCTGTTTTGGGACCGGCTCTGTTCAATATCTTCATTAACGACTTAGATATTGGCATAGAAAGTATGCTTATTAAGTTTGCGGATGATACCAAACTGGGAGGGATTGCAACTGCTTTGGAGGACAGGGTCATAATTCAAAATGATCTGGACAAATTGGAGAAATGGTCTGAGGTAAACAGGATGAAGTTTAACAAAGACAAATGCAAAGTGCTCCACTTAGGAAGAAAAAATCAGTTTCACACATACAGAATGGGAAGAGACTGTCTAGGAAGGAGTACGGCAGAAAGGGATCTAGGGGTTATAGTGGACCACAAGCTAAATATGAGTCAACAGTGTGATGCTGTTACAAAAAAAGCAAACATGATTCTGGGATGTATTAACAGGTGTGTTGTGAGCAAGACATGAGAAGTCATTCTTCCACTCTACTCTGCTCTGATTAGGCCTCAGCTGGAGTATTGTGTCCAGTTCTGGGCACCGCATTTCAAGAAAGATGTGGAGAAATTGGAGAGGGTCCAGAGAAGAGCAACAAGAATGATTAAAGGTCTTGAGAACATGACCTATGAAGGAAGGCTGAAAGAATTGGGTTTGTTTAGTTTGGAAAAGAGAAGACTGAGAGGGGACATGATAGCAGTTTTCAGGTATCTAAAAGGGTGTCATAAGGAGGAGGGAGAAAACTTGTTCACCTTAGCCTCTAAGGATAGAACAAGAAGCAATGGGCTTAAACTGCAGCAAGGGAGGTTTAGGTTGGACATTAGGAAAAAGTTCCTAACTGTCAGGGTGGTTAAACACTGGAATAAATTGCCTAGGGAGGTTGTGGAATCTCCATCTCTGGAGATATTTAAGAGTAGGTTAGATAAATGTCTATCAGGGATGGTCTAGACAGTATTTGGTCCTGCCATGCGGGCAGGGGACTGGACTCGATGACCTCTCGAGGTCCCTTCCAGCCCTAGAATCTATGAATCTATGAATAAGGCCTTTTTCTGTGTTTAGCAAAAGATCCTAAGATCTAGCAATACCAAGATACTTGGCCTACTAGCAGCTTTGATCCAGTCTATCTTAATTGAGTGTCTACTCTACAGGAACCTTCAGGGTCCAATCAGCACCAGACCAGTAAATCAAGGATGAAGTCTGCTAGTGGGTCCAACACACGAAAGCCCGGACAACGTGTAGCAGGTAAGATTGACATATCTGTGTTAAGTGCATGAAAAACTAGGGTCTAACCCAACGTCTACTGAAGTTAACAATAAGACCCTTTTATTTCACTAGGCTTTTTATCAGGGCCTCTGAGAAATGCCACAAACAAAGCATCCCCATCAAGGACAATGGTAGAATTTTTCTTTAAAGCAGGTTGGTTAAAAGATGTAATCTTCAAGTAATATTTCTCTCACACATATAATGGACTTAGTATTGACAGTAATAATGAATCAAGTTTTGAACTAGTTTTGCCACAAAAGCCTGCAAGCTTGACATAAAAATGAATTTTCTGGAAGATTCAAAGACAAAGTCAGGATTTTATTAAGGTCACTGAGTTATTACGTCTCCTGATGTACATAATGTTGTAAGCAAGACACAAGAAGTAAGTCTGCTTTACTCTGCACTGATTGGACCTCAACTGGAGTATTGTGTCCAGTTCTGAGCATCACATTTCAGGAAAGATGTGGACAAACTGGAGAAAGTCCAGAGAAGAGCAACAAAAATGATTAAAGGTCTAGAAAACATGACCTATGAGGGAAGATTGAAAAAATTGGGTTTGTTTAGTCTGGAGAAGAGAAGACTGAGAGGGGACATGATAACAATTTTCAAGTATATAAAAGGTTGTTACAAGGAGGAGGGAGAAAAATTGTTCTTAACCTCTGAGGATAGGATAAGAAGCAATGGGCTTAAACTGCAGCAAGGGAGGTTTAGATTGGACATTAGGGAAAACTTCCCAACTGCTATGGTGGTTAAGCACTGGAATAAATTGCCCAGGGAGGTTATGGAATCTCCATCATTGGAGATTTTTAAGAGCTGGTTAGACAAACATCTTTCAGGGGTGGTCTGGATAATACTTAGTCCTGCCATGAGTGTAGGGGACTGAACTAGATGACCTCTTGAGGTCCTTTCCAGTCCTACGAGTCTATGATTCTATAATCTCTGGCTTATTAGAACAAAGAGAAGGTGAACCCTTTCACCACAAACTTGTACCTACAGTATGCAGGCTGTTTGACCTCCCGCTATACACTTGGGCATTTCAAGTTTGTAGCAAAGGAGGAGGCAAATTTAAGGAGACAGACTCTTTAATGACAGAGAGCATTGGGAGCTGGGCGGCCCCAGTGAGGATATCATAGGAAAACCACTTACTGTCCTAGAGTTGTAAAAGAAAAATAGCACCATAACAAACCACTTGTGTCCTGAATAAAATGCTGACTTTCCTCTCCTCCCTAAATATCTCTAGGGTAGAATTCGGTCACTGCCTCCTGTTTCAGCTGGTGCGGGGAGGAGCAGGGGCTGTTGTGCTAAGCTCCTAAGGTGGAACAGCCTGCAAAGTGGTGGCTAAAGCCACTGAGCACTCAGCATCTCATATCCACCCTGTGCACCACTGTCTCATATTTTTCAGAAGAAATTATGTGTTGTCAAATTCAGACAGCGCACAAAGGATGGCACATTGGAAAAATAGATCATCCTCCAGGGCACACACCACATTGGCCTGACCATGAGATTTGATAAAGTCAGGAGGGAGAGAGAGACATGGAGACAGAAACAGGTGAACTGAAGAGGCTGAAAATTCCATCTGTGTTCTCAGCATGACTTCCCTTCCTTTCTAAATTCTCCCCACTAAATGGTATGGCCTTGGTCACACAGATGAGGTTCAGATTAGGGGTAGGTGTTGATGTATCACAAGGAGTTCACCTCATGACCTGCACTTCCCTCTGCTCTACGTTTTGTGGTCACTAAGCACATAGTTTCACTCTCCATTTCTTTAAAAAAAAAGAAGACCAAAACTACTGAAAGGGTGAAAGGTGAACCTCACATTTGTTCAAACACAGTGAAAGGCCAAACATTGCCTTTTTCACAGCCCTGATGTAAGGCATACAGGGCCACTAAAACCATGCACTAAAATATATAGTAAATGAAAGCCCCAAATAAATCTCTTCCTCTGTAGATTAAATTAGATTTTTATGTACTGTGGGGGAAAATAGTTAGAGTAAAACATTGTCAACCTTTGATTCAACACACACACACACACACACACACACACACACACACACACACACACACACACACACACACACACACACACACACACACACACTGCAATTCCTTATTAAACCTAGAAGAATAGAGGATGGAGGAGAAAAATCCCTCAGTCAAGACTCAGAAGGTCAAAAATAGGGCTCCCTGAAACCCCCAGGCTCTATTTAGAGGAGATACAGAGAAACTTATGGGCAGGTTTAATTGACAGTTGTGGGACCTGAGTTTTGCTTTCAGGTTCATTTGAACAAGAAAAACAAAATAAATACATAAAATACAAGTAGAAAGCAGACCAGGGGCCAAGCTGTGATAAAGTCAATGGAGAGACACCAGCTTACTTTTGTGCAAGTCAGAGTAGGTTCTATGGGCGTAATTCATTCTGTGCTGCGAATGCCCCTACTGTCAGGATTTGGGGCCCAATTCAACAAGCTATTTTAGTCTATGTGTAACTTTAAGGTTGCCATCCGACTGAAGCCCCTCCCTAGAAGATTTTCCTAGGGTGCTGAGGGATGGAATGGGATTACCTTTCCTGATCCCCTGCACAATTTAGATGGAGGACCCCCATTGTTCACATCAGCTAAGGGAGGAGCTTGGAACCCCCTTTTGGGCAGTAATGATCCTGGATAGGCTAGGACAAAGAACCTCTGAAAAAAGGTGGAACTCACTTAGCCCTAAAACCTCAGCATTTCATTGTAAATTTTATTGAACCTTAATTTTAACCTTGGTAAGTTTTACTTTGCTTGGCTCAGTGTTCCCTGGTGGAAATTCCAGTAAATTCTATTAGAATCCTTCAACTAGTCTCTCTTGGTTTCTGCTATTCTCTGTGTTAGAAGTTCAGTAGCTACAAGCACTAACAGCTCTATTGCTCTGTTCCAAAATGTAGGGAGATCAAATGGAACCTCTAGGAACCAGCTGAGAAATATCTCACAATTCTACTAAACTTAAAGTTTGCTATAAAAGGTTTTGATAGCTTCATTCGCAATCTATTTCCAACTACAGCCAGGATGATCAAGACAGGATTTACAAGTTTAACACGAAGAGAGAAAAGCAGATCACAAAGAATTATAACAAATATTTTAGTGGATGGTATATAGCTCTCTGCATAATGCATAATGCAATGAATGAGTAGTTACATTAAAAGAATGGTGAATGGATCAATGATAACTAAGGCATGGTCTAATTGTTAAAGCGTGGAACTGGATAGATATGAAGTGAAATCCTGACCCCACTGATGTAATCCACAAAACTTCCATTGATTTCAATGGGCCCATGATTTCATCCAGGGACTCTAATCCTACATATGACACTAGCTCAGCGTGTGACCTCGGGCAAGTCTCTTAGCCTCTCTGTGTTACAATTGCCCCATTTGTAAAACAGAAATAAGAACACTACACCTACTTCAAAGAGTTTTTGGATCTTAATAAATTAGCACCTGTCTTTCAGAAAATTGAGGTCCCTGGGCAATTTTACATAAACATTTACATAGCTACTTATGGTCTAAATACCTATTTCATTTCAGTAAAAATACACATTGACAATAGACTTCATCTTTTTCAGAATCAGGCCCTTAACTTTTGTGAATTTTTTTGAAATCCTCAGATGGAAATTGCTACGTAGGTGAAACATTATTATGATGGCGATAAAGGTCACATTAATCACACATAAGCCATCAGGTTAATAGTTACAGTTACATAGTATAATCGTGTGCATGTATAAAATCTATTTCTTAATTATTTGTTTTATTAAGCAATCACAGAGTTGTTGGCATGATCCCTACCCCAATCTAAGTCAGACACAGGGAGAGTTCCTTGCCCTGCTTATCAACCATCAAGTTACCAGGTCTTACAGCAGTGAGGATACCTGACTACAGACCACCAGGCCTCTGTATAGGCATCCGCGAAATAAAAACAAAACAAAAAACCCACACCACATTGCATCTCTATTTGGTACATGGATGACTGGTTCTGACCAGGTGCCTCTTCCCATTCCACAAAGGGACAAACTAGACATGGCCTCATATTGCAGATGAGCAGCTATCTTAATTATACACCAAGAGATTTTCTCCCAAATGAGGACAATCAAAAATGTTAAGACAAGGCAATTACCTCACAATTAGAGATATGCGTAAATACACCCTCCTCCCCCCAAAAATACTTGAAATCTAAACTTGGAGACAAATTTCTGCAAATGGCACCTGAAACAAGACCTTGGCTCCAAAAGCCCCAGAACTTTAGGGTGTTCAAAATCCTGATCCTAATATTACAGCTTCAGGTCATCTCCACTCAACTGTCAGGGAAAAACACCCAGACCAGCAGATAGTGAATTCCCTTCTATGAGGAGTATGCTTGGTCAAACAAACTTTTACTGTTAATAGAATTCATCTAGTAACCAAGCACCTCCAAACCTCTACTCTAGTGCCTTTATGTGAGTTATACTTCCTGTAGGTCCAATCACAGAATATTAGGGTTGGAAGGGACCTCAGGAGATCATTTAGTCCAACCCCTTGCTCAAAGCAAGACCAATCCCCAGACAGATTTTTACCCCAGTTCCCTAAATGGCTCCCTTAAGGATTGAACTCACAACCCTGGGTTTAAGCAGGCTAATGCTCAAACCACTGAGCTATCCCTCCCCCCCAATTTGGTGCTCTAGAGGAGGCTTGAACTCACAATCTCAACATCACTGCTCTATAAGTAAACAACAAAGCAAACAGCAGGTACTATTCACAGTCACAGGCTCTCACTATAGCGTTCTCGTCAGGGCCGGCTCTAGGATTTTTGCCGCCCAAAGCAAAAACAATTTTGGCCGCCCCCCGCCCAGTTTTTTAATTACCCCACCCTCGCCCCGCCTCAACTCCGCCCCTTCCCCAAATCCCCAGCCCCGCCTCCTCCCCCCAGGCTCTCAAGCCTGGGAGGGAGAGCAGCGGCGCGCGAAACAACTGTTTTGCGCGCCGCGGCCGCTCGGGATCTCCCCCTCCCTCCCAGGTTTGAGAGCCTGGGAGGGAGGGGGAGACTCCGAGTGGCCGCGGCGCGGGCGCCGCTTCTCACCCTCCCTCCCAGGCTTGACAGCCTGGGAGGGACGGCGAGTAGTGGCGCGCGAGCGGCAGCAGAGGTGAGCTAGGGCGGCCAGGGCACATTTTTAGGGGCGGCATTCTGGCGCCGCCCATGCCGCCCCTAAAAATGTGCCGCCCCAAGCACCAGCTTGTTTTGCTGGTGCCTAGAGCCGGCCCTGGTTCTCGTTCTCCTTTCTAGACACCACAGGAAACCAGTTTCTGATGCAATCACCCTGTTCCTCAGAACAAAATTCTCAATGGAGTACTTCTATCCCGGTGCATTTTAATTATGCCATTTAACCTGCCCACTTTCTGTAATTAGAGCTGGGAAGGAAACTAACTAGACAAGAGATCATTCCACATGCTACCTGTAAAGTAACTAACTATATGGGAGCAAAGCAAATCCATGCATATGGACTTATGAATATATTATAAGCATTAGATAAATGTAGAGGGGAAACCAAACAACATTACACATGCAACTACAGCTGGCTTTCCATTGTCTCTCTCTGTCCTAGAGGCCTCCTTTCCTGCTGCTTTGACCTTTCCCCTCTTTCTCGCTCCTCAGTTTCTTTCATTATTTTCCCTCCCCCTCCTTTCATTATGCCCCTCTGTTGCAGCAACAATAGACTGCTGCTGTTCTCAGCTTTGGGTTTTCATGGGCCATGGCTGCACAGTCCAATCTAGTCACATGAGTGCTTCCCCAGGGTACTGTATCCTCAGGCTTTCTGTGCCTATATATCTCCGTAGTGGAGCACACAGGCAGGATGGGCAAACTTAGAGTATGTCTATATTGCAAGCACAGGGTGTGACTGCAGCTCATGTAGACATATCTAAGCTAATGAAGCTGTGGCAGGACAAGCTGTATATCAGCTTGGAACATGGTTAGCCTACACTGTAGCCCATGCCGCCAATGTAGACATACCCTGAGAAGCACAAATCAGCAATTTTTTGAAGTACATTTTTTTCTTAGGACTTTTAACTAACCCTAGGCTGAAGACAGAATTTAAGTATACTTGGAGACATAAGCCCAAATCTTCCAGTTCCATGTTTAGATACCAAATTATGGATCAGGGCTGCCCAGAGGATTCAGGGGGCCTGGGGTCTTCGGTGGCGGGGGGCCTGGCACTTCGGCGGCGGGTCCCGGGGCGGAAGGACCCCCCGTCGCAGAATTGCCGCCGAAGACCTGGAGCGGAAGAAGCTCCGGGGGCCCGGGCCCCACGAGAGTTTTCCGGGGCTCCCGGAGCGAGTGAAGGACCCCGCTCCAGGGGCCCCAAAAAACTCTCGTGGGGGCCCCTGCGGGGCCTGGGGCCTGGGGCAAATTGCCCCACTTGCCCCCCCCCTCTGGGCAGCCCTGTTATGGATTAGTACCATGAATTTCAAAAACGGGTGCATAGGCATCTAAATCCCTATTTAGGTACCTGTGATCTACTTTTCAAAAGTGTTGAGCACACAGAAGCTTCCACTGATTTCAGTGTGGGTATTCACACTCCTGCCAGTATTAAGCATTTGCATTTACTGTGAATTGTATGACCAAATCCCATGCAAGGATGAGTTTTCTGAAATGAGTGTGGTTTGGAAATTGTGGAGGAATAGGAGAAGGTGAAGGGTGATGATCGCTACACTTTATTTACAGAAACATCTTTATTCATAGGTACATTTAAGCGATTAATGCTTATATGGAATACAGATTCGCTTCTGCCTTTAAGGGATAAGGATGGAATGCTGTCTACGTACGCCATGAACTGCAATTGCAAGCATACTTTTTATTCTGAAGTGTAAGGCAGCTCAAGAACTTGGGTTTCTAGAAGCAGGCCTGCAGGAGAATCTCCTTTGATTTCAAATCCATTAAATATCAATTTCCAGCAATGAAGGTGGAGACTATATGAGTCATCATAGCACAACTCTCTGAGACTCACAGTGTTGCGTTTTACTTGCTTTGTAGGCCAAGGTATAGAAGAAAAAGTTACCCACTGAATGGAAGTCAAGACCATATATGCCTTTCTGATCTTGGTGGTTGCCAACAGAAGCTCCTGGTCATTCCAGACATCTCTTATCCACATTCAGTAAAATGTGAAGTTCTGATTAGTTGAACTTTCCCATAGAAGCTTATTCTTTGGCAAATTACTTCGAGAGTAGGCAAGGCTTTTTCTGGCCTCATGGAAAGTCTGGTCCAGAGCCCATTGAAGTCAATGCACACAGTGTCCACAGATCCTTGGTACCACTCCTATCACCATATATTCTACACTGTGATTTGCAGACATAGGCCATTTAAGAGCAAGTACAAGCAGCGTGCAGTATATGTTAATAGCTGCCGCATAACATCAGTTCCATTGTTTGCTACAGTGAATAAAGCTGTGAAAACAGTCACACACCCAAAGCTTTGGAAATTTGTCTTTTTGTGAGGGTGAGAAAGTCATTCTGTACACAGTGCTACTTTGCATATTCTTTTGTAAACATAAAACCGTTGTCGGCAGTAAAAATTGCTTTTGTATGAAAGTTATGGGGTCACAATGCAGGTGGGCGAGCTTGAAGGTGAAAGAATAAGATCAGCTGTGCTCATCAATAATATCGGGCCAGATTCTGAGGTCCCTTACATCACACAGATGTCAACGTTTTTCCAGAACAGAACTAGGTAATCCCTTCAGGATTTGGTCCAGTGCAGACACTTTACATTTATATACTGTCTCTCATCCACAAATGTCAAAGCACTGTTTATTTAGAGAACATGAAGAAATTCATTGTGGTTTAGTGGATACCACACTAAACTGGGCATTAGGAGGTGTGATTTTTGTTCCCTGACCTGCTGCGTGACTTTCAACAAGTTACTTACATCCTAGTTTCTCAGTTTCCCCATCTGTAAAGTGGGGGTAGTGATACTTTTGTTTAGTCAAGTGCTTTGAAATATATGGATGCTGTAGAGCTAAATATATTATTATGATCATTATTTGCTAATAACTGATATGGTGGCTGGTGCCATACAAGACACAAAGACAAACACAGTTATTTACTTGAATTGTTTACAATATAAAAGTCAGGCACAGAGGAAAGAGGACAAACCAGGTCATCCAGGGTAGAGGACAACTTATTGTTTTGTATAAAGAAATTGATTTTTTTAAATGAACACACAACAAATGGATATCACAGGAAAAGTGAACTTTTAGGAAGGTTCTGAATGAGATGGGACATCATATTGTGAATGAGGATTGAGAAGCTGATCCATGCATAGGAAGAAACATGGAAGAAGTTGTTATAGTAACATTAATTAATTAAACCCCACAACATTCTCTGAGAGTGGTATGATAACTATTTTTAGAGTTGATCAAAGTGTTTCAAAACGTGAAAAAACAAGTTTTGGGGTATGTTCCCCCACTTTCTCACAGGCTCTCCCCAGTACAGATGAGCAAACTGAAGAAGAGGTTGGTTAAGTAACCAGCCTATGGCCACACAGTCAGTTGCAGATCCAGGGAGAAAATGAAGGAATCCTGTGTCTCCTAGTCCTCTGCTATATTAATATTACTGTTTGCAGTTATGCAGCACATGAGCCAAAGGGTAGATTAGAAACCAATTTCTATTCTCCTTTCCATATAACTCCACAAGCAGATATTGAGATACCTTTTTCTTATAAAGTATGGGCGCTGTAAAATCCATTTGCTTATACACATCAGAACAAGACAGTTACTAAGCCAGCTCATTTTCCACTCTCGAATCCCTCCTCAAATCTCTCCTGGAAATTTCCCTGGTTTTTTGTTTGTTTGTTTGTTTGTTTTTGGATTAAGGACAAAATGTTTAAATAGGTTTATCAGGAAAGATTTGTAAAGGATTGTATGAATCCCACTGAAATGAGGCTGTCACTTGCAGCAGGGCTCCCCTCCTACAGCCCTTTGGACATTTCTATGTCTGTGTGGGAGTAATAATAATAGAGTGGTGCTGCCACTTACATTTGGTCTATGACCCCATTCCTCCCCGTTCCCTTCACCTATTCACAGATCCAAGTCTATGTCCGACCTCCTGCTCCCTACTGAACTTGTAAACAGACTTCTAAATGTGCGTATGTGTGTACATATTCTACCACCTCTTGCTGTCCATTCCTTCCCCCGTTGTTGTTAAGCAACAGTGACATAGGGGAAGGGGACAGAGCAAGGGAGAGGACGGCCAGTAAAATTGGCTGTAGCTCTTCTAGGAAGGCTGCTTCTCCATCTGGTGAACCTCCCATAGGAGGATTGCCAGAGAAAAACCTCAGTCCCATGGACCTTGCTAGGTGTAGCAGCCTGGGCCTGCCACTGGTGAACATTAGCATGTCCACAGGAGACTGGAAGAGAGGTGGGGTAAGAGGGACAAGGACTGCAGGGAGCTAGAGAGTGGGCTATGAGGAAACAAAGACACAGGCTGGGTAGTATGTTTAGGGTACTGGACTCTGCAGCAGGTACTGCGTGGGGAAAGTAGTCAAGGAGCTGGAGCTAAAGAAGGTTGTCTCCCATATGCAGTCTTCTCTCTTTCAGGAATGCTGCATCATTTAACAGAAGTGGCTAGCAAATCTCCATATAGCTGTTGGCTTACGCTGGCGGCCCCGAACTGAGCTAGGAGGAATTAGGGGAATTGTATTTGTTTGTTATTTCTAATATTTGGAAACTTAGCCTATGTCAGAGGCATAATTCTGCTTAATTTGCATTAGATTCAGGTTGGAGGCATAGTATACCTGAATTAGAGGAATCTGAAATGGGTCTTATGTTAGAGAGGCCCAATGAAAAGTCAGACAAAGAGAAGCACATTTTCAGAAAGGATGTATTTTTATGAATTTTCAGTGGCTGGAATATTGATTGAAATATTATAAACCCCAGGTAGAAAATTCTATTAGTATCTCATTTGCATGAGTCTTAACTGTGAAGAATGAATTGGATTATTTTGAAGGGAAATTAAAGGTGTTAAATGCTTTAGCTGCAAATCACAATAAAATCCTAAATACAGAGTCATGACCGACACACCCCACAATAAACATAAGCATTTTGAGAGTAGTTTTGTGCGTGTTTTTTTAACCCATAAGAAAGCAGTTAAGGATCTTGGGTGTGATTTTCAGAGAGATCCTAGGGGAATTAGATGCCTAAGTCACATTTTCAAAAGTGACTTTATACCAGATTTCCAAAGGTATTTAGGTGCCTAATGGAATTTTCAAAAGCTCCTAACCAGGTTAGGCACCTAACTCCTATTGAAATCATTGGCAGCTAGGGCCCAGATCCTCAAATGTATTTGGGTGCCTAAATCCCATTGAAATCATAGACTTTTGAAAATCCCATTAGGTGCCTATCTGAATCTTATTCACTGTAGAAAACAATGGGACTGCTATTATGCAGCAAAGAATGGTACTATTAACACATATTGCACACTGCTTGTACTTGCTCTTAAATGGCCTATATCTGCAAATCACAGTGTAGAGACTATATGGTGATAGATGCCCATCACTGAGGTATCTGTGTACCTTTAAATTGCTTCAAGATACGTGAGGTCAAAAAGCAGCCCCATTCCAGCTGTTCTGAATGCATGATAGAAGTTCTCATGTTATTTTGAAGTATGTTCTGGAATATAATTTAGTACATTTAAGTCACATTGATTTAGCCCGTGCAAACAGGACCCCCAAGAAAGTTTCTGACAAGGTTTTGCCAAGCTTCGGGCACTGGCACAAAAGCCACGTGAACAGAGTAAAGGAAATAAATGGTAAGGGAAAAGATGCACAAGAGGTTGAAGCATACAAGCTGTCCTGGCGTATGTTTCATTAATGTCTCCCTTGCATAATATTTTCTCAGAACTTTTGAAAAACTCCATTAGCTCTTTCTGTTTGAAGGTGACATTTATTTTCAATTCTCCCTACAATATGATGATGAAATTACATGAACTTTAAATCAAACTTTAGTGCGACAGGATAAATAAGTCTCACAGCTGACTGCACTGAACTGGCGTCGGAACAATCGCACCAGCATTACAATTTTATCTTCTTAACAAATGTTTGTTTTCCATTTGCATTTGACAATGGAATTAATAAACTATTTTACCAATTTAAGATTTATGAAAAATATATCTCACTCCCTAGATCCCCACCCTCACTTATCTCATTTATAGAATTTGCAATTTGCATAATGGTAAAACAGGGGCATTTTTGCTACAGCATTTCAAACACCTCAATTCTAATTTTCATGGTAATAGTAAATGCGCTTAACAACAATGGTCCATTGATCCAGTTTGTCTCCTACCTGCCCCAGAGCAACTGGGCAATTGTTAAACGTAGAAGCCACAAAACAGATAACAGAATAGACCATTAGTGCATAGGCTTTGGCTATAATGGTTTCAATAATAATTAATATGCAGGATACCTAGTCATGTCACACACCATTTCAGACTAGAATTGCATCTGTCAGTCCAAATTCTGACTACGCACAAGGCATCCAGCACCGAATCTAGTTAGACAGCTAACTGAATTAAAACAAAAATCTACAGATGCATGATAAATGCACAGGATGCTATGTCACACATGAATGACTCCTGTGCAGGCCAAATGACAGATGTATTTCCTCGACTCCAGGCCAGGCTCCAGCACAAACCACTCTTCATTTATCAATAATTGGGCCTTAATTTCATTTGGCAGTGGTGGAGCAGCATGCTCAGCTTCCTCTCCAATAGACTAACACTAATTAGACTTTGGGGGGGGGGGGCAGCAATCTTTTTATTTTATCCTCTAATAATCCTCTATAAGCATAGCTATATCTTGTCCTTTTCAAGGGACAGGGTAGGCTTTACCCATAACTCATTACTAGCGATAATGGAATGGGAATGGGAACCATTGTATTATATGTTCGAGAGCGACAGAGAGAGAGCCGCATGGGATCATATTCTGCCTATTCACATTGAATCAGTGTCTTGATTCATTTGCCACCTCTTTGGAATAATAAATGTCATGTTCTATTAGTACCTTGACACCAAAAAGGGGATTTTGTTAAATAAGTCCTATTTATCAGCGAGATTGGAGGGTAAAGTACAGGCAGAGTAACGCTGATGGAAATGCCCCACTTCGCACCCTGTCATCAGAACCTTGAGGGTTCAATCCAGCAAAGTTGTGAGCACTCCTGAGTGGTGCTGAACACCCTCAACTCCTTGGAAAAATGAAAGTGGATGGGAGTTCTGGGCACCAGAGAGGACAGAGTTCTTAGTTAACTAAATTTGGTAAAAGGGAAATGTTAGGGTCTGGAGGAAATCCATGCAGTATACATACACACACACGCCGAAAAGGAATGAGACCGGCTAATCGTATGGCTTATTTACACTGCACATCATGCTATCAAAGGATTTACCCCCCACAGAGTTTAGCTTTACAGCTAAATTTCTTGCTGTTTCAAATGCAGTAATATAACTGACCTTGGTTTACATAAGTTTTGCTCTTATCACCTGTTTCCTCTGTGAGCTCAGAGACAAACATCATATTTCTAAACCCTTTCTTGCCTCCAAGTGATAAACTGAAGTGACTGGTCCCATTTGCAGAGAAGACCTCAGCTTTAGGTAAGTGTTAAGCTCTAATGATTGGCTCCAGGGATCAGAGCTGTTCAGTGCCACTTACATTCCCTTTAGTACTTTAGCATACAACACTGTGTTTATTGGCATACACTAAATCAGTGATGTGGTCCTGAGGGCTGATTGCTATGCCCAGATGATCTGTTGGAGTTTGCCTCATGATCCAATCTCTGGCATAATTGAAGAGGATGAGAAACAAAATTCATCCTTGTTTCACCCCAGTAACTACGCCAAATTCAACAGAGAGCTCTCCATATGGTCCAACACAAGTTAGGTAATGTGTATATTATGCCATAATAGATGAAGTCTCATAGGTTTCAGTGGCTAGTTATTTTCAAAGATCTTTCATAGCAATTCATTGTGAATGGAACAGAATGCAGCAACTGGGAAAGTGAAAAATAGTGCTGCAGTGCAGTTATGATAGTGATGGAAAAATCTGGGCTTGTGTGATCTTTGCAAAATAATGATGCATGCACATGTGCTTGATCTTCACCTTGGAAAAGTCTGCCATTTTTAATTCAAATTTCCTTTTGGTTAGCATAGTTAAAATATGAATAGGTAGATACTTCAAGGGCCTGTTCCCAAAGAAATGCTAAGCACCCTGAACTTCTGCTGAAGTCAGTGGGAATTGAGGTCTGTCAGCATCTTGTGGGAGCAGACTCTGAAGCAGTGACAAATGAAAAAGTTCTTAATAACTCTAATCTAAGCACCGGCAAAGTTATTATACCAGGTATGTAGAAGTGGAGTATGTCTATGAAACAAATTCTCCTCTTGTTTACATTGGTGCAAGCCCATTGACTTCAGTAGAGCTAAACCTAGGTAACTGAGAAGAGAATTGGGCCTTTTACATTCATTCTGTTGTTCTAAATTAAAGATTTAAAAAAATTCTCCTAATTTTATTTTAATGGGTTAGTTAAAGTACCACAGACACATTTGATTATTTAATCTCGGCTGGAGAGATCACTTGGTCATTACCTGTTAGGTTCACTCCGTCTGGGGCACCTGGCATTGGCCACTGTTGGTAGACAGGATATTGGGCTGGATGGACCTTTGGTCTGACCCAGTATGGCCGTTCTTACGTTCTTATGCTTCTCGAGTCCTTGTCCCATTCTGGAATGGTTTCAAATCCATATTTATTTTTTGATTCAGATCCATCTCTCAAAATACATGTGACTAGCAAGAAAATTTCCTAAGGGTGAGATCATCCCGATATGGAATAATCTTCTAATAAAGTAATAGCAACATCATCATTTTAGATATTTAAAAAGTTGACTAAAACAAAGCATTAGTAAAAGGTTCCCCCCCCCCCCAGTACCATCTCCTATGATTCTTAGTGTATTAAGTAACCAGGTATTATACTACAATTCTGATAAATAATGAAACTACCTGTATTTGAGACTGTCCACAGCAAAGAAATTCATTGGTAGTCTAGTACTTGCTGTACTTTATTTATTTGGATTGATGAGAACAATAAAGGGCACGCACTCTAGGTCTGCTAGAGTGATTAACAGATTTTATAGTTCAGTGGCTGAACTGAAAAGTCTGAAAAAAAATTCAGTCTGTTTTGAACCAAAACTGATTTTTTTTATATTTCTTAACAAAAAAACAAAACAAAAAACCCATGTGTTTCATTCAAGTTGAACGAAATACCAGTTCAAATCAACATTTTCAAGAGAAGACGGTTCATTTCTAAATGAAATGTCAAAACAGTTTGTTTAGAAGATGTTAAAACGAACCATTTGGACTTTTTTGAAGTCTTTTTCCTCATATTTTAGTCAGCCAAGATAATTCTCCAAATTCTAGGCAAATACTTGCAGTCTCCCCAAAATGATGTTTATTGAATAATTTATTATTCGCTGAAAAGATTTTTGCCCAGCTCTGCAACTCTAGTTACCCCTGAGAATTTAAAAAAAACCCTAGTCACTATAAACAGAAGAGAACCAGCAGCAGTCCCACAAAGTGTGACAATAATATCATAGATCTGCAGCTCAGATACCTCAAGCAGAATTTCCTTTCCCAAAAGCTTCCTTAAAAGATTATTCATTCATATGTTTGTTTATTATACGTGGTTTGATGCCTCATTGCTTGGCATTAAGTGAAATCCTAACACACTGACATATCCATCTTATTTGCGTGTAGGCAAGTAGCAGGAAAGTGGCCAATAATGTTTCTTTTTGCCTATAAACTAATTTTATTGTTTTACTGTGGTGGAGAAAATTGCTACATTTGTCTTGGAATGAAAACTATTAAAGATAAACAGCCAATTAACAAAATAAGGAGGGTTTTAAAAATTATTTTGAAATAAATAATAGCTTCCTGGGCTCAGCTGTATTAGGGAGATATCTGTTTTCTTTCCTGCTCTAAATTCCTCATGTGGAGTGCCTCACCCTAAAACCTCGTGCATTGGTTCCAGCAGGAAAAAATAGACTGCAATCTTTGGAAGGATTGAAATGATTTGCGCTCTGCTATGTTTGTTAGTTTGCAGATGTGTCAAATAGTTTGAAGGCTTGTTCAAAACAGATAAAATGGGGTCAGCTGACTCAGGCTAAAGGAACTTGGTGCAAAGAATAGAATTTGACCATGAACATTCGAAGTATGTTCACCATACTCACCCAGCTACTTTAATGCCATGTTTCCAACCCAAAACCCTGGTGAGGAATGCTTGGACATAATTAGTTCTTATAGGATGAAATTCACCCCACTGCAGAGGGCTATCCACCTGCTAAGTCCCACTTAAACCCTGTTTAAACCAAGGCCAGCGTGGGCAGGGAGATTCAGGGGTAGGTAGAGGAGGGGCAGGGAAATGTCTAGGGGTTCTGCAATTACACAATGAACTCCCTCATGTTAGGGGAGTGCAGAGGTTACTCTCCATTCTTGCACCTCCTATTCCAGTACAAAAGATGGAATAAAAAATGTGTAATGGGCTGAATTCTCTCCTCTACCCCCTTGTACTTCGTTGCTCTTTGTCAGGGTGTCAAAGGATGTCAAAAAGGGGTGTGTGCAACAGTGTCCCAAAACTGCCCACTTCTAAGAACTTCCTCCTGTCCTCAAATATTGATACCTCACTCATTTCCAGACTTTTCTGGTCCGTTACCATGGCAATTCATTGCCTCATCACGGTCCTTGTGAACTTGTTTACCATCCCAATTATAATGTTCTCAAATCCAGGCTGATTATGACAGCTCTGTGTCGCCCATCTGTGCTTGATCTGATCAGCACTTCCACCACAATACATTGGCAGGTCACCATAACTTTGCATCACACTCTCCCCCACGTTAACTAGGCTTAACTGTTCTTAACATTCTGAAATCAACTAAATTCAGCACTCCAGCAAAATTTATAATTCTCTGTTACAAGCCAGACATTTATGGAAGACCACAAGGGGGCAGAGTCAGACAAAAAGGGCATTCAGAGCTCCGATGCTTTAAAAACATCTATTCACAACTTTTAAAAAAGGAATATTTTTATGATGCTCCCACTGACTTCAGGGGGCCAGGATTTTGCCCTGTATGTCTACATTCCTCCAGCAACAAGGCAACAAATTACACCTTGGTACAGTAATAGGATGCTTGTTCCTAGAGGCCTCAACTGAGATTGGGCCCCCATTGTGCTAGGCAATATGCAAACACATAGTAAGAGACTGTCCGTGCCCCCAGCGAGCTCACAATCTAAATAGACATGATAAGAAAAAGGAAGTATTGTATTATCACCATTTTACAGCTAGGAAAGTGAGATACAGAGAGAGCTGCAGTGACTTGTCGAAGGTCATGTAGCTATGGTAGATCTGGGTATCGAATTTAGTTCTCCTGAGACCAACGGCAGTGTCTTGACCACAAGACCATCCTTCCTATCAGGGTATAAAAGACAAGAATCAGATGAGTGCATGTTATGGCCAGGGGCGGCTCCAGGCACCAGCGCACCAAGCGCGTGCCTGGGGTGGCAAACCGCGGGGGGCGGCCTGCCGGTCGCTGTGGGGACGGCCGTCAGGGAGCCTTCGGCAGCATGCCTGCGGGAGGTCCGCCGGTCCCGCAGCTTCGGCGGCAATTCGGCGGCCGGTACACCAAAGCCGCGGGACCGGCGGACCTCCCGCAGGCATGCCGCCGAATTTGCGTGACCAGCCGGACCTCCCGCAGGCGCGCCGCCGAAAGCCGCCTGACTGCCGTGCTTGGGGCGGCAAAATACATAGAGCCACCCCTGATTGTGGCTATGATCATATGTCATAATGAGAGCGGCAGCAATTGTTATTGTTGCACAACATTTTCCATTCTAACTCTTTGTTTTCAGTCACTCAGAAATGCGCTCTGAGCAGAGCTGGAGCCAAAACAACTGGGCATTGAAATGTGAAACTTTGCCATGAAAACAGCCCTCACTGAGGAGAAGTGTCTTTGCTTGCTCTGGAGGAAATTGATTTTGATTTTTTCACTAAGCTTGTAAAGTGTGCAGCTAAGGAATGATACACTCAACATGCTAGAGGGGTTAAATTAGCCTTGCAGAGCAAAGTCAAGTCCAATATATTGGTGTGACTTGATTAAGACACCTGGAATTGGGAGGAGTGAGACTGCAATCTTGTAAGGTGCAAAAGGGGTTAGGAAGGCTGCTATGGGATTCTCACATGTGTGAGGACTACTTGTAGGGATAGGGGTGGCAAGACTGGACATATATTAAGTGACTCTGACATATTATTCCCACATTTTTTTCAAGCAGGAGTCTGTCTGTCAATCTGCCCAGAAGGACAATTTTTTAGAAAGTTTTTTCAGCATCTGAAAATGGGTTATAATCAAAGTCCTGACATAACATTAATAATTATAGCAGGTGAGACCAAGCTCCTGCTCTGATTCAGTGTGTACTCTCTTTCCTCTACATACAGTTCAGACGTGCTGACCTGATATTAGCAGATCGTAATTGTTTGCAATGTTCAGATTGGTCCAAGGAAATTGATTTTATACTGCTTGAACTTCAGAAGTAAACGTATTCCAAAGGGATGCTTGAGAAGTTTAGCATTCTGTCTTGGTAACAGTATTCAGGGTTGTCAAGATTAGCAGTCTGCATGTTAAAGACCATGCGGGCCTGATTCTGTGTTGAACCTTTTGCTTTGTGAAAAACCAGTAGAGTTGCATCAAAGATAAATTTGGCCTACTGGGTTCAGATTTAAAGTTTGCAAAATATTTAAAACAAACAGAAAAAAAGTATCAGCATTTTCCCCCTTTAGTTACTAACACAAAGAGGGTCCCATTTTGCAGAAAAATTTGCCAGTTTTTGCCATTTCCCCCCCTTGAAAATAGGCCTCTTGTCTAGTGAAAATTAGTTTTGGTGCAAAATGGGACCATTCCAAATGATGCTGGATATTGTATTTTCAGATTTTAAGTTTTGAATTAGCCATTTTGTTGAATAGTGCAGAAAAACTAAATCCGAAGCACACAATGTCACCCATAACAAAATGACAATTTTAATGGAAACAATTAAATGAAAAATGTTCACCACTTTCTCACTGTTCTAATGCAGATTCACCCGCTCTACTGTATGTTCCTTTAAAAAAATGTTGTCTGGACCTTCAGATACCTAGCAAGCTCAATCTATTTCATTTACCAAAAAGAAGGTTAAGAGGAGACTTGATTAGAGTATATAAATAGCTACTGGGAAGAAGATTTCTTAGAGGTGAATGGTCTTTAATCTATCAGACAAAGGCATAACAAGATCCAGTGGTTGAAATCCAATGGTTGGAAGCTGAAGCCAGATAAATTCAGGCTAGAGATAAGACAGAACTTTTTTTACAGTGAAGGTATTTCAGCATTGGAACAGCTAACCTGGGGATGTACTCAATTAAAAAGATTGGGACTGTTCAGCTTGGAAAAGAGACGACTAAGATGGGTTATGAGAGAGATCTATAAAATCATGAATGATGTGGAGAAAGTGAATAAGGAAATGTTATTAACCCCTTCACATAACACAAGAACCAGAGGTCACCCAATGAAATGAATAGGCAGCAGGTGTAAAACAAACATAAGGAAGTACTTCCTCACTCATTGCACAGTCAACCTTGTTGCCAGGGGATGTTGTGAAGGCCAAAATTATAACCGGGTTCAAAAAAGAATTAGATAAGTTCCTGGAGGATAGGTCCATCAACGGCTATTCGCCAAGATAGTCAGGGATGCAACCCATTGCTCTGGGTGTCCCTAAGGGCAGGTCCACACTGGGGTGGGGGATCGATCTAGGAAACGCAACTTCAGCTACGAGAATAGCGTAGCTGAAGTCGACGTTTCCTAGATCGAACTAAATTTTCTTACTGCGGGTCCACGCGGCGCAGGCAGGCTCCCCCGTCGACAGCGCTTCCTCCTCTCGGCAAGCAGGAGTTCCGCAGTCGACGGGGGAGCGCTTCTGGGATCGATCTATCGCGTCCAGATGAGATGCGATAAATCGATCCCAGAAGATCGATCTCTACCCGCCGAATTGGGCGGGTAGTGTGGACCTACCCTAAGACTCTGACTGCCTGATGCTTGGACTGGCCGACAGGAGATGGATCACTATAGAATTACCCATTCTGTTCATTCCCTCTGAAGATCTGGCACTGGCCACTGTCGGAAGACAGAATACTGGGCTAGATGGACCATTGGTCTGACCCAATATGATCATTATTATCTTCATCACTTGAAGTCTTTAAACCAAGATTGGATCTCTTTCTAAAACAGATGCTGTGGCTCAAGACATGGTCTTGATGCAGGAATTACTGGGTTAAGTTCTTTGGGCTGTGCTATGCAGGAGGTCAGACTAGGTTATCATAATGGTCCCTTGTGGTTTTAAAATCTATGAATCTATCTGAGAAAAAAATATGTGCTGGAGTCACTAGTGCCAGCTTCTGACTCAGTGATATGTGCACATTTTTCAGAGTGGAGTTTTCCAAGTAACTTAGTGTTCTGAATGAGTTTATTATGAAACACTGAATGAGTGTTGTTCACTTTCACTCTGAGCAAAGAACAATTTTGATAGTTTCTATCCTCATTCAGCTTCTCTCTTCACTCCAAACACTTGTTCATCACACTGAACACTCATTCCACTGGAGTCTTCCTGCTTAAAGACAAAGTAAATTCTATTCAGTGTCGCCATGTGTTGAGCAAGAATTCTGGTTATTTTAAAAGTTTAGCACTTTAGCGGATTCAGTTAAAAACTAGGACATTGTAGATGTTCCAAATGAAGTTCCTGGGAAATTGGGAGGCCCTATGAAAAACCAGGACTGTATGGGGGGGAAAATGGAACTCATGGTTACTGTTTCCAAATGCCAAAATGCTCCATGTACACACCAGGGAGGCTAAGTAAGCCCAAACACACAAGTTGTGTACATGGATGCTTTGGAATGTAGCACCTTATTGAGGAATAGATATACTGCTTTCTGTGCACTTCTATTTGAAATGCAAAGAGCAATGTTCTCTAGTTTTCCATACATGAAATCTAAAAACCATTATAATATTGCCTAAGTTCATGCAGTACCCTCAGGCTTCTTAGCTCTATGTCAAAGCAACTTGGCTATTTATGATCAAAGCTATAATTGCAATCCCAGCAGCAATTTCATTCCTGGGGTGGACTGCAGCCCTGAGGAAGGGAAGCTGCACTACCCCAGGAGCAGCACCAGGAGGCACTGTGCCCCAAAGATGACCCTCTGAGGCATAATTCCTTCCATGCTCCCTCTTCCTCCAGTAAGGATGGGGATAGCAACTTGCTGTTGACCTATGCCAGCAGTGAATTACACCACTTCCTGCACCAGCCTAGTTCTTATGGTAGGGAAGGCAAAATACCAAGGCTCTGCCCATTTCTTGCCCTATGCATTCACCCAGGGTCCAGCCTCCTACGGGGGTGTAAGGGAGGATTCTTACTTTTCCTTATTACTCAATATGGGAATGTGGTCGAAGTCCAAATTGCATTCTTGTTTATAAAAGAAAACGGTGGTGGCTTAGGCAGCTTGCAATTTCATATATTTAATTAAAAACAGGTTTGCATTGACAGGTAGCATTTGTATTATTTTATTCACAACTGGATACATAAATTCTGATTTCTAAATTAAGCTTTTAACAAGTGTACCTTTTCCTGGTTTAACACAGCCATCGCTACTTGAATCCATGATTAAAACATTTGACTCATGAAACAAGCCTAGACTTCAGTGGAGGTAGGAGCTATGCCTGATGAGTGTTATAGCATTGAAGCAGAGAGCAGTGGACTAGATTCAGCTCTATTTCAGAGGGAACTGTGCCACTTTCTGAATCACCAAGCACCACTCCCTCCAGGACCCCTGGTTTTCCCTGGAAATCTCACATCCAAGTATCATGCTCAACCTTATTTAGCAGGTGAGAGCTGACATGATCACAGCACAAGGTGTGATGGCTGTAGGCATCATATGGTGCCAAATCCAGTCTTGTTTATATTTCTGTCCACACCATTCCAAATCTGAAATGGAACATTCATTTATTCTTTCAGCATAAACATCGCAAGAGATTATAGGCTTGAACGGGCTTCCAAAAGTCCATTTTTCATTTTCTTTTTCTCCTCATTTGCATCCCATTTTTGCTGATTCCAATGTTCATATTCGGAAACAGCCAGTGAGAGACTTTGAGTGGCAGCAAAGGACAGTAGCTACTTAATGAGCTGAAAGCATTGATACTCAACAAGCCAAGTCATAGCCTATGAGTTGTATCTCTAGCACCCTTCCGCTGCCCATGATCAGACTGCTTTTTCTCACATTGGACAGTGAACCTTTCCATCCCTTTCTGCAGCTGCTTTTCCTGCATGGCTGCGCAATACAAAGCCGTGTGGCCACATGGACTTGGTTCTTTTTCAATCTATTTTTGCGACACTATAAAAATGATGGGTTTGGGGGTGGGTGGATTTTTTTCCAGAACTGCTTTCTGTTTTAGTTTTTCATTAAATCCTAAACTTAATTTCAGATGTGCCTGTGGCAGAAAATTTTAGTGAAATGTCGCTTTTCCTGCCAGAATAGTTTTACCGTACTTTGCTTTCTAATCCCAGGAAGCTTTATACTAAGCTGAGAAACATCTTTGGCTTAGTTTGGACAGACATAGCTGGAAAGAGAACACAGAATGCCTGTTTTTAAAAATAGACATATCTGTACTTCCAGAGACAGGTTCCGATCCCCTACCTCATGTTGAGTGGCACCTTTTGCCACAAACAGTCCCGTTGACTGTCACCACCAGAACAGAGAGGAGAGAGTAGGGTGTGCGCTCATCTAAGAGGAGGGATTATGACTTGGCCTGGCCTTTGCAAGGGCAGGACAGAATGACAGGGAAGAATCCTTGTTCCCCATCCATCTCACACATCCACACAGGGATGGGGCACATGAAAACCTCAGTGAGAGGACAGGGAAGATCTGGGTAATATATGAAAGACATTTTCCTGTATTAAGTCATTGTCCACAAGAAACAACACATACAGTGACTATCTTTGAAAAGAAAGGGTACGGCCTGGGTTTCCTATGGACATTGCCGTAGTTTTAGTTATCAGGGTGTGTCTGTGGTGGGGGGAGCACAGTGAGGAAGAGAGAGAGAGCAAATTTTGTGCAGAGTGGACAGCACATTTGTCAGTAGGCGCCACACTTAATACACCATACCAAGGCTGTCTATCTGTCTCTTTATGAGCAAAGGTTATATTCAGCTGCTTCTTTATATGCAAACCTCATCTTCATGATGGTGGGTGGGACTAGCTCCATTTAAAATGTTGTTTCCCACATTATAGGAAAGCTTGATGGAATTTAATAGGGATGAAACCAATGGGCTCTGCAGAAATGCAACAGGTTCTACAGAAATGACTACAAAAGCCTGTTGAATATAACATAGAATGGTCTCCTTCCTATAGAATTGTTAAACCTTCCTATAGAGCTTAATGGTGCAACATCTCCCTGCTTTAGAATGTCATAGGCTGGTTTAAACATGTTTCATTCTTTATTGCATTCTATAGAACTTTCCCATAAGAGATTGCTTTAATCTACATATCGCTGTTGATGGGCCTGAAATTAATCACCTGTCTGCTACAGGAGCAGAAATGTGCTTGTAACAGCTCTAGATTATAAACATTGTTGTTTCTAGCAAGCTTCTTCCCCAACCAAAATATCTCCCCCCCCAAATAACTCAGTTAATACTGCCCCCAGCCATTCTACCCAACTATATCAATTCTTCCCCTGCAAATAACTTCTTCCCCCACTAAATCAAGTATCTCTGCCTTCCACCTTGATCAGTTCAGCCTCCTAAAAACAATCCATTCTTCCCACCAATCAATTGCCCCTCCACAAAACAGTCCATCTGACACCCTATAATCTATTTCTCCCCCCGCCCCCCATGCAGGATCCCTGTACTGATTTTTCTGCTGCTGCCCCCATTGCTCCTGCTGTCCTGACCTCTTGATCTCCCAGCTCCTCCTCCAGCGGGGCCCTGATCCCTGCTCTGCTCCCCATTTCCCCCCTGCCCTTTATTAAAGGAGCAGTAGCTCAGGGGCTGCACTGCTCCTAACAGCCCCTTCCTTCCTCTATAAAGAGCAGCATCGCTTGGTTTGCTTAGCTCCTTAAGTGGCAGAACAGCCCCCTTTGCACCTCCCCACGTGGACAAAGAATCAGGTCCTAAGACTGCCTGAAAGAATATGTTGTTCATTATGAATAGAATGTCAAGTTCTATTCTATATTGTAGAGGTTCCTGTACCACCATCATTGTAGTATCTGAGCTTCTTTCAATGGTGCATTAGCAACATGACTCACATCTGCCACTGGCACCTGATTTACACCAGTATAAGAGACAGGAGAATTAGATCCTGGTCTGAGTTCTAAGCTTCTAACACAACCTGATACCAGGCAAGATTCACATGGCTGCGGGCTTTGTTATGAACACCAGACATGGCTCTGCCTTAGATAGACGTACCAAATGAGACATCTCCCTTGTTGTGTATTTGTTTCAGTCCCAGCTCCCAATGAGTCGTTGTTGTTGTTTTTTTAAAGCTCAGTTAAGTTACTTTGGTTGATTTTTTTAAACACACAAGTTCTATTAATTTATGACAGGACACATGCTTGTATTCCTCTCAAGGACACAGCTGGTCCTCGAGTTCAACCCACAGTCCCTGCCCTCTTTATCTTTATCCCACTCCTTTGTTTCTTTCCTCTCTTCTGACTCAGTGGCACAAGATGGCTTGAATACTAATCCCCCTCTCAGTGAAGTATTTTCTCTCTTTTAATCTACCAGGTCATATCTTAACAGATCTCTACTCACCACTATTACCATTCCCAACTCAACCAGCAGTAATGAGAAATCAAATCACAGCTGTTAGAGAGATGTAGGCGCTCTGGGGCTGTTCTCACAGCTACAGTTGAAGACAACTTCATCCCTTACCCCTGGTTTCAGCTGTATTAGTTAACATACTCTCACACTGCCATGCTGGACTGCTCCTGGCAATGCCTTGTCACTGTGGGTATAGTTGTGTTAGCCCATGTAACAGAGCAATGACTGCAAATCATCTGACTGATTTACTCCTGTATATGAGCATCTCCGGCTAACTCTGCAGCACTTTATGACATCTGGCAAGTATAATAAATTCCTTCTAGCTCAGCTTGTGGAGCTGGACCTTTTGCTGCCTTGAACACAGCTCTGGCTATTTGATTACCTAGCTGTTTGATTACCTTATGCCCTTATGCAAATCTTGCCAATGTCTCCATCTTTTCAGTAATTTCTTAACTCTCTGGATTCTGTGAGCTGTGGCCCCTGGATTTCAGACACATTTTTCACAGTGTACAGCTTTGCATGCAATAGTCTTTTGACTTTAAGCACAGGGATGGATTTTGCATGTTACAGACAGAGAACAGTCATACAGCGTTAATTTTAAACTCTCAAAACTATGGAAGGGGGAGTGGGAAAGCGGGTCTGAAAAATTCTGTCTCATTATTGTCAAGTGAGACAAATTCAGGTCTCAGATGCATCAGGTTAAACCTAGTGTAAATTCACTGACTCTAGTGGAATTGCTCTGGATTTACACTGGTGAGAGAGCAGAATTTGCCTCAGTGCCTCCAAAACTTACGCAGGGTGCTAAACTGCCAATAGTGAGAACCTCTGCCATTTCAAGCCATTTATACTGTGTACTGGGAAGTGGGTTCTGAGCTGGATTAGTGCTTTGGTCTTGCTTCAGCAAGATGACACCAGATAGATACTACTCTTCTAGTCCTTATGCAGGGAAGACTCACATTTAATTCTGTGAGAGTTTTGCGTATGTAAGAAATATGGGACCAAGAAAAATGCCTTCTTTGAAAACAGCAGTTCTTCTAAGGCAAATCGTACTACCTTCACAGAATCAATGCTGGGCTAGCACTACATACTCTGGTGACTTAGATGATATCTGGAAATGCAGGGAATGTGAGGAGGAGAAAGGTGCCCTTCAATTGGCGGACTATTACCGTTCCCAATACCCTGACCTGAAGAAGAGCTCTGTGTAAGCTTGAAAGCTTGTCCCTCTATCCAACAGAACTTGGTCCAACAAAAGATATTACCTCACCCATCTTGTCTCCCAAATACCATGGATAGCCATATTGTTAGTGCTTCAGGAAACTTGGCTGAAGTTAAAGTATTGTAATAAATCCAGGGAGACCTAGAACTTAATAGTTGTGCCTCTTCTACCTGGCCACATGTAGTAGTGATGAATAGAACCCACATCCACGTGCTTTGAAAGCACAGACTGCTACTCAAGACTCTTTATGAGCCTCTAGCACAGAGATGGGCAAACTACGGCCCATGGGCCACATCCGGACCACGGGACCGTTCTCCCTGGCCCCTGAGCTCCTGGCCCAGGAGGCTAGCCCCCGACCCCTACTGGTCTCCCCCCCCCCCCCCGGCAGCCTCAGCTCACTGCGCCACCGGCGCAATGCTCTGGGTGGCGGGGTGGTGAACTCCTGGGGCAGCACAGCTGCAGAGCCCGGCCTGACCCAGTGCTTTCTGCTGCGCGGTGCGTGGCTGGCTCCAGCTGGGTGGTGCGGCTGCCTGTCATGGTGCAACTGTGCCTTCAGCCACTGGTGCTCCAGGCAGCGCAGTAAGGGGGCAGGGAGCAGGGGGTTGGATCGAGGGCAGGGGAGTTTGGGGGGGGGATATGGGTCGGGGCAGTCAGAGGGCAGGGAACAGGGTGGTTGAATGGGGGCAGGGGTTCTGGGGGAGGTCAGGGAGAAGGGGTGGTTGGATGGGACAGGGGTCCCAGGGGGGAGGCAGTCAGGAAGGAGGGGGGGGTTGGATGGGGTGGTGGTGGGCAGTTAGGAGCAGGGGGAAGTTAGGGGCAGGGGGTCCAGGGGCAGTCAGGGAGAAGGGGTGGTTGGATGGGGCAGGGGCCCCCGGGGGGCAGTCAGGAAGGAGGAGGGGGTTGTATGGGGCAGTGGGGGGCAGTTAGGGGCGGGTCGGGTCTGGGGGTGGTCAGGGGACAGGGAGCAGGGGGGGTGGATGGGGCAGGGATCCGGGGGGACTGTCAGGGAACAGGGGGGATTGGATGGAGCAGGAGTCCCGGGGGGCCATCAGGGGCAAGAAGTAGGGGGGGTCAGATAGGGGGCGGGGGCCGAGCCACGCCTGCCAGTTTGCGGAGGCACAGCTTCCCCTAACCGGCCCTCCATACAATTTCTGTAACCCGACGCAGGCCAAAAAGTTTGCCCGCCCCTGCTCTAGGAACATAAGGCATTTGACTTGTAAACAGACATTCAAATGGTTCCCGATCCATCCAGGAGAGGGCAGTGGTGCACATGGACATACCAGGCCAAATCCAGACCGCCAGATACTTTTGAATTTTTATTTACTTAATATTATCATTATTGTTATAGTGGTGTGAAAAATGTTTCTCTGGAGTCTGGAGCTGAACTATATCTTGACCAAGAAATTTGGACCTTGACAAAAAATAATTGAATACCCCGTACTAGGTCATTGCATGCTATCCGAAGGCTTGTCTGCAAGGTGCCTTAGTCTGCACTTGCTGGGGTGTGAATTCTATGGTGCATGAGCATGTTGCGCACTAGCTGGCTCGTATGGACGCTGCTGGCATGCACTAAAAGTTCCCTGGATACAGAAACATATGACGGAGGGAACTAACCAACAGTGCAAACTCCAGATTTTTCACTTTTCAAAGCACTTTTGTGATGGTTTTGAATATACAGTTTAGAATTTGCTTTCAAGTATAAAACCTGGTATTCTCAAACCTTTGCATTAATAATGATTAAGCACTTAAATGTTCCCTGAAAGTGAACAGGAAAGGAACATAAATATAAGCAAATCAAAATTTGCTTTCAAGCTTGATTGCACGTCTGTGGAAAACCACGGTGACTTTTTGTGCAGCTCTAGCTGTCACTTCAGTGCACACCCCGGCCATGTAGAACTCCAGAGCCAAGCTAGTTCTACAAGTACAGCAGCAGAGAATAACACCTCAAGTTTACTAAAGATATGGCTAACATACTTTTGAAGGAAGTTAAAAAAAAAATCTTTCCAGAAAGAAATAAGGGTTGATCATTTGCTATCAAACTCCTAATGGCTGGCATACACTTGTAAGCAGGGTCTGACTGAGCTCTCCCTAGACCACTAGCTGGGGAGGGGGAAAGGCTTCAGGACCAGACTGTATTTACATGAAAGCACCCACTCTGCCGAAGTATCCAACAGACAGTGCTGTGTTGCCAAAGTGATCAACTTTGGCTGGTGTTGGGTTACAAATCACTTTAGTGCCGACGAGAAGCCCAGTAAAGAAAGTGACTGAAATACTTCCCTGAGAGATTGTATTTTCTAATTGGACAACCTACCCTAATTCTCAATTACTGAGGGACAATCTCCAATCATTAATATATTTTGCTTTCCACAGCCAAATCTCTGTACCGCTTCTCATGAATGATGTACCTGAATACTTGGATGCTAATATCTAAACTGTATTCTTAAATTTATTCACCTAAATTTGGGTTATTGCTGATTATGTACTATAGGTATCATCAAGGAGTCTGGTGGCACCTTAAAGACTAACAGATTTATTTGGGCATAAGCTTTCGTGAGTAAAAACCTCACTTCTTCAGATGCATAGAGTGAAAGTTACAGATGCAGGCATTATATACTGACACATGGAGAGCAGGGAGTTACTTCGCAAGTGGAGAACCAGTGTTGACAGGGCCAATTCAATCAGGGTGGATGTAGTCCACTCCCAATAATAGATGAGGAGGTGTCAATTCCAGGAGAGGAAAAGCTGCTTCAAATCTACATGGACACACCCCCAGAACCCCGACCAGGGGTATTCTATCTGCTACCCAAGATCCATAAACCCGGAAACCCTGGACGCCCCATCATCTCAGGCATTGGAACTCTTACAGCAGGATTATCTGGCTATTTGGACTCTCTCCTCAGACCCTACGCTACCAGCACTCCCAGCTATCTTCGAGACACCACCGACTTCCTGAGGAAACTACAATGCATTGATGTTCTTCCTGAAAACACCATCCTGGCCACCATGGATGTAGAAGCACTTTATACCAATATTCCACATGAGGATGGACTACAAGCTGTCAGGAACAGTATCCCTGATGAGGCCACAGCAAGCCTGGTGGCTGAGCTTTGTGACTTTGTCCTCACCCACAACCACTTCAGATTTGGGGACAACTTATACCTTCAAGTCAGTGGCACTGCTATGGGTACCCGCATGGCCCCACAGTATGCCAACATTTTTATGGCTGACTTAGAACAACGCTTCCTCAGCTCTCGTCCCCTAGTGCCCCTCCTCTACTTGCGCTACATTGATGACATCTTCATCATATGGACCCACGGAAAGGAGGCCCTTGAAGAATTCCACCTGGACTTCAACAATTTCCACCCCACCATCAACCTCAGCCTGGACCAGTCCACACAAGAGATCCACTTCCTGGACACTACAGTGCAAATAAGTGATGGTCACATAAACACCACCCTATACCGGAAACCTACTGACCGCTATACGTACCTACATGCCTCCAGCTTCCATCCAAGACACATTACACGATCCATTGTCTACAGCCAAGCCCTAAGATACAACCGAATTTGCTCCAACCCTCAGACAGAGACAAACACCTACAAGATCTTTATCAAGCATTCGTAAAACTACAATACCCACCTGGGGAAGTGAGGAAACAGATTGACAGAGCAAGATGGGTACCCAGAAATCACCTACTACAGGACAGGCCCAACAAGGACAATAACAGAACACCACTAGCCATCACATACAGCCCCCAGCTAAAACCTCTCCAGCGCATTATCCACGATCTACAACCTATTCTGGAAAATGATCCCTCACTCTCACAGACCTTGGGAGGCAGGCCAGTCCTCGCTTATAGACAACCCCCCAACCTGAAGCAAATACTCACCAGCAACTACACACCACACCACAGAAACACCAACCCAGGAACCTATCCCTGTAGCAAACCACATTGCCTACTCTGTCCCCATATCTACTCTGGCAACAGCATCAGAGGACCCAACCACATCAGCCACACCATCAAGGGCTCATTCACCTGCACATCCACTAATGTTATATATGCCATCATGTGCCAGCAATGCCCCTCTGCCATGTACATTGGCCAAACCGGACAGTCCCTCCGCAAAAGAATAAATGGACACAAATTGGACATCAGGAATGGTAACATACATAAGCCAGTAAGTGAACACTTAAATCTCCCTGGTCATTCTATTACAGATTTAAAAGTCACTATCATTGAACAAAAAAACTTCAGAAACAGACTTCAAAGAGAAACAGCAGAACTAAAATTCATTTGCAAATTCAACACCATTAATCTGGGCTTGAATAGGGACTGGGAGTGGCTGGCTCATTACAGAAGCAGCTTTTCCTCTCCTGGAATTGACACCTCCTCATCTATTATTGGGAGTGGACTACATCCACCCTGATTGAATTGGCCCTGTCAACACTGGTTCTCCACTTGCGAAGTAACTCCCTGCTCTCCATGTGTCAGTATATAATGCCTGCATCTGTAACTTTCACTCTATGCATCCGAAGAAGTGAGATTTTTACTCACGAAAGCTTATGCCCAAATAAATCTGTTAGTCTTTAAGGTGCCACCAGACTCCTTGTTGTTTTTGTAGATACAGACTAACACAGCTACCCCCTGATATAGGTATCATATGACTTTTAAAAACAAACTTTGTATTTGTGGATAATCTAAGCGCTATACCCAGATGTACAGACACCCGTTTCTCAACCTGTGTATTATATAATTTTAACATTAGCTTTAATAAAAAATTTAAATTTAAATGCAGTGGTAATGAAATTTTATCCTTATGGTATGAGTAAAGAGCAGCAGAACTGTGCTTAGCCTGTCCTGATTGAGAGGGTCACCCTCAACTGAGCTAAACTCGGATGCCAGACCTCTGTGAAAAGAGAGAGGGGGTGGGGGCAGGTGTCCCTGGTAAGAGGCGTGGGCTCTGCCTAAGCGTCCTAGGCATGCTTTAACCTGCCCCTCCCCACTGTCCATATATACAGCCAATTAAGGCTCCATTCGGAGTCTTTTGTTAAGTGATCACTAGAGCTCAACGCACTTGTTGAGGGACAGCATTTCTCCCCAGACTGCTTCAGCAATGAAGTTCCCTCATTAAAAGCTGAAAATCACTGAGAGCTGGGTGAAACATCAAGAGAAGGACTGGCAGAGGTCACAGTAGAGAAGCAGGTAAACATAAGAACATAAGAATGGTCATACTCGGTCAGACCCATTTAGCCCAGTATCCTGTCTTCCGACAGTGGCCAATGCCAGGTGCTTCAGAGGGAATGAACAGAACAGGAAATCATCAAGTGATCCACCCCCTGTCGCCCATTCCCAGCTTCTGGCAAACAAAGGTTAGGACACTTCAGAGCATGGTTTTGCATCCGTGCCAATCCTGGCTAATAGCCATTGATGGACCTATTCTCCATGAACTTATTTAGTTTTTTTTGAACGCTGTTATAGTCTTGGCCTTCTCAATATCCTCTGGCAAAGAGTTCCACAGGTTGACTATGCGTTGTGTGAAGAACTACTTCCTTTTGTTTGTTTTAAACCTGCTGCCTGTTAATTTCATTTGGTGACCCCTAGTTCTTGTTTCTTGTGTTATGAGAAGGAGTAAATAACAGTTCCTTATTTATGTTCTCCACCCCAGTCATGATTTTTATAGACCTCTATTATATCCCCCTTAGTCGTTTCTTTTCCAAACTGAAAATTCCCAATCTTATTAATCTTTCCTCATGTGGAAGCTCTTCCATACCCCTAATCATTTTTGTTGCCCTTTTCTGAACCTTTTCCAATTCCAATATATCTTTTTTGAGATGGAGCAACCAGATCTGCATGCAGTATTCAAGATGTGGGCGTACTATGGATTTATATAGAGGCAATATGATATTTTCTGTCTTATTATCTAACCCTTTCCTAATGATTCCCAACATTATGTTTGCTTTTTTGGCTGCCGCTGCACATTGAGTGGATGTTTTCAGAGAACTATCCACAATGCCTCCAAGATCCACTGGAAGTGGCAGCAGGAGGCACATTAGTGATGGCTGGCAGGGTGGCCAAAGGAACAGCCAGCAGAGTGGTGTTGCCAGAGCAAGTGCTCAGACGGTGGAGCAAGCAAGGTGCCTCCCCTCCCCACCCCCCCGGGTAGAAAGTGAATTCACACAGATGCACCTCTGAATTCTGGGTCTTCACTGACCAAGGACAACCACTGTGAGTGGGGAGGGAGAAGAGAAGGGCACGCTAAAGGAACTTCTGGTTGTTGAACTCAAGAACCTGAGGCAAAAGACACTGCCCAATGTACTCTGGGGTGGGTGCCCTACTCACAGTTTTATGTTTATGAATCCTGCTTGCAGCGTTTTCCCAAATTAATGCTGGGTGACTTCCCTCCTTTCATTAAAAGTTTATTTTCTACCCTCAGACTCTGTGCTTGGGAGAGGGGAAGTCTTGCCTCTTAGAAGGGCCTAGGGGGTAGTGTGTCATTTTCCTAGGTTACTGGGTGGGGGCTCGAGCCAGTTCTGTGTTGTCTTGCTGAAAAGGAATCCCTAGATATTGAACCCAGCCTGGTTGCTGCTGACTCCACCTGGCAGAAGGATGACACATTATAAAAAATACCATTATTTCTACAGTTAATGGCAGTTTTCCTTTAGCTTAAACAGTACCTGTTTCTGGAACTAAAGATCATGGGTTCTGTTTCCAGTGCTGTATGTTTGTATTATTAACACCTGTATTTATATGGAAACAGATTAATTACGCCCCTTTTATTTTAGTTTTGAACATTTAGCTCTTCAAAACAGAGACTGTGTTTTTGTTATATGAGTATACATGCCTTGCACAATGGGACCCTGACTCTTGGGGCCTCTAGCTGCTAATGCAATACAAATAATCAATAATAATAACAGCAGAATCTCCATGAATAGTGAAATGTTTTGTAGTGAACATCTGCTCCCAAGAGACACAGGGGCAAAGGGGACTGTGGTTTGGTTTTGCAAAACCTGGCTAGCATTATTCAATTCGTTATCTCTTTTTAGTGTCTGCACACCCAGGGGTCAGATATTCACATCACCACAAAAAATGCTCAGACAAATCTACAAGGCCACATCCTCAGCTGGCGTAAACTGGCGTAGATCCATTGACTTCAGATTTCCACCAGCTGATGATCTGGCCTCAAATGGTTATTGTTTCCATTCCTCAAATTAAATTCCAAATGCTTTTGAGGTACCCATGAACAAGTAAGTCGTTTGCTAAAATCAGTCTCACGAATGTATCTGTTTGATTGCATTTTCTGTAGTTTTCACCCTTTTTGGTGAGTTTATTATGATCAAAAGTACAATTCCATTTATAGATTAGCAGCTGTTGCTATTTTAAAAAGTGGGGGAAAGCTGCATTTGCTTATAGAAATTTTTTGAGAGGTATGTTTAAATTAATCTCAACAAGATGATGATAACTCAACAGAAGAGATGTGAAACACAATAGCTGGTGCAACTAAATGTAGCAGAGATGTGTAGAGAAATGAAAGCTTTCCATTTTCAGGGTAAACATTATTCTAGAAATTATGGGTGCTTAGTCACTATTATGACACCTATCTAAATTCAGGAAGCACAAAATTTTCATATCCACATTAAACAAGAATGAAAATCAGATACCAGAACCAGTCACTCAAATGTTGTGATGATGACGACCATATAAGTACACAGATATATTCCATTTACTTATTGGGTTATGAATGACAGATCTCTTAAATATTAGAATTATATATATATATCTCACCCAACTTTAAAAACCAGATTTGCAATGATAAGTTGGAAGAAATGGTGAAATTCACAAATTGACAGTAATTTCTAAGTTTTCCCACAGACAGTGAACATGATTATTTTGCACTGCACCAGTCTGAGTTCTGGAACCTTTCCTCTGATTAGTTAAGAACTATAGTAAGAGGGTAAGAAGAGTTTGAGAAAGGCTAGTGTGTTTTCAGGAATGACAGAGAGGTGGGGGGATATTGTTATTGAACTGTCTTTCTCACTGGGTTTTTGTTTGTTTCTTTTTTTGCATTTTTTTACACATAAACATTAAAGGAAAATAAAAATATTCTTGTTGGGATAAAAAAAAAGAACAATTTTATCTATATATACACCAGGTGCTTTTATGGTTCCCATTACCATAGTATCTGAGCACCTCACAATTGTTATTTATACTCACAACACCCCTCTGAGGTTGTGAAGTGTTATTATCCCTATCTAACAGATAGGAGAACTGAGATACAGAGATAGTAAGTGACTTGCCCAAGATCATACAGGAAATCTGTGGCAGAGCAGGGAATTGAACCCAGGACACCAACTAATGTGCCAACCACTAGACCGGTGGTTCTCAAATTTTTTTTTCGTGGACCACTTGAAAATTGATGAGGGCTTCGGCGGACCTCTTAATGATCTTTCCAAATGTTGTTTGTACCATTAGCTAAGTACTGTAAAGCGCTTTGGATAAAAGTGCTATATAAAAAAAACTTAATAATTAATGTTTTTTTGTTCTACAAATAAAAGCACACAACTCCTATTTTAATATTAGTAGTCTTACCATTCTAATGCAATGGATGTGCCCTCTCTTCCCCACCGCAGCAGCCTCCAAGCTGGGGCTGGGAAGAAGGGAGGGGGGGGTTCTCCCTCTCTCCCCCACCGCAGCAGCCCCCTAGCTGGGCTGGGAAGGAGGGGGGGTCTCTCCCCCGCCACAGCAGCCACAGAGCTGATGCTGGGAAGGAGGGCTATCTCTCCCCAGCCACCGCAGCCCTGCACATCCCAAATGCCCTCCACCCCCTCTTCTCACCCCACTGCCCCCTCCCACTTACCTCCTATTCCCCCCAAGGCCACCACCTCACCTCACATGTGCTTCTTCTCCAGGGTCCAGGCACCTTATTAGTGGCGCAACATCTGCGCGGCTCCACTAATTAGGTGGGTGGCCCTTCGTTCTCTTGTGTGTGGCCGCCCAAGTGCGCACCTTAGAGGGAACTATCCGCGGACCACCTGAATGGAGCTTGCGGACCACAGTTTGAAAACCTCTGCACTAGACCATCTTTCCTCTTTGTTTTAAAACTGAGTTCTCTTCACTTGAAATGTTTTTAATCCTGAGAAAATAAATCTCACTGAGGGTGATTTTTTTTAAAGAATGGTATTTAAGCAATGGCATTTCTGTGAGTTAGGGGGTCATATTGGATGGCCCATTAGAGGACTTTCCCAACACAAATTCTTACCTGATTCTAATCACCTTAAGGGTATATATTTCATTATTGAAAACCATAAAGGGGAGGAATTGCACAGGGTGATCCAACAGGGAATAACTAGAGCTAATAGGATCACATTAACTATAGGAACAGTTTACCAAGGGTAGTGGGAAAAGCTTCCATCACTTGTGGTCTTTTAAGAATGAAAGTCGTTCTCAAAGTTATGATCTAGATCAGCAGTTCTCAAACTTCATTGCACCGCAACCCCCTTCTGACAACAAAAATTCCTAGACGACCCCAGGACGGGGGACCGAAGCCTGAGCCCGCCCAAGCCCCACCTGCATGGGAGGAGAGTCAAAGCCAAAGCCCAAGCCCCACCGCCCATGGCAGGGGCCAAGGCTGATGCCCAAGAGCTTCAGCCCCACGCAGGGAGCCTATAACCTGATCCCTGCCACTCAGGGCTGAAGCCCTCAGGCTTCAGCATTGGCCCTGGGCGGTGGGGCTCAGGCTTCAGTTTTGGCCCTGGGCCCCAGCAAGTCTTAAGCCAGCCTGGCGACCACATTAAAATGGGGCCATGACCTACTTTGTGGTCCCAACCCACAGTTTGAGAACCCCTGCTCTAGTGCATAGCTATTGCGAACTTCTCTACTAGGAAATTGCTGCGTAAAATTCTGTGACCTGTGTTATGGAGAAGATTAGATCAGATGATCATAACAGTCACTTTTGGCCTTAAAATCAATGAATCTATGAACACAAGATCATTTTTGAAGACAGTGGGCCAAATTCTACCCTCAGACACACAAATACAACTCCCAGTGGCTTTGGGTTTAGGTCCAATCCCTCCAACCCTTCTGCACAGCTTGGCCCATACAGTCCTAACTATGGATTTAGAAGCCTAACTTTAAGCTCCGATTTTTGAAAATATTTTCCATCCTATTTTTGGACTACAGACAGCAGCATAGCCTGGGGCCAGATGCTCAGCAGGTGTAGATAGGGTCAGTCCGCCCCGAAATGCTGCCCCCCTGCACAGAGGCGGCGGAAGGTCCCACCGCCGAAATACCGCCGCGGTCACCGCCCCCCAAATTGTAGTGCCCTAGGCAACCGCCTAGGTCGCCTAATGGGTTGCGCCGGCCCTGGATAGGGTTAGCTCCACTGAAATCAATGGAAGAACGCTGATTTAGGCCAGCTGACGGTCTAGCTCAATGCATATAAATACAGAAAAATAGAAGGGGCAACACCAGAGATACTTACCTATCGTGGTTAATCACTGCCACAGAGAAACTTTTGCAATTTACCCAGGATTTGAAATTTTTTTAACAAAATGCAAGTGAAACAGCAGGAACACCTTGCTTTAGCTGGGAAACCTGGGGAACTGAAATATAAAAAAGATGTAGTAGGGTCAGATCTAGAGCTGGTATATATCAGAGTATATCAGATCCAATAAATGAAAGGAGATGTGCCAATTTACACCAGCTGAGGATCTGGCCCTACAGTCCAACTGTGGAGGGGACAGTAATTAGTGTTGGTGGCATGATTAAAACAAACCAGAAGTGGGTGAAGGTGCACTCGTTTGGGGTGTGCTCCTAGGGGAAAAGGCAGACATATTTTTGCAGATCAGATTTCCACAGACTGCAGGGAATGTTAACATTCATGCCTCAGACAGTTAACTGTGGTGGTGTTTTCAGGAACTGGATAAAATCCACCAGGTGAAAATAACTGCCAAATGCAAGTCTGAATGGTATTCAGACTATAAGTGCTTTCAACATAGAATGTGAAGGAACAATGAACATACACTCTGTGGCTTGAACAGGGTTATAAAATGGACACAGAGCTGTATTGTTTCGGAAATGGCACACGACTCAACTTTAGTACAAAAGACTAAGGACTCTGTAATTATGGAGGACAAACAAGTGATGGACAGATGCTCATTTTTAATTTGTACCTATTTTCTATAGAAAATCATATTAAGCTCATTGCACTAAGCAGTATGCAAATCCCTAATTCTCTGACTATCTTAACACATCCGGTTTGCCAGTAAAATACACAAACTCAAGAAACAGCTGCAAGAACATGGAATCCTCTCCATTGATTGGCTGGAAAAAAATTGGTGCTGCCTGGAAAACAAAGCTAGTTTGCTTGGTTGACTGTTCTCATGCTCATTTCAAGTATAAATCAGAAAGAATGGCTTAAGCAAGACCCATTTGTTCATCCTAAAATAAGTATTTGGATGATGAGTCAGTTCCATCGTTTCTGGGTAAAAAAAGACATTTCCGGAGGATTTTGCAGCATGGCTTGCTAACATAAGATCTGCCTATCATTGATTGTGTTAAAGGCTACTCATTAAAGGATTGTGGTTTACAGCTTTGGAAATGTGTTAGAATGAATTACCTGCTGTGAACACAGGGAAAGACTGGCAGGAATCTTTTCAGAGACACTGAGATTGACCAATATCCACAGCTGATTTACAATGAAGATGACTTTGAGGAAGTGGTTATGTAGTTGGATACAGTAAGCAAAAGACAGGGCACATAGACCAGCCGACAACAGAATACCCCCGACATCAAGCAAAGAAGCAGATTCAGTGACCAATAGACAGGACATCTGCATTTTGATGCTTACATATTCTACAGTTTCATTGCAATGAACAGTAATCAGCTAAACTTGTCAGAAGTTAGGAGTTATGATGAAGGGAGGTTGTAGAGAGGGATCAGCTTTAGAGAGAGAATAAAAGGACCAGAACATGTGTAGACATGATAGAGACAAGATGGGTGGGGTAATATCTTTTATTGGACTAACTTCTATTGGTGAAAGAGACAAGCTTTCAGACTAAACAGAGCTCTTCTTCAGGTCATGTTGTCCAGTTTGTTGAAAGGACTTCACACTGCTCAGCTGAGGACTTCTGATCTCTAGTGCAATTCTTTCCTGGAACAGCAGACGGTCATGCATGATATAAAATCCTAGCCAAAACAGTTATATCATGCACGACCGTCTGCTGTTCCAGGAGTCTTGTTTAAAACAAGACGTGGGTGAGAACCAAAACCCCAGGTCCACATATCCACAACCTTTGCAGAGGTCCAAACCCAACCTTCACGACTGGCCCCTGTATCTATAGTTGGCAGAAACACAACCCTAGAGCTAAGTAATCACAAACTTTATAGCTTGATCTTATCCCTATTCAAAACCTTATGAAATTAGACAGACGGATTTTACTTCAAAGGTGTACATGTTCAGACTCTACTCACTCCTGAATAAAATCAGAGCTGTGCAAAACTATCATTCTAAAATCCAGCCAAACCTCAGTTTTCAACCTAAAACAAGGGGAAACTGACTGGGTTCACCTGAGTTTCACTTTGAGATTTTAGGTAGCTAAACTCAACACTCTAAGTGAAATCCACAGCACATGACCCTAATAGGAACAAAAAAAAAATTAAGACGTTTGTACAAAATGCCTCTGAAATGGCACGGAGATGAATTTTGCACATAGATGAAATGTACAAAAGCTCTAGGAACATGTTTTCTCTTTTCAAAAGCTGTTTTCTAAATGTCAGTTTTATCGCCTTTTTAAAAAAAAATCATTTATGACCATATGTGTTTTTATGATATTCACAACATGCTTGTGCCACACAAGATGCAAATGTAATTTCCTGTTATTATGCCACAATATGCGTAGCAACAATGAGAGATGAGTGACACAAAATAATGAAAAGTTACTACATACATATATAATATATATATGTGCAGTGAGAGGCAATGAAACACTAGGATAACCAAATGTTTTGCTTAAACTCCCAATTCTCCACAATTGCACATATCCATAAGGACCGGGCCAAACCTGGCCCAAAGGGACTTTCAGATCTTCAGTGAGTTACTGATAGGATCTGTTTGTTAAGGAAGCCATCATCTTCATAGGAAAACATAGGCCTGCTTCTCCATTATTTGGCACATTAAATTAGCTCAAGAAAGAGCTCTTGGAGTCATTGTGGATAGTTCTCTGAAAACATCCACTCAATGTGCAGCAGCAGTCAAAAAAGCAAGCAGAATTCTGGGAATAATTAAGAAAGGGATAGATAATAGACAGAAAATATCATGTTGCCTCTATATAAATCCATGGTATGACCACATCTTGAATACTGTGGGCAGATGTGGTCGCCCCATCTCAAAAAAGATACCATATATTGGAATTGGAAAAGGTTCAGAAAAGGGCAACAAAAATTATTAGGGATATGGAACAGCTTCCGTATGAGGAGAGATTAATAAGACTGGGACTTTTCAGCTTGGAAAAGAGACAGCTAAGGGGAGATATGATTGAGGTCTATAAAATCATGACTGGTGTAGAGAAAGTGGATAAGAAAGTGTTGTTTACTACTTCTCATAACACAAGAACTAGGGGTCACCAAATGAAATTAATAGGCAGCAGGTTTAAAACAAATAAAAAGAAGTATTTCTTCACACAACGCACAGTCAACCTGAGGAACTCTTTGCCAGAGGATGTTGTGAAGGCCAAGACCATAACAGGGTTCATGAAAGAATTAGATACATTCATGGAGGATAGGTCCATCAATGGCTATTAGTCAGGGGGGCAGGAATGGTGTCCCTCGCCTCTGTTTGCCAGAAGCTGGGAATGAGCGACAGGGGATGGATCGCTTGATGATTACCTGTTCTGTTCATTCCCTCTGGGGCACCTGGCACTGGCCACTGTTGGAAGACCGGATACTGGGCTAGATGGACCTTTGGTCTGATCCAGTAGGGCCATTCTTATTGTAGACTTAGTTATACCTGTGATGGGTAGTGTTTTACACCCATTTGTATAGGTGTAAATTGGAATATTGGATTGGGTCTACTTACAGAAGATGGTGAAGGGTTAACATTCCTGCTGACAGGGGATGAATCTTGCTCCTGGAATTCTAAATGGAGTTAGAGACCCTGCAATGGCAATTCATGCATAAATTAGGCACATGCTGAAAAGATGAGATGGGGAAGGGAGCGTGCAGAAAGAGCTGGTTCTTGAGAGCAAGAACATGATTAGTTAATGTCTGAGCTTCCTTTCTGGATCAGCCCTACATGTCAGCATTGTGATATCCATCATGGCACTGGTGCATGATAACCATCAGTGCTGCAACTAGGGGTGGAGTACTGGCTTTTGCCCTTGGCAGGGGCATCACAAGGCAGGAGAGGGCTAGGTTTGATGGGAACCTAGGTCTAGTGGTAGCAAAAATGGCTGGTATGGGTATGTGTGAGAGAAGCCCGGTCAGAATGGTGTGAGGGTAACCACAAACTATGTAGAGAGGGCAGATATCAAAAGTGAGGGAGAGGTGGTAGTGACAGGAGATGAAAGAAAGGAAAATGAGGAATATTTGTCAGGGAGAAGGTGGGTAGGGAAAAGTAGGTAGGGATAACAGGGAAAAGTGGCAGAGAAAAGGGGAAGTGTACAACAATGGGAGGAGGAGTGTAGAGACCAGGGGTCCACTGGTGGGTGGGGCTGAGCAAGGCTCTACTTCTACTGCTTGGCCTTCCAGGCCTGGCAAATTCTGTCTGTCCCTGATCATTATGTACGGTGAGTGTTCTGATTCCCACCCAGTGTATTAAGGCACAGATAGTCTTTCCCTAACATCATATTTTCAATACTAGCTTTTTTTTTTAACCAAAATTTACGTGCTGGTTTCAAAAAGGCATGCGTGCTAGAGTACAAACTGACAGGAGAAAATACATTCAAAGCTGTTAATTATTATTATTGTTACCATAGCACTAAGAAGCCCTGATCCTAGACTAGGACCCCATTGTGCTAGGTGCTGTACAACAGAACAAAAGGACAGTCCCTGCCCCAAGGAGCTTACAATCTAATTCTAAGACAAAGACAACAGGTGGATGCAGACATACAAGGGAGTACCAGGAAACAATGGGACAGTATTGGTCAGCATGATAGGCAGTGGTCTCAGCACATCAGCCGCCTATATTAAACTCCCTCACTATGGACTATATGGTCCTCTGGATTGCATGCTACAGATAAGGCTGAAAGGTGTGTGTGTGTTTAGGGCAGTGTATGGCAAGTTATGAAACCACTTCCAATTCACAGAGATACTGTACCAGAACCACAAAAAACCTGCTAGAATTCCTTGGGCAAAAAGTCACTTCCCCACTCTGTGCCTCTGTTTCCCTCCCCAGTCTTTTGTCTTGTTTATTTAGATTATGAACTCTTCAAGGCAGAAACTGTCTCTTACTGTGTGTTTATACAGCTCATAGCAAACTAGAGCCCTGATCTCACCTGGGGACTCTATACATGGCTGTAAATAATAATAATTAATAATCAATAAAAGGGGGTTGGTGAATGGGACTATGGCAAGACCAGCTTGGAAAGATATATCCTATGCTATGTTTGTTGCCTAATGAAACCAGAAACATTTATATGGAGACACAGCATGAAAAGTATCAGGGCATGGAGTTGTACCAGTGTAAAATTAGTGTAAATCCGACCTAGTATCTATTGCATTGTTCTATGGCTGCTGTGACAGATTGGAAGATTTCTTGTCTTTCTGCTGCTTTTCTAGACCAGGCTCTCTGTTTGGTCTAAAGACCACTAATGTGTGTATAATTGCTAGGTGTGATTAGAGCTAGCTGAACTTTGTTGCAAACAATTTATCCCTGCATTTCAGAAGTTTACAGCTGGATTGTTTTAATTTGTTCTGTTATAGATGTGACCTGCAAATTCTCAGCCCAAGAGTAAAAACAACTATAATTTAACACAATTGTAAAACAGTGCTCCCACCTTGGACACTTTGCAAAATAGAAAGAAAAAAAAAAAAGGACCAAATTTAGGCCCTGATATTCATGTGAGCAGTCCCATTGAAGGCTATACCATAGGCAAATTAAAACAACCAGGCTAAACACCAGAGATTAACAAATAAATTTAATCTGAATGAATAGGCTCTGGACTCTCTTATGTAATCAGGAGAGTAACTTATGTAGTCTTATGCCAGCTGGCAAAATGCTGGGTAACCAAGAGATGCCAGAGTGTGCCCTTTTCCATTAATTATAGGCAGAGCCGATAGTGACCTATACTTATACTTAAGGTTGCCTAACACTTGCCATTAAAAGACCCTGTTTTTAGTTGTTTATAATTTTGCCAAACTTAAATAGTTTAAGGTGAAATTTTTCCATGCCTCAGGCTGAATTTTTCTGGAAAGTCTCAGTTAAAATGGTGCAGCTCTTTCTGAGAATGAGATGAGAAATAATCTTAAATGTTAAAAACTTCTTATACCAGTTTTATTGAGAAGCTGCAGAGCCTCCACTCTTTGGAGCAGGGACTTGAAATTTGATCGGAGGTTCACCATGGTGTCAGGGATGTATTTTTTACCATCCTCATGAAAATCAACCCAAAACTGGCCACACCCTTCTGAAAAACCTCAGTTTGTGTGTCCTCAGTAGTGACTTGTTAGAGTTTGGCTGCTAAATTCTCTAAAGATTTTGTCTGCACTGAGAATTCTCCAGGGTTGCAGGGCTTGAACAGGATTTAACCTGCTTTTGCTTCTTTGGGGCACCTGGGAATTGCTGTGGCAACTGAGGCTACGTCTTCACTACAGGGGGGGTCGATTTAAGATACGCAAATTCAGCTACGCAAATAGCGTAGCTGAATTCGACGTATCGCAGCCGACTTACCCCGCTGTAGGGACGGTGGCAAAATCGACCTCTGCGGCTTCCCGTCAACGGCGCTTACTCCCACCTTCGCTGGTGGAGTAAGAGCGTCGATTCGGGGATCGATTGTCGTGTCCCGACGGGACGCGATAAATCGATCCCCGAGAGGTCGATTTCTACCCGCCGATTCAGGCGGGTAGTGTAGACCTAGCCTAAGAGAAGGAAGACTGTCTCTCTCCTATGCTCTCAATGCTCTTCCTGCTGGCACCCTGCTGGATACTGAGTCTAGGGAAGTAGGAGACGGGGAAAACTGGAATATGAGCAGGGAGAGGATGAAGAGGGAGGGGATGAGACTGGGACAGGAGCTGGGGAGGAGAGAGGGGGAAGCTGGGGGGGAGAGAATGAGACAGGAACTAAGGGGGAAAGGGGAAGGAGATTGGGATAGAAGCTGGGGAGAAAGACTGGGACAGATGATGGTGGGTGGACAAGCAGAAGTGGGGGAACAGTGAGGAAACAGATGGGGTAAGGGAGGGAGGCGTGAGACTGGGACAGGAGCTGGGGAGGAGGAGAAAGACTGGGACAGGGACAGACTGGAGGGTCTGAGTAGGAGGGGTCAGGCTTGGGGCAACAGAATCAGAAGGGTCTGTAAGCACAACAGCACACTCCCTTCCAGAACCTGGAATTAGACCCAGGATTCCTGAATATCTACACTCCTCTGCTCTGTAGCAAATACCTGTGAAATCCATTGGCAACATGTGTGTCTCTTCCCCCTCTAGCTGCTGGGCCACATAATGTTTAGCCACCTAATACTGTTCCTGGGTACTCCATTAGCTTTAGTGGTAGAGGAAATGAGCTAAGGATCTAAAAACCTTGTTGATGCCCCATGCAGAGTTTAATTTGGTTCCACATAATTGAATTTCTGTTTTTCAGTGTGCACTGAAGATGGCCACATAACAGATGGCCACATACTATCTCAGAATGCAAGCACATAATGGGGCCAAATAAGGTTGCACAGGCATTTCCTAACTTTTGAGTACTTGACTTTGAAAACTTAACATTCTTTTAACAAAGGTGTTTTTTTTTTTTGGCTCTATATTGTTTCCTATCTGTCAAGTGGTAGCAGATGTTCAGGGTCCTACTCGTTGGCTTCCCAGTGGAGGAGAAATCAGTTTAGGTTTATACCTTGTTTTATTTACACATATATACCAGACCTGGATCAGAGGTGGTCCCAAACAGCATGCAGAACAATCCCATCTTTCCGGAATCTCATTCCAACACCACTGCCAGGGAAAAATTCTTCCAAAACAATTGACTCCAATCAGAGATGAAGGCAGAGAACAAATTCCCCTGCTACTCTGCCAGCACCTTTTATAACAAAACTAAAAACAGCACACAGCATGTCTTCCGAAGACGGAACATTTGCTCATATGCTAAGAAAAAGAACTTGGAAGGGTATGTGTAACAGTTCCACCTGGTGTCCCCAGAAATAATATCTTCATGCATAAAAGGTATGTTAAAAGAACATTATTAAAGTTGCAAACTTAAGCACAAAAAATGTAGTAAATGCCAGAATTAGTTTGCCTGTGTAACCTAATTCAGCACCCCTGTGAGTATGCATTATGGTAGTCTTTAATTACATTATTACATAATATTTTTCCTGCTCCTCTTCCAATCCCCTCTTCCCTATACCCAGCCTCCAGTTGCCCACTCCCACCCACATTTCCTGTCCCCACTGACTCCCTGTCCCAGTCTCCATCCCTAAGCTCTTTGTCCAATCTCAGCATTCTCTCCCTCAGTTTCTTTTCACTGTTAGTCCCAGTCTCCCTCCACCTTGCTCCCAGTTCCAGGTTTCTTGCCCAACCAGTCGCAGTCTCCTCTGCCCCCTGTACCTCAGTTCAAGTATGTTTTCCCTGCCAGTTCCAGTCTCCCCCGCACTCCAACTCCCAGTCCCAGTTTCACTCTCCCTCCTCAGCCAGACTCTGGTCTGCCTGAGTCTCTACCCTGCCTGTGCGCTTTGTCCCCTTGTCTATCTGCCCATTGATCTAGCTCTTTTCTCTTGCAAATCAGGTAGAGTCCTCCTCCATGCTGCCTGGGTCCGGCATGGGGGCACTGAGAGCACAGGAGAGACAGGTTCCCTGCTCGCAGTTCAGGTGCTCAGACGTGGCCCAACTCACAAAAGCCCAGAGCTGAGCCATGGGCTGGAGCATGCCCAGTGTGCACTTAATCTTTGGAGGATTTAGCTGTAAAGCTCTAGCAACTCTCTACTGAGCATATGCAAACTTCAAGTTCCTGCTCCAAATCATGGGGACATTAGAGCTTCTCAAAGAAAAGGTCACCAGAAAGTTTTAACATGAACAAAAGAACCCCATATCTTCCCTAACCTGAAAAATTGGTAGTGGTACAAGGTTTGCCTATTTATATATGTGTGCATGTGTACACACATGCAGACATGCACAATGTCTTGGTTTAAGTGAGGTCTTGATTTAAAACATTTAAAAAATAATAATTGATGTAGGAGAGACACCCAAGGAAAGGAAGCAAGAATACAGGAGAGTTCCTGAATAGTAAATGTTGCTAGTACGAGTGATGGGTTTGAACTCCATTCACATACAACCTTGTCCCTGGCATTTCCTGACTTTTGTTTCATCATGCATGATGAGGCTCAATTTAAATGTATACCCCAAATTAAAAAACATAGTAAGAGGACCAAAAAAGTGCCACCATGGCTAAAAGAAGCAGTGAGAGGCAAAAAGGCATCCTTTAAAAAGTGGAAGTTAAATACTATTGAAGAAAATAGAAAGGAGCATAAACTCTGGCAAATGAAGTGTAAAAATATAATCAGGAAGGCCAAGAAAGAATTTGAATAACAGCTAGCCAAAGACTCAAAAAATAACGGCAAAAAATGTTTTATGTACATCAGAAGCAGGAAGCCTGCTAAACAAACAGTGGGCCAACAGGACGATCAAGATGCTAAAGGGGCACTCAAGGAAGATAAGGCCATTGCAGAGAAACTAAATGAATTCTTTGCATTGGTCTTCATGCCTGAGGATGTGACTGAGCCATTCTTTTTTAGGTGACAAATCTGAGGAACTGTCCCAGACTGAGATGTCATTAGAGGATGTTTTGGAACAAATTGATAAATTAAACAGCAATAAGTCACCAGGACCAGATGGTATTCTCCCAAGAGTTCTGAAGGACCTCAAATATGAAATTGCAGAACTACTAACTGTGGTATTCAACCTATCATTTAAATCAGTTTCTGTACCAGATGACTGGAGGATAGCTAATGTGACACCAATTTTTTTAAAAGTCTTCAGAGGCAATCCTGGCAATTACATGCTGGTAAGCTTAACTTCAGTAGCAGGCAAATTGGTGGAAACTATAGTAAAGAACAGAATTATCAGACACCTAGATGAACATGATTTTTTGGGGAAGAGTCCACATGGTTTTTGTAAAGGGAAATCATGCCTCACCAATCTACTAGAATTCTTTGAGGGGGTCTTCAAGCATGCGGATAAGGGTGATCCAGTGGATATAGTGTACTTAGATTTTCAGAAAGCCTTTGGCAAGGTCCCTCACCAAAAGCTCTTAAGCAAAGTAAGTTGTCATGGATCAGTAACTGGTTAAAAGATAGGAAACAAAATAGTCAGTTTTCAGAATGGAGAGAGGTAAATAGTGGTGCGTTTCCCCCCCCCCCCCCCCCCACTGCAGCAGGCTGCACTGGGACAAGTAGTGTTCAATATATTCATAAATGATCTGCAAAAAGGGGTAAACAGTGAGGTTGCAAAGTTTTCAGATGATACAAAACTACTCAAGATAGTTAAGTCCAAAGCAGACTGTGAAGAGTTAAAAAAGGATCTCACAAAACTGGGTGACCGGGCAACAAAATGGCAGATGAAATTCAATGTTGATAAATGCAAATTAATGCACATTGGAAAACATAATCCCAACTATACAGCTAAAATGATGGGGTCTAAATTAGCTCTTACCACTCAAGAAAGAGATCTTGGAGTCATTGTGGATAGTTCTCTAAAAACATCCACTCAATGTGCAGCGGCAGTCAAAAAAGCTAACAGAATGTTGGGAACCATTAGGAAAGGGATAGATAATAAGACAGAAAATATCATATTGCCTCTATATGAATCCATGGTATACCCACATCTTGAATACTGCGTGCAGATCTGGTCGCCCCATCACAAAAAATATATATATTGGAATTGGAAAAGGTCCGGAAAAGGGCAACAAAAATGATTAGGGGTATGGAACAGCTATCTTATGAGGAGAGATTAATAAGACTGGGACTTTTCAGCTTGGAAAAGAGACAACTAAGGGGGGATATGATAGAGGTCTATAAAATCAGGACTGGTGTGGAAAAAGTAAATAAGGAAGTGATGTCGTGGTGGGAGTCTGCTATAGATCACCAGATCAAGGGGATGAGGTGGATGAGACTTTCTTCCGGCAACTAACAGAAGTTACTAGATCGCAGGCCCTGGTTCTCATGGGGGACTTCAATCACCCCGATATCTGCTGGGAGAGCAATACAGCGGTGCACAGACAATCCAGGAAGTTTTTGGAAAGTGTAGGGGACAATTTCCTGGTGCAAGTGCTGGAGGAACCAACTGGGGCAGAGGTCTTCTTGACCTGCTGCTCACAAACAGGGAAGAATTACTAGGGGAAGCAAAAGTGGATGGGAACCTGGGAGGCAGTGACCATGAGATGGTTGAGTTCAGGATCCTGACACAAGGAAGAAAGGAGAGCAGCAAAATGCGGACCCTGGACTTCAGAAAAGCAGACTTTGACTCCCTCAGGGAACTGATGGGCAGGATTCCCTGGGAGAATAACATGAGGGGGAAAGGAGTCCAGGAGAGCTGGCTGTATTTTAAAGAATCCTTATTGAGGTTGCAGGAACAAACCATCCTGATGTGTAGAAAGAATAGTAAATATGGCAGGCAACCAGCTTGGCTTAACAGTGAAATCCTTGCTGATCTTAAACACAAAAAAGAAGCTTACAAGAAGTGGAAGATTGGACAAATGACCAGGGAGGAGTATAAAAATATTGTTCAGGCATGCAGGAGTGAAATCAGGAAGGCCAAATCACACTTGGAGTTGCAGCTAGCAAGAGATGTTAAGAGTAACAAGAAGGGTTTCTTCAGGTATGTTAGCAACAAGAAGAAATCAAGGAAAGTGTGGGCCCCTTACTGAATGGGGGATTCAGCAACCTAGTGACAGAGGATGTGGAAAAATGTACTCAATGCTTTTTTTGCCTCTGTCTTCACGAACAAGGTCAGTTCCCAGACTACTGCACTGGGCAGCACAGCATGGGGAGGAGGTGACCAGTCCTCTGTGGAGAAAGAAGTGGTTCAGGACTAGTTAGAAAAGCTGGACGAGCACAAGTCCATGGGGCCGGATGCGCTGCATCCGAGGGTGCTAAAGGAGTTAGCGGATGTGATTGCAGAGCCGTTGGCCATTATCTTTGAAAACTCATGGCGATCAGGGGAGGTCCCAGATGACTGGAAAAAGGCTAATGTAGTGCCCATCTTTAAAAAAGGGAAGAAGGAGGATCCGGGGAACTACAGGCCAGTCAGTCTCACCTCAGTTCCTGGAAAAATCATGGAGCAAGTCCTCAAGGAATCCATTCTGATGCACTTAGAGGAGAGGAAAGTGATCAGGAACAGTCAGCATGGATTCACCAAGGGCAAGTCATGCCTGACTAACCTAATTGCCTTTTATGATGAGATAACTGGCTCTGTGGATGAGGGGAAAGCAGTGGACGTCTTATTCCTTTACTTTAGCAAAGCTTTTGATACAGTCTCCCACAGTATTCTTGCCGGCAAGTTAAAGAAGTATGGGCTGGATGAATGGACTATAAGGTGGATAGAAAGCTGGCTAGATCGTCGGGCTCAACGGGTAGTGATCAATGGCTCCATGTCTAGTTGGCAGCTGGTATCAAGCGGAGTGTCCCAAGGGTCAGTCCTGGGGCCAGTGTTGTTCAATATCTTCATTAATGCTCTGGAGTATGGCGTGGACTGCACCCTCAGCAAGTTTGCAGATGACACTAAACTGGGAGGAGTGGTAGATACGGAGGGTAGGGATAGGATACAGAGGGACCTAGACAAATTAGAGGATTGGGCCAAAAGAAATCTGATTAGGTTCAATAAGGACAAGTGCAGAGTCCTGCACTTAGGACGGAAGAATCCCATGCACTGCTACAGACTAGGGACTGAATGGCTAGGCAGCAGTTCTGCAGAAAAGGACCTAGGGGTTACAGTGGATGAGAAGCTGGATATGAGTCGACAGTGTGCCCTTGTTGCCAAGAAGGCTAACGGCATTTTGGGCTGTATAAGTAGGGGCATTGCCAGCAGATCGAGGGAAGTGATCATTCCCCTCTATTCGGCATTGGTGAGGCCTCATCTGGAGTACTGTGTCTAGTTTTGGGCCCCACACTACAAGAAGGATGTGGAAAAATTGGAAAGAGTCCAGCGGAGGGCAATAACAATGATTAGGGGGCTGGAGCACATGACTTATGAGGAGAGACTGAGGGAACTGGGATTGTTTAGTCTGCAGAAGAGAAAAATGAGGGGGGATTTGATAGCTGCTTTCAACTACCTGAAAGGGGTAGTTGAAAGGGGGTTTCAAAGAGGATGGATCTAGACTGTTCTCAGTGGTACCAGATGACAGAACAAGGAGTAATGGTCTCAAGTTGCAGTGGGGGAGGTTTAGGTTGGATATTAGGAAAAACTTTTTCACTAGGAGGGTGGTGAAACACTGGAATGGATTACCTAGGGAGGTGGTGGAATCTCCTTCCTTAGAGGTTTTTAAGGTCAGGCTTGACGAAGCCCTGGCTGGGATGATTTACTTGGGGATTGGTCCTGCTTTGAGCAGGGTGTTGGACTAGATGACCTCCTGAGGTCCCTTCCAACCCTGATATGATATGATTCTATAAGTGTTATTTACTCATTTTCATAACACAAGAACTGGGGGTCATCAAATGAAATTAACAGGCAGCAGATTTAAAACAAACAAAAGGAAGTATTTCTTCACACAATACACAGTCAATCTGTGGAACGCTTTGCCAGAGTATGTTGTGAAGGCCAAGACTATAACAGGGTTCAAAAAAGAACTAGATAAATTCATGGAGGATAGGTCCATCAATGGCTATTAGCCAGGATGGGCAGGGATGGTGTCCCTAGCCTCTGTTTGCCAGAAGCTGGGAATGGGCGACAGGGAATGGATCACTTGCTGAATACCTGTTCTGTTCATTCCCTCTGAAGCACCTGGCTTTGGCCACTGTCGGAATACAGGATACTGGACTAGATGGACCATTGGTCTGACCCAGTATGGCTGTTCTTATGCATCCTTAACATTCTTTTAATGTAGGGGGGTTTTAGTGGTTTTTACTGTGGTTTTAGAAAGAAAGAAAGAAAGAAAGAAAGAAAGAAAGAAAGAAAGAAAGAAAGAAAGAAAGAAAGAAAGAAAGAAAGAAAGAAAGAAAGAAAGAAAGAAAGAAAAAAGGTGGGAAAGAAATTCCATAATCTGGAACTATTTGACTAAACACCACTTGTATGTTCTGTCCAAATCACCCTAGTAGATATGGTAGGGTGAGCAATGAATTGAGACACCAGTGCATCTATTTAGTTGCTGAGAATAAGGTTAGGGAAAAAATCGTGGTCCCAAGAACAGAAAAAGTGGAAGCCGTTTACTCAAAATGCAGACTAAGAAACGAAAGAGTGAGTAGCGTCAAGCATTGATATTACTTATTACAGGGCAACTCCATTGATTTCAGTGGAGTAAATATCAGTGGTATTAGAAACATCAGCTTTTAATGTTTTATACATTTCTAACTACAAGTTTGAGGACAGGGAGGTCTTGTGGTGGAATAAGACTGTACTGAACTGGCCCAATATTGAGGTGAAACCTTACGTGTCTCTGCCCATTCATTACCTACTTAATGAACTGAAAGGGGCTTTCAGGCTCTGCATCTGACCTGGACCAAAATTACACCACAAAACTGTATTTTGAACCTGCTGCAAACATCAGAAGCCTAAAATGAAGTATTTTAAATCCCTCTTTAAAGTACAGTTTTTAATAGATGAGACACTGTGACCTTCAGTGACACATACTGTTTATATACACACACACAAAAAGTAGCTTCTGCTTAAAATATTCATACCTTAGTTTGCAGACTGACATGTAGCAGTTAGGAAGCAAAAGATTCCAGAGGGCTTCAGCTGTCTGATTTTAGCTTTTGTAGGAATTGCCCATTGAATAATAAATTTCCATGAATTATTTAATGATTTTACATGTAATACACTGGAATACAATTCCCACCTTGGTATGTGTTTTAAGTACATAACTTTATTACAGCTTCAGAAGGGAGATCTTGCTCCTTTCTTGTCATATTGCAGCTTGGAGTATTATTCACAATAGCCTCTGTGGAAGAGTGCTGACATATTTTTCTCACACATCTCTGAGGTCACAGGTTTAAATCCCAGTGGGGGCCAGGTGTAAGCTTCCTTCACCATCTGTGAATCCAAGATGAAATATTTCTGCTGCATTTGTAAAATGCATAAACTTGTATTTATAACAGAGATTGTGACTGAATTTCTTTGCAGTTTTTCTGCACGAGCATATTCTGAAGCTAGAGGTGCACTTGCACGAACTGCTGTCCAATGGTTAAAGCAGGGACTTGCCAGACAGGCATCCTAAATTCTATTCTTATCTCTTCCACTGACTTTGTACTTGACTACGAAAAAATCAATTATCTTCACTGTGCTTCAGTGTACCCATCTGTAAGATGGGTATGATAATAATAATATCACCTGCCTATCTTACATGGGTGCAGTGAATAAAACTGGTTGAATTATATACATTGTGCATAATATTCATTTTGAATTTAGCATCTTTTTGTCTCTTCACAAATTGTAAGCAGCCCTGAAGCAAACAATTGTGCCCAATCCTGCCACCTCTTATTCATGTACCTACTGTAAATCTTTGTCTTCCCTGTTATACAACAAAATAATGCAAAAATGTATTCAATATTATAAAGTACATTTAGTATAGCTGTTTTTAATAACTATTGGGGACAACTGTTTGTCCCCAGGGCAGTTTCAAATACTTTTACCATGTGTGGTTCATGTCAAATCTGCCTTCAAATTATAGCTCGAAGTCTGATATCAGCAATTTGCATCATCCAACACAAGCTCTTCAGTGAATTATTTTTGTTCTTGCACTGTCCATGTGACCAGCTGATTTCAGATAAGTAAATCAACCTCAAGATTTATTTAACTCTCTTTTTTTAAGGAACTGTGATAAAAAGGAAATATGCAGAATTTTGCTTTTTTATAAACCCCTGGGAATTACAGCAGAGATGGATTTGGCCTATTATTTACAATCAGTGGGCCAATTTCAGTCTGGTGCAAATGGGCACAACCCCCAGTGGAGTAAATTGGAGTTGTACTTGTTTACACTTGCACTGAAACTCGACTGATATATCAGTTACATATTTATAAATAATAAGCAGAAGGATTTTTCCAAATGTGTGTGGCATAACGTTGTCCTAATTTAAGAGCTTTTGTATCTCCTCATAAAGAGCACTAGAACAAGAGGATTAGGGGAAAATTCTTTGAAAATCAGAGCCTGTGTTATTGCTTCTTGATGGACTAACAATTCAGATCTAATTGATCACCGCATTAATTACACATAATCTCTATGTACTAGGGTAGCCTTGTGGGATATTTCTAATCAAATTAAAACTAATTCAAAGCAATCTGAGATTACAGAATGTTTTGTCTCTATTTTAGGACGGGGAGTCAGGGGATATGAAATGCATATTACATCTTGATCTGAGTGCATGCACTGTAAAAAGGTTTTTAATATAATCACTTCAATGGAGTGATGATTATGCGTACAGTAGCCATATAGTAGGCAAACTCACAGAAAGGGATTTTTAAAATTAATTAAACAGGCAACATAAAAAAGCTCCAAAGCTTTAATTTCAGCATGAAAACAAACACCTTACATGAGTTTATTTTTAAAAATAAAGGACCCAAATGCTGAAGACAATGCCTTTTCTAGGCCCTAGTTTAACTAATAGTTAAATGTATGCTTAAATCCACTTTTATTCGGCAAAGCACTTATGTGTGTGCTTAATTTTAAGTAGGTGCTTAAGTCCATTGAAGTCATGCTATACATGCAGCTAGGGGGACTTGTGATAGGTACACATTTAATTTAATTTTCACTAAATGCCTAAATATATGTTTTGATTTATTTTTGCTAAGACACCATCAGGCTTTTAATTTAAATATGTCCATCCCTAAAAGTACTGTTTCTTTATTGCAGATGAAAAAGAAGCATGCTAGCCAGCCTTATGGCTTACGATGAAAGTATCCAAATATAAGCAGTAAATAAAAAGTCTGTGGGCCAGATCCCCATCTGATATAAGTTGTCATAGCTTTATTGGCTTCATTCAGTTGAAGATTTAGCCTTGTATATCTAGTTTATTCAGGCACTCATGACTGGCCAATTTCTGATGTCAGTTATGGACTCAGATCCTTTATCAGATCCCTGACAATCCCATGCCAAATTCAGGGAGCCACAAAAAGGGCATATTACCACCATAAAACCTTCTACAGATTCTACTGTTTCTTTATTATGCTTCCTTATTAAATAACGAATAGGTGAGAATGCTTGACTATTTCACAGTCTCATCTGCTCCCCTCATTTGACGAATATGCACAAAAAGCCAGGAGCAGGAGGAACTGAAATGTGATCTTTCACCTGCTGGCTATAGTTGCTAACTTCTAAACCACTGGAATGGATTCCACAACACTCCCAGAGCTTGTTGATTTAGGAAAGTTAGACTAATTATAATGCAACTGCTTTACACTCACACATCTCAAAGAGACACCTGTTCCTCAGCTCCTGCTGGCATCTCAGATCAGTCCTAAAATATCTTAAACAGTACAGAGCAAATGTGGCAATTAATTAATTTGACATTCTCAAATTAGTTGTTCTATGTATATAAGTAAAGCCCACTGGAGGACAGGCACTGTTTAGCTTAAAACATTCTGCACCTGAATCTGTCCTCCCTTACACCAGGGTAGCTCTATGCACTTCCTTACATCCTGGTTTGCAATGATGTAAGGTGAGACATGCAATCAGGCCCTTCCCATGACTCTCAGGGCTTTTAGAGAGAGGGCAACGACAACCCAGGAATGGGGTCAGAGAAGATGGGATCCTTCCTGTACATTGAGCACAGGCTTTGATATTCCAAAGCAAGAGCTTTCTTTTCCAGATGGGCAAAAGTCTCCAGTCTTCTCACAGATGGTGTTATTGAGCTTACAAGGCCAGAAACTCCCCTTTGACCTAAACCTCTTAAAATCTTTGAACATTGCGAGTAAGTGGCTTGCTGTATGTTTAGAATAATAGAACACTTTGGAAATTTCAATAAAAAAGTGGTTTATAGATTCTAATTAAATCTTTTTAAAATGTATAGCAGACACCAATTCTAGTTAACTTTAATTTAGGACTGACATTTACATGCTGTCTAAGAGGTGGGAATTCGGGATGGACAATTCATTTTAATTTTGGGGAAAAATATCATTTAAATGTCAGAAAACTGCATATTTAACATTTGCAGTAATTAAGTGATTTTAATTTAATAAAAAATTGCTCTGTCTTTATCTATTTACACTCTTTCGTCTGTCCTCGTTGGCACTTTCCATAATCATTCAACTACTACTAATTACTTCTTTTCAAGTGTAAATATGTTTTAATACTTTTTCTGTCCAGGTAGCACGTTTACTATTTAACTGATAATAACCTGTTTCACAAAATCTGTAATTTGGGGGCTTCTTTTGTGTGACAAAAGTTTTTATTTATACCTTGAAACAACAGTCTAGACTATCAAGTCTGGATCTGATTCTGGTGTAAAAACCACCAGCTGGAATGGTTTTCATTTAAACAGGAAGAAAATTCTACAATAAGAAAATGTAGTCACCTTAAGCAATTGTTAAAAATAACTTTTTTTGGTAACACTTCATTTTTGCAGGGCACTATGTGCATCCAATCCATCTGCCTAAGAATCTCTGGATTTTTTAGGGAGTTCAGATTCAGGGGCTCAGACCCAAATGTATTTTGAACATTGTATGTCTATGTTTGCTGGACCTTAAATAATTTTCCTCCCCTGATCCTATTTCTGAGTCCTCCTCCTTCTCTGTTAAAGCCCAGGAGAGGATGCCATAGTTCTCACTTTAAAAAGTTGTTCTTTGGAGCAAACACTCAAAAATGTCCCTAATTTTGAACAGAAACCTCAACATTTTTAAAATTTAGTTTGGAAGAAAATAAACAGGCAAAAACCTCAAGCTTTGATTTTTCACTGCAAAACCAGCTATTATGTGTGAAAAGAGCAAATATCTTTTCTGGGCCACTAAGTGTCCCAAAGGGACATTGAGAATATTTTTTCTGGTCAAATTTTGCAAAATGGGATTTAATGGATTTTTACTCAGCGGTAGACTTTACCTTGGTTTTAACAAACATGTAGGTCAGGCCAAATGCAACCATATGGGCCAGATCCTCAGCTGGTGTAAATCAGCCAGTTTATGCCAGCTGGTGTCTGACCCACTAGATCCTACCAGTTCAACTCTCCATTTTCATTCCAGGTGATCCACTCATCACTATTGGGACTCTACCATCCATCATCAAGGCAATCCATTGTACAGCTCTGATTCTATATAACTTGACCAGATAACAGGAACCTGAAATTCTTTAGTCATCACATACCCTTCACCTTGGTTTGCTTTAGCATCTTGCATGCATACATCTTAAAATGCTTTGATGTCCAACTTTTAGCTGCTGCTGCTGTATCCTTTTGCTGAGTGCTCAGGTTTTTGCTCCATATGTTATGGCTGAAAGTGTACATGTGTCAAAACCCTTTTTAAGCAGAGTTAGCTTAATGATACCTATTATTTAGGAACTGTAAATCAGTTTAATGTTTTAATTAAGCCATTCAGTAACTTCAGACACACAGTGTACTGGAACCTTCATGACCATATGGATGTGCAGTGGGAAGTTTTCAGCATGGCGCACTGGGATTTAGCTGTATGACTTCCATTAACAAATCTAAAAAGCAGGAAATACACCTCTGCTCCTTTAATCTGACGTGCTGTGGAGCTAACAAAAAGGTGTGGAAAGCAAAACATTTCAAGTACTTGAAATAGCTGAGTATCAGAGGGGAAGACAATCATAAAATGGCACTATCAGCTCTAGAGGAACAATGACACATTAACCTGTATCCATTCCACCCTGGCCTGAGGTCCTATCAGATCTCACAAGGATGGTCAGTATTTGAATGAGAGACCTTTTCCTCCAACCTCCTTTTCCCCCAGCCTTCTTCCCCTCCCCTCACAAAAGGAAGTGGGGTTGGTTATTCAGAAGCTGATGTGTGGAGCAAAGTCCTTAACTTTGTATTCTATTCCTATAGGAATGGCAGTTGCCAAAGCGATTGTTCTGAGCTCAATTGCTCCATGGCAGCTAGGGAATGGTGCTGAAAGTGGCGAGGATGTGATGAAAAGAGATGAGGGGAAGCTCTGATGAGGCTTCTCAAACTCATTGTTTCGTTAAAAATGTCATAGTGCAAAACAATAAAAACATTTAAACCACTCAGCTTCTTTGCTTAAAGGAAATAGGATATATTATTAGTAACATTTTATTTAAATAGTGCCTAAAGGCCTCAACAAGGTCAGAACCCCATTGTGCTAGGCGCTGTACAAGCATACAGTCATGATAGTCCCTGACTCAAAGAGCTTGTATGATGACCGCCATGTTGGCTGACACAACAGCAACTGAACCAGGGACTTCCACAGCTAAAGAACATGAACTACTATAGCTTGAGCTAAAGCTCCCTAGGAAGGGGTAGTGATAACTCATATCCCAGCATCACAGGGATCCTGTAAAATACCTTAATGGTGTGTAACACTTATAGTCTAAAATACAAGGTATAACAAGTAGATAAGACAAACAGAATGGAAGGGAGAAGAAGAGATGATGGGGTAACCAAAAAGAAAAAAAAGGATACTTTAGCACAGATTATCTGTGTGCATAACTCTTAGCCAATCAGTAGCAGCAATCACGTTGTCACCTGACTAGCCATCATCAGATTGCTGTTTCTAGTTTGCATTACAGCAGAGGTGAGCCTAGAGGGGGGACTTGGAGGAGGATAAGGTGATGGCTTAAGGAATTTTGACTAGGGACTTTTCACATGACTAGGGTCAGCGTGGGAGAAAGCGTGAAGGCACTTGTGGGAGAAGCAGATGATCAAGGCTGACATTGTTGGCAGAGCAGAAGTACAAGTTGACCTCACAATAAGATGGAAGGTCAGTGGTTGGGTGGAGGTCTTTGAAGGTTAGGATGAGAAGTTTGTGCGTGGTGTGGGGGAGGAGAGTGAGCTCATGGAGGGCTTTAAAGAGGGAATGGTGGAATCAGAGTGATAAGAGGTTTGCATTCACTTCAGAAAATGAGAGAAGTTTTGGCTGGTTTTTGTATGTTTTGAAGTTGTTCATCCAGCCCTGGTTTTAACCCACACAGTTAATTTGTATTCTAACTTTGAATGATTCTTTTATCTGAGCATAGCTGTGCAAATACCTGGCCAAATTCTGCTCTGGCCAGAGTGAATGGGGAAATAGGAACACTGGCTAGTACATTCATTGCTCCACAAATCCTACCAGCCAGGGCAGGAGTCCATGGAGTGGGTAGGAGGATAGATGGGGATAGGGCCATGTCTATTTAGTGCCATGATGCAGTTCCCATTGTGAGAGCAGATCATCCAATGTAAGGCGTTCCTGAATGCTTAGGGGTGAACCTTATTCTTTTTGCCCACTAACAAATTCATGCAGTGGAGGGAAGAACCTGGCATGGTATTTTGTTATTTTGTCAGTAGTCACTAAAATACATTAATAGAAATTACTTCTTTGTGCCCTGTGAGGAAGGGCCAAAGAAGCACTATTTGGGTCCTTATCCAGATTAGGTTTAGATTAGGGTTCAGCACTAGCATTCAAGGGTTGACTTGGATTCAGCTATGCCACAGTCTCATCAATTGTTCTCAGCTATTTTTGTGTGGTTTCCACCATCTTCAGCTACATCTGAACATGAGCATGTAATCAGTGATAAAGACTTTATTGGCATTTATTTATGATCACCTGCATATATCACTCATGGTTTTGCTATTCATGTGTTAAAGCAGCCATCTTAAAATCATGCCAGTAGAAGCTTTGTATCAGACTACACCATCATGTATTTTACAAAATCATGGAAATGTAGGTCTGGAAGGGACCTCAAGCGGTCATCTAGTCCATTCTTCCAATGCTAAGGTAGGATTAAGTATAGCTAGAACATCACTGACAGTTGTTTGAGTAACCTCCCGTGATGAGGATGCCACATACATATATATTAGTCCAATAGCTTTGTTGTAAATGAGCAATCCCATTAAATCAATAAAATGTTTTGTAATGGAATGGTTACTCCTGAGTAACATTTCACGTAAAATCTCCTTTAAATGTTTGAGTGTGAATGGGTCATTAGACCACACTGTCTAGGGATTTTACAATAAAATAAGAAGAATATTGCAAAGGTGGGGAACCTTGAGGTGCTGAAATACCAATATTTTTCTCATTTCATTCTGAATGAAACCCCAAGATTTTTCAATCCAAAGTAAAAGCAGTGATCAGAGCACTAATGGGAATTGAAGTGGTTAATATGCATTTTAAGATGCTGGCCTTTTAGGGTTGTATCCTGAACTCAGTGGTAGTTGAGGTTGCTTAGACCCCCACAGGACTGGGCTACTAAGGAAACCAGAAGCAACTTCCTAACCCTGCTGGCAGGACCACATGCTCTGCAGGAGCTATGACTTCATTGGCTCAGATGTCTTTATTAAGTATCTTAAACAGAGCAATGAAACGTAGTGAATGTTTATAAACATCACTGCAAATATTATTAATATTTTCCTATAGCCGGTGGTAACCTTTTGCAATTTGAAATTTCAATGACATTAACAAAATTTTGGATTTCAGTTTTTGAAAAGTGGGGGAATACTTATTATTCCCAGCTCTATACTTTAAATTTAAATAGCCAAATCTCAAAGTGCTGTACAAGATGTGTAAGTATTATTATCCCCATGTGACTGCGGGGATAACTGAGGCCCACATGTTACATTATTAAGTGATATGGCAGAGGTCACATACATCATCTAGCATAGAAGGGACAAAAATGAGTTGTCTTCATTTCTCAACACATGCCTAGTCCATTAGACGACTCTACTTCTCTTTGGGTATTGTGAGTAATACCATCCTTTGAAAAGAACCAGTGTTTGGTATCTAATTTGCTGAAGTATGACCATATATGCATTTTAAGTGTAATATCAAATCATTTTAAGATATGAACCTGTTTCAAAGTACGGTGAGGGAACATTTCAGATTGCTTGTCTGTAATGTTGGATATTTTCAATAACCAGCATTAAAATGTGTGTTGAAAACATTTCAGTTAGCTTGTCTTTATTACAGGATATAACCAGTCACAGATCTCTTAGGCTGGACTCATTCAAAGAAATCTTGTGCTTCACAACAGATGTTTCTAAACATTTGGATTTATTTTTTATGAAGGTTTTACAAGAATCAATTCCCATTTATAAGTCTTTTTTTTTCTGAAGACAGAAGAAGATTTGGAGAGCTCTTTCTGGTGTTCTGGTTGCTTTTTAAAACACTACAATTTTATGTGAGCTACAGCTTTTACAGACAAAGTAGCTATCGCATTTCACAAATCACTACTTCTGGTACCACATTACATGTGAAATACTGGAGCAGTGAGACTGAAAGCTGATAGATTTAGTGGTCACAAGGTACAGAAAGAGAAATTAGATCCATGCGCTAGCAGTAGAACATTTTTCAGGTGGGGGAAGGTGGCTGCTTCCAAAGCAAATCAGAATAAGGAGAGAATCTAATGAGAAAATTATTGAATTGAGGGTTGTAGTCTCCTGAGCCTTTCCCAACCCACATGCCATTCTAGGGGTTAGGGACCCAATCCTGAGAAGTGCTGAAGTTAACTGGAGTTGAGAAATTCAGCATCCGTTAGGAGGTGCTCAGCAGGCTGTAGATTCTACCCTAGATTGTACCAATACAGTAACAGGAAAGTAGAGGGATGGGAAGCTCTAGAGAGTGAAAATCCAAGCAGGATCCTCCCTTTCCCCAGTTAAATTCTAACTAGAACTCTAGTTAGGGTCCAAAAATTCCTAACCCAAGCACAGTGTAACCTTTCTACCAAGGTTTGTCGACAACAAGTTCAAATGTCTAGCTGTTCCTTCTGAAAACTTAAATAACACGGGCTTGAGCTCCCACCCAAAAACCTGGAAGACTATATATACCACCCTGCATACCCTTTACATACATCCCCACTCAGAAGCACTGAGTCCAGGGGTTTGAGACAAAGAAAACTTTATTGGGGGAACAACAAAATTAAACTTGGGAAAACTAGAAATCAATAGATTTATAGTTTCTATTGGGCAAAACTCCCCAGGGAGTCTTAACAGTAGTCCCAGCCTCAGTCCTCCTCTTGCAGCTGTGAGTGGCTAATGTATTTGAGCCACTTCTCTGCTCCCTAGCTTCACAGTCACAGCTTGTTGTCCAGGATTGGTGGAGTCCAAGAATTCTGGCAGGTCAGTCTCCAGCCCCGAAGGGAATTGCTGCCTGGGTTACTATAGGGGCTGTACCACATGACCCAGCTGAAGTGATTTAATCTTTCATTGCTGGATAGTGAGGCCTGAAGTGGAGTCCTTTCGATAGGGTGCTGCTCTTTACAGCTTCAGCCCAAGCTACCTCAGCTCCATCATCTGCCTCAGCTCAGCCTACCGCCTCGAAAGCATCCACTGTCTTGAACCTGCCTTTCTGCTGAGTCTTTGGAGAGGGATCAGTCGTATGTAGGACCCTTAACAGAGTCCTTGCCACCAGAGAGGCACACCAGCAGAAGATAGGAGCCCTTCCCCTCCCCAACTGGGCTTGGCTGCAGGCTCAGTCAGGGTGACCCCTCACCCTAGGCACATTTGGTGCCGTTTTCTTTTCCTTTCATTTACCAACAGGAATAATAGTGTTGCCCTTTTTGACCCAAACGTCTAGTCAAAGTTTGGGGCCCTGAGGGTCTTTCAGTTGGGAGTAGAAACTGGTAATATTACCTGTCACCCTGCTTAGGTATTCCTCAGCCTCCCAGACTCACTTTTGTACAGGCACAAGTGATGGGGTCACAACAGAGGGTTCCTCTGTGGAGGCTTCTCCCTGGACAATGGCAGACCACGTAAGATGAGGGGAGAGAGAGAATCTGGCAGTGCAGATGCAGACTCTGTGTCCTGCTGGTCCCTTGATGTCCCAGACTCCTTCCCACTATCCTGGGGTCCCACATTCTTCCCAGGGACCCCCAAGCCAGAAGTGTGTGGCCAGGAACCCCTCAAATGACCAGGGTCACCTCACAGGAAACATTTAATCTTTTCAGAGGTAGCAAACACTGTATAATCTGCCCCATCTATGTGGTGCTTTAAAAACAGGTGCAAGGGCTGTTCAGGGTTATTTAGAACCACATAAACCTGGCTCCAGAGTCACATAACATGTCTCACATTTGGGTTCTTGCAGCCTAACAGAATCAACCTAACAGCATAAGGTACCTTCCCATAACAGGGGAGATCAGACACTAGCGTCTCATTGTGAAGGAAAGCAGGTGGGGGCGTGGGGGGGGGGAGATTGGAAAAAACTACTTTAGTAGCAGGAATGGAAAAACATAAACAAAAGACTTCTTGACCCAGAGTCCCTCCTGTACCAAACAATTCACAAACTGCTCCTGGGCCAGTAAAATCACTATTGATTTACTCATTTGAGAGGCAGATTTTATATTGGCACAGCCAATAACCTTACCTACTCTCAGCAACACATGCTGCACAGTGCAGGAAACAGCAGGCACGCAGCAAATCCCCCACTGCGGGTCAAACGGCTAAACCCATCTGAAGTGGACACCACAGAGAAACCCTCAGTTCCTCAAGGAAAAAGGAGGGCACTAACAACACCCCTAAAACAAAAAAACAGCATGTAACAAAATAAAAACAAACACAGCTAGTGCACACAGCACATACCAAACACAGCCTCACTCTCAGAAACTCCCACAATCCCTAGAGAAAGAGAGAGGTTTAATAGCTTTAGAACAGAATCCAAAATATGTCTGTCAAACCCAACAGTACATATGGCCACCAGCCTCGGAAATCCCAATGATCTTTCCTAGCTCACCTGTTATGGAGTGTCCATTGAACAGTGCACTTTCATGTAACACATTACCATTTCTTTTAGATTTCCCCAATCGTGGGATCTTTTCCATTAGTCTTCAAACCTTGATCAAGTTTCCAAGCGTTTTTCTTACACTTGATTTAGCTTTGCTAGACTAAGCACATTATTAATTGGTTCTCCTTTTATTTACAGTACTATTGCTTGAAATATACACTACACTCTGTAATTGAATTTTCGGAATACAGTAATTAAAAAAGTCAAAAGAGCAATAAACAGAGGTGTTAGTAAATAATTGCATCTGAGGATGAGCATAAATCATCCAGATTAAATGATTTTATTTCATATTTGAACTCTTTAATTTTAATTTATGATTTCCAGACAATTTACAATTGCTGCTGACTACATTTTCTTCTCTGTGTCATATCGCCTTAGTGCTGCTAAAAGGATCTTGAAGAATTCTTCGATTTTTTTATTTTTTGTATTTTCTTTTTCCAGAGGTGAAATGTATAAAAATGTTGAGATTGGTGAAAGAAAAAATGATCAGAGGCCAAAGCATGCTTCAGACTTGCTTCATGTGGCTCAGTAATCAAAGTTCAGAAGTCAAAGCAGGAATGATGAGTGTAATTCAGCACAGTTTGAAATGGCTGCTTAAAGTGTGCCTTCCTATTTAAGCATTACACAAGGGGGCGGAGCCACAATTATACTGATGGCAAATTGATCAACTAAGTACCATTCCGTGTGTGACTGTGATCTTCTGACATGACTGTAAATGGAGTGAATGCTTTTTCTAGAACACAGTTAAGCATCTAAAGTAGGATTAGAGGTGGCATATCCCATTAATCAATACCACTGAACAGTTTGAATAAATATCATATCTTGCACCTTCTACCAAAGGATATCTGTAAGTTTTACAAATATTGATTTATCCTCACCACACCCATTAGTGGTAGGTATTATTGTTCCCATTTTACAGATAAAGACACCAAATCACAGATATATTAAATAACTTTTCTAAGGCCACAGTGTGGCAGCTCCAGGAAGAGACCTCATTTCTCCCTGACTCCTAGTCCTGGCTATTAACTACAGGGCCATCCTTTCTTGACCTCAAGTATCAGGGGGTAGCCGTGTTAGTCCGTATCTACAAAAACAACAAGGAGTCTGGTGGCACCTTAAAGACTAACAGATTTATTTGGGCATAAGCTTTCGTGGGTAAAAGCCTCACTTCTTCAGATGCATCTGAAGAAGTGAGGTTTTTACCCACGAAAGCTTATGCCCAAATAAATCTGTTAGTCTTTAAGGTGCCACCAGACTCCTTGTTGTCTTTCTTGACCTGTTGCTCAGAAGCTGGACTTGTTCTGCCTGCAGCTTTAGAAACTAATGCCAACCATTCTTACTCCCATCATAATGACTTCTATTCATTTCTATTCATTCATTTCTAAGGGGTGCTTGTGGTTTTTTTTATAGGCCCCACTACAATGGGCAGCAATTTGCTCTGTTTTAAATTTTTATTTATAGTTTCCTTTGCATCTGCTTAGCCCTCCATAGTGGAATATGTTCAAGTGCTAAGATGTCCAATTCAATGGTAGTTAAATGGGAAAATCACCCGTTTCTCATTATTATAAACTTCAGGGACCTTTAGGACCACATTCTCTACTGTGCAGTTTTTCTGCTTGGCTCAGCAGAGAGGAGAAGCCATCAGGGAGCCAACTACAGCCCCAGAACATGTTAGAGCAGTCCCACCAGCTGGTGATGGTCCCCAAGGAACCATCTGCCAGCTGAAGATAGCTGGAGTGATACGTGCATCCAGCATGTCCATCCCTGCCCAACATGCTCCCTGTGCCAAGGCTGCAAGAAGAGAGGCATAGGAGCCAGTTACATCCTCTGGGAACTCCCACAAGCTGGGAAAATCCCCAACTAGGGGATTGTGGCCAGTTCCCCTTTCCTTTGTGCTGCATCAGTCATCAAGAGGGAGTAGAACGGACCAGAGATTCTGGTCTTTACTATTTAACAGATCCACATAGGTCTGGACATTTATGTTGGAAGCAATTGACTAATTTGAGATTGGCATTAATTTCCCTATCTTGGCAATGCACTTTAAAGTAAATGTCAGGAGCTCCAGAAGGTAGCAACCTTTAGGCACTTTAGCAGAAAGGGCTGCATAACACTGCACCACACAGAACAATAATATTTTAGTAGTTGCGGGTAGGAGGAGTGTGGTTAAAATTGCCCCTTTAAGTTCTGTTTGCGTAATGCTTCCTTTTGGTCTCTGCTGGCTGATGGTAGGTCAAATGTGACATGGAGGGCTCAGATGGCTAACATCCAAGAAAGAGGTTGGGAATCAGCAGTGAGGGGAAGCACAGCAGAAAAAGCTGGGGATTCCTGGTAATGGGGATGGTGGGGACATCCTAGACAAGAGACTCTTGACCCAATCTGATCTACCAGCAACCCTCTGCCTGGCCCAGTATTGTTTAGCAGAGCTCTAGGATACATAAGGAATGGTGGACAGTGCAGGAGCCTATAGGATATCTCAGTGGAGACAATCAGGTGATTTGGGCCCCAAATTTAAGTTCTGTACAATAAGAAAAAGGTTTATAAAATCAAACATTAAATGTTTTATTTTTATGACAGTTATTTTTTAAAAAAATGTTTCGATGAAAAATTGCTGGGTTTGGATTTGAACATTCCCTATTGTATTTGCGGTGCAAACATTGCATGATTACGCATTAGCATCAAAAGTAAAATTGATGAGACTACTTTTATTGTCCAGAACTGAGAAAAATGTTTCAAAGATAGTTGAAAAATTCTGAAAACTAGACTTTCAAGGCCAGAAGTCAATGAAGCGATGCCAGTTTACACCAGTTGAGGGTCTGGCTTTTAAAAGTAATTTCACTTTCAATAATCTGTGATTTTTTTACCCTGATAAAGAATTTTTTTATATGACAGGGGCTGTAAATAGCTCTTTTTTCTATCTTATCTATAACTCAGAACACAAACCATAGTGTGTTTTTAAGCAGTTTCTCTCTTGCTGATATGATAAAAGATGGTGAAGATACTTTAGTGTGCTGGCTAATTCATTTTGCCCAGCCATGAGGCATGTCTTTGTGATACCAATGGTAGGATACTGCATTGCACTTTATTAAGAGATACCAAAAAAAAAAAAAAAAAAAAAAAGGCTGATCCTTCTTTTGCATTAATACAGAATGTCATAGCTCAAATACTGTCAGACAAGGACAGAGGGGATTATGCCTACCTGCTGTTGTGTTTACTTCACTGGTTGCCTGTGTGGGGCATAGACTGAGTTTTAAGGCCCTTAATGAGCTGGGTCCCAGATAATTTCCTCAGCTTCTGGCCTCCTGAAGGCCAAGGGGATGAAGCTGTAGGAGCCAGAAGGCTTGAGAGACAGGATTAAGTCTGAGCCTATGGCTCTGAAGCCAGGGAAAATTTCCCCCCCTTCGCCTTAGAATACCCATGCAACTAACCCTTTTTAAAGCAGGTTTAAAACTAATTTTATTTCAGCAGGCCTGTGGCATGACATATTGATATTATATGTAGTTTTATACAGGTGGTTCATTTTATTGTAAAGGGTCTTAAAGCCAATATTTTTGCTTTGTCAAAATAAGAATTAAGAAATAAACTTGAAAATCTAATATTTGCTTTATTGGTAATGATGTTCCTTCCCATCCTGACACGCACGCTCTTGCTAACTATGCTAGGGTGGGGGCCAAGTGGGACGCAGACAAGCAGCTCTGTTAGCTTTGCATCACCTGAAGATTCCTTATGTCAGGGGAAATTCTTGCCTGCCCATTTTTGGAGGGGCTAAAAGTTTCACTTGTGCACATTTAGGCCCCAATCCTGCAGTGGGACCCCTGGCTTCAATGGGACTGCTCCCAGGTTTAAAGTGAAGCCTGTGTGAGAGTGTTTGTAGGATTAGGAGCGTGACTTGTACTCATTTTGCTCAGAGAAGGCCTGACTCTGAGTTACACCAATGTGAGAGATTCACAAATAGTTTCTGCCATTTCCATACACAAGTGATAGTGCACAAAAATTTCACAAGTGTCTGCGTGCACCAGATTGGACATGCAGAGATAGAGGCAAGATTTTTAGTATTTGTTCTCAGTCTGAAGAGCTATAATAGTGCTGCTAACATAGGAAATAAATGTGTTCTATAAGATATTTAACTTGACATTGTCCCTTTCATGTAAGATAGGCTTTTATTCTGTATTAATTTCATTATAAAGTCCCCAAGATAGTCATTTGTAGACACTATTTTCAGTAAAAGTATCAATATTTAAAATACTCTTAGAAAGAAGTCCATGAGCTCCTAAAGCCATTTCCGTTTGAAGCCGTGTTTGCTTTTTTTTCCAGTAAGCCGAACTTTATTCATTATTTTTAGTTGTCATTTTTGAAATGTACCATCTTTCTGGATTACACTTGATAAGCACTTGCTGAGGACATAAGCTATCAGTTTTGTAGTTATGATCTCCCAGAATTCAATTTTTTCTGGCTTAAGATCAAGAGATGACAAATATCTTGAAAGAAGACAGAAGCTTTATTGTTGCTATTTGAGGATATCAGCATGTCAAAAGTAGAGTTGGGTTGTAAACTACCCTGTTATTTGAGACACGTATTTCCAACCTACAAAAACACTTAGGCTTGATAATTTTGCACATCTTTATTCAGAATAAAAGATGTTCTGTTGTACTGTTGATGTTGTCCACTCAGTGAAATCTGACAGTCAGTATGGTTACTCTTCTTGAGGCATTTGAAAATGTCACTAGGGAAGTACTGCTGCCAGAGGCACATTTTAACTGGCACTCAGAAAAAACAGGTACTGTATCTGAAAACATTGCTGAAAAAGAATAAATAAGAGACTAGAGTAATCTCGTAATGCTGGCATCAACAAAAGCCTTCTACGGGCGGCAAAAGGAGTGAGTTATTTGACAAAGTTCAATGTGACGTGTGCAACAATGTGAATATTTTGTGTCCTTGTTTAAGCATTTCAGAGAGCCTTCCCCTCCAGGGTGTTACTCCTAATTTCAGACCCTTCCCCCCCCTCACTAGGCAGATTTAGGTTCCATTTACAATGGTCCCTAATTGTGTTAGTTCAGGGTTTCCCGGCCTCTCTGTGGGGTGCCAGGCTAATCCGGGAGGGAGAGAGGAGCGGGGCAGAAGAACAGCTGGAGCAGGAAAGGCTGAATGCTTTGGATCTGTCCTTTCCACAATCGTTTGACTGTGGTTAAAGTGGAGGGCAGCTCCATGATTGCTGCCTCCCTTTCTCACCTGTTCTTACGGCAGCCATTAATACAACTGCAGAAAAAGCTTATGTGCCCAGGGCTGTAGACTCAAGCAGCAGACCACAAGCCAATGCTTCCCGGCCCTCATGGGACTCAAATTGTCAGAGCAGATGGACCTAGCCTCATCATGCATCTACCAATGGATTCCTCTTCCACACTCCAAGCAGCATGTAGCTTTCTGGTGACTGAGGCAGTGGGGTTCAGGAGCCACCATGGAAAGAGAAGACTGATAGGGAGCAAAAAATACAGAATGCAACAAAAGGGAAAAGAAAAGAAAATGCATGTGGATAGAAAGAAAATGGGAGAAAGGGGCACTGAATGAGGCAGGAGAAAGAGAAAAACTATTTATTTACTTATCTGTATTACTGTGGTGTTCTCAATGTGATATTTGGGTAAGTAAGCTATTTCCTGTTTTATAGATGGGTGAGACACAGACAGGTGAAAGTCTCTGGCACAGAGAAAGTCTCTGGAACAGCAAAGAACAGAACCTGGGTCCAGATTCTGGCTTCTGTTAAAACCCCTTTACACTGATCCAGTGGTGTACAAGGGCAATAAAGGGAGCAGGAGATGGGAAGAATTATACCAGGGGACTCATAGATCTGGTGTATGTGGCTTTACATTCTCACCTCTTCACAGCCTCCCACATTAGGGGTGTACGGGAAGGCGGAGGGTTATTGGGGCAGGAGAGGAGGGGCCAGAGTGCTTTTGTGCTCTCTCAATTATAGGCAGGCTGTATCTTCACTGAATAGCTGCAATCAACTCTGTACATGCTTCATACAGAACAGGTAGGTACTCCACAGTACCAGTTATTCTTTGTATTAAAGTGGTGCCTAGAGGGCGCAACTGAGATCTGGGCCCTGTTTGTGTTGGGTACTGGACAGTGAGAGACAGTCCCTGGCCCTGTCATCAGTGACCCAACTCAAACAACCAAGCTCTGAACTGGAACCATATTTCAAAGGAAGACAACATAAATTTGTTTTTTTTTCACACTTTTGGAGCAGGGCAAAGGTGATGGAACTGGGAGCCAGAATCTGGTCAGGAGAATAACTTGGTCTTGGACTCACTTCTTGTGGGCAAAGAAGCCATGAGTCTTCAGGCGGTATTTAGGACTGTGACTAGGATGACCAGATGCAGGGCCAACTCCAGGCACCAGCCTGGCAAGCAGGTGCTTCAGGCGGCCGCTCCAGAGAGGGGCGGCACGTCCAGCTATTCGGCGGCAATTCGGCGGACGGTCCCTCACTCCCACTGAATTGCCGCCGCAGATCGCGATTGCGGGTTGTTGGGTTTTTTTTGGCTGCTTGGGGCGGCCAAAACCCTGGAGCCGGCCCTGACCAGATGTCCCAATTTTATAGGGACAGTCCCGATTTTTGGGTCTTTTTCTTATATAGGCTCCTATTATCCTCCATCCCCTGTCCTGATTTTTCAGATTTGCTGTCTGGTCACCCTAGCTGTGACCCACCCAAAGACTTAAGCACATACACTATGTATATGAGTAGGCCCAGTAAAGCTAGCCATATGCAGTAGTTTTTGCAGGATCAGGTCCCTAAGCCTTAACAGAAAGAATTATTCATGTTTAAATGTATTAGCTATTTATGTCGCCCAGGTTTTTTATCATTATACTTATGCATAATTACAGTTTTATGGCTTTCGTAATGTTTAGCCGCTGGTGGAAGAGTGGCTATTTACAGTAGCTCTATCTTTTGAGGTAATGCATGAGCCATAGCTATGTATTTATATAAAAAAAAACAGTATGATTCACTAGGAAAAAATTAAGAAACATGTGGAATAAATACATCTTTAGAACTCCTCTCCGGAGAAGAGGCGTTGTTATGTTAGTATTCTTGGGCACTGAAAACTTTTATTAAACAGTCTAATTAAAGATGTAGCAAATTACTCAAAGATAATTCAATATTAGCCCATAAGACAGTGGAGAAATGTATGTTGAAGTATCATATCAATTGACCTGTTTTTAGAATTGATTTAGTAGTATAATTTGAAAATACAGCATATACATATACAATCCAGTATACAGTAGTTGCCATAAGTATATGCAGGGCTAGATTTTTTTTTTTTTAAAAGAGCATGCATTAGTTACTTTGACTGAAGAGTATAGAAAGGTAAAAAAAAGCACGTCAGTCCAGGACAAACATTTTGGTTTCTTCTGAAAGGTTGTAGCAGTGATTAAATGACTTTGGAAAACCATATCATATGCCTTGTCAGAGACGAAGGCTGGTCTTGTACTTAAGGCACTAATTGGGATTCAGGAAATCTGGGATATGTTTTTGGCTGTGCCTGAAACTGTGGGCAAATCATGTCATCTCCCTGTACTTGTGAAGTGGAGATAATACTTCTTTGGTCCCGCCCTTGTCTGTTTAGCCCCAGACCTTGCAAAGATTCACACATGTGCTTAACTTTATCCACTGTTAGTAGGGTCTCTGGAGTCCCTGGGGCGCCAAGTGAGTGTGTATTCAGGCAACTAGCCTGAGCCACTGCCCAGGCTATCCTTGTTACACTGCTTTAGCGAATATGTCTATAAGAGCCAGGAAACACACCTCCCAGTTCAAATGTAGACAAATCCACAGGTTGTAAAGTTAAACACATGCTTAAGTCTTTACAGGATCAGAGCCTTAGATTGCATGCTCTTTATGGTCTCTAATGTGTAGCCACAGCACCTGCCACAAGGGGGCTTCAGTCTCAGTTGAGGCTTCGAGAGGCTAATATAAGTAATAATATCTGCATATTTACAGTTACCCCAAAAAAGGAAAATTTGAGACTACATACATCATAATGACCAACCAATTTCACCTAGCTCATAAGAATATTTATTTGTGAGCATCTTTCAGTGGTAAGAAAGATTTGTGGTGACTTGGGTTTGTTCATGTAAATATTGAAATGGGAAGATGAATTTCTGGTTAAAAAAGTACTTAGTATTTATATTGCACTTTCTGGGCACAATTTTCAACTGCACCAAACTCAGTCAGTGCACTTGTGCAGGGGAAGATAAAGATGGCTCTAAGCCACCTTTACATCTCCCTTGGTCCTGGACTGGCCTCTGGTGAACATTAAAGCAGCCAAAGGGCTGCTCTAACTTACATTGGCTAGAACAGTCACCAAGGGATGCTTGCACTGGGGAGGGATCAGTGGAGTGAATCTCACTCTGGCCTCACCACCTCTGGTCCTCATAAGCCCCTTCCTCATGCTGGCACGTTCCTGGCGTGGTCCCAACATACACCCTACAGAATGAGTGCTGAGGAGAGACTACCTATAGCAGCCTGGAACTCCCCCGGGCTAGGATATTCCTCATCAGTCCCTTTAGGGGTGGTTTAAGGTAAATGTGCATTCATCCAGTGGCACAAATGGACCTTAGCAGGTGCAAAGGATCTGGACCTACAGATTTTAGGTGTGTTAAAATAGCTCCTTGTTTATACTGTTATTCTTTATGCCAAATAGAAAAGATATACCTTAATTATTCATACAAATCTGACAAATTTCAAAATAACTGAGTACAAAAATCTTTTTGGCAGCCCATATCAGGTGAGATTACACTAACTGATTTGCCAAAATAAGCAGTAAAAGGTATTGTATTGTGGGATAGCAGAATGGCAATTTATAAGGACTAAAAAAAGATGAAGATATATTTCAGATAAACTTTTATATCTTGGAGGAGCATTAACACAACCTAAGAAGTTGGGATTGATGAGAAAAACCTAGAGTTTGTTTCACATCTATTTTTTTAAAATCCCAAACATTTACTTGTAAAACCAAGTAATGAATAGCAATTCAGTTCTGTGAAAGATAAAATATGGACATTAGCTCTTCCTTTTGCTCGTTAGTTCTCACTCTTGCAATGATAGTTATAAACCTTTAGCATCACAGCCTAGAAACAGATTTTTTTTTAAATGAAATTGTTAACAGATTAATTTATTTTGGTAAATCATCCTGACAAGCAGAAGGAGGCCAAATTCATTGTTGGTTTAACCCCAAGGAACCCAATAGATTTGTACCAGGGGAGTATTTGACCACTCATGTTCTAAAGTTCATGAGTTCTAGTCAACTTATTCATAAATGATCTGGAGAAAGGGGTAAACAGTGAGGTGGCAAATAATACTAAACTGCTCAAGATAGTTAAGACCAAAGCAGACTGTGAAGAACTTCAAAAGGATCTCACAAAATAAAGTGATTGGGCAACAAAATGGCAAATGAAATTTAATGTGGATAAATGTAAAGTAATGCACATTGGAAAAAATAACCCCAACTATACCTACAATGTGATGGGGGCTAATTTAGCTACAACGAATCAGGAAAGAGATCTTGGAGTCATCATGGATAGTTCTCTGAAGACGTCCACGCAGTGTGCAGCGGCAGTCAAAAAAGCAAACAGGATGTTAGGAATCATTAAAAAAGGGATAGAGAATAAGACGGAGAATATCTTATTGACCTTATATCAAATCTTGAATACTGCATACAGATGTGGTCTCCTCAACTTAAAAAAGATATACTGGCATTAGAAAAGGTTCAAGAGAAGGGCAACAAAAATGATTAGGGGTTTGGAACGGGTCCCATATGAGGAGAGATTAAAGAGGCTAGGACTTTTCAGCTTGGAAAAGAGCAGACTAAGGGGGGATATGATAAAGGTATATAAAATCATGAGTGGTGTGGAGAAAGTGAATAAAGAAAAGTGATTTACTTGTTCCCATAATATAAGAACTAGGAGCCACCAAATGAAATTAATGAGCAGCAGGTTTAAACCAAATAAAAGGAAGTTCTTCTTCACACAGCGCACAGTCAACTAGTGGAACTCCTTGCCTGAGGAGGCTGTGAAGGCTAAGACTATAACAGGGTTTAAAAGAGAACTAGATAAATTCATGGAGGTTAAGTCCATTAATGGCTATTATCCAGGATGGGTAAGGTGTCCTCTGTTTGTCAGAGGGTGGAGATGGATGGCAGGAGAGAGATCACTTGATCATTACCTGTTAGGTTCACTACCTCTAGGGCACCTGGCATTGGCCACTGTCGGCAGACAGGACACTGGGCTGGATGGACCTTTGGTCTGACCCAGTATGGATGTTCTTATGTTCTTATGTAAAGTAAATGGTACATTAAAAGTCACTTATAATAGATAAACATTGTCAAATTGTGCTGGGAGGGCATTGCAAATTTGTGCAGCAGCAATTAAAAAAAATGCAAATGCTAAAATTGATATCAGTAAGAGAAAAGCCTGGAGAGCTCTGGAGGCTGGAAAGCTCACCGTCTGTGGTGCTTTTAGACTGCTTCAGCACAGCTGTACAAATGGTCACTTGAAATGAAATTTGTTTCTATCTTTGGTCTCTCTAGTTGCAGTGTTAGTATTCAATCTGATTTAGTGAAATATCAACAGCTGAACTCCCACTCTTTGCAGAACACCTTCATATTGCATTTCATCCTTCACCTACCGATTAACTCACAGCAGAGAGAGGCACCAGGCAGTAGGTTTATTTATTTTTTTAATTGTCTGCAAAGGGCTTGCAATAACTTCACTGAACTGGCCTCCAGAATACATTGGCTCCATGAGCTGAGATACATTATTAAGTATGACACATTAGAAAAGATCCTCGGCCAGATCCTCAGCTGATGTAGACCAATGTAGCTCCATTAAATTAATTTGCATTATGCAGATTTACACCAGGTGAGGATCTGACCCAGAGTTTATATTTTATGAAGTTGGGCCATATTAATACAATAATATTTTTTTACTCTGAAGTTGGCTATAAATTATATGCCTGATTTATTAAACAAAACACACTACTTACAGTGCTGTAGTGCAGACATAAAGGTTCACTCTACAATATATTTAGAGTGGTGTGGGATTGGGATTACATGACCTATACATTTACCTCCTATGTTTTATAGTATGACCTGCTGTGACCATGCCATTATAATCAGATACTGATTTGGAGGTTGCATAAGGGGAGCGGGGTCATGAACAGATGTCAAGAGGCCATAACTACTTGACCTTTACCATATTGCTAAATAGGTAACGAGTCCTCACTAGAATAGTAGGAAGTTTTGGAGGGTATGGAAAAAGTTGACATTGATTTATTGTATTGTATGCTTTAGGGATCGTGTCTAACTTAGACGGACTGAGGGAGTGTTCGTCTTCCCAGAGGACTAAATTACATGCAGAGAGGATAGTGTGTTTATGTTCTAGATGCTCATGTGGAGAACTGATAACATAGATTTCCTTTGGGGATTATGGGTGTTTTGAGAGGTTATCATTCTGTACAGGAGACTGTGTAGGCAGAGAGGTTTGTCAATTCTAAAAAGGGAATCTCCCAGACTTCTGACTGTGAATAAAGATTCTGCCAGGGTTTACACAAAAGGGTCTTTTGTGTTTTATTCAATGTAACACAGGGCACTATTAAAAGTGAAAAAGAAAACTGAGAGTATTGTTTTGGGTACAATTCAGATCCCATTGTTAGGAGAATTTATTGGAGGAAGATTGCATTGGACTTTGGTAAAAGTCAGCAGCAATGGGTAGAAATTAGAGATGGATATGAACCAAACCACTTTGAGCTCTGGGAAAGTTTGGCTCTGCATCTGTATGAGGTGGTTTTGGTTTATCTCTAATGTGCATTTCTTTTCTCACATGTAAGGCATACATAAGAACATAAGAATGTCCATATTGGGTCAGACCAAAGGTCCATCTAGCCCAGTATCCTGTCTTCCAACATTGGCCAATGCCAGGTGCCCCAGAGGGAATGAACAGAACAGGTAACCATCAAGTGATCCTTTTGTGAACCCTGTTATAGTCTTGGCCTTCACAGCATCCTCTGGCAAGGAGGATGGAGCATGGGTTGGTGTAGCAACTACAGCACTACAATAGGTCCTCAAATTTATATTAAGACCATTGCCATTCATCCACTTTTAGGGATGAATCAAGGACTAAAGTCCACAAGAGTTGAGCATAACAACCTGCCCTTTCACCCCAGAAAAGAGCAGGGAATCAGGCCCTATATATTTGTAGTTTAGCAAAGCATTTGTTATAGTATTTAATGGAACCTTACTCTCAACATCAATTTAAATTGGCTTTAATCTGAACAGTCACAAAGAGCTGAAAAACATTGGAAGGACTGTAAACAAAGAGCAGTGATAATTGTTAATGTATCAAGCTGTGATGAGACATCTCATAATGCACTTATCTAAAAAACACAAATATACAATGGGAGGAAGAAGGCTGGACAGCAGTAATGTTGTCTGACTTAGGGGTGAAAATGGGCCAAATATTTGACATGACTTTACAATGTGATATTCCAACAAAAACGGTCACTACAGTGTTAGACTGCATACACACTGTACAGTAAAGAGGTAATCGTCCCTCCCTAATTGGCTGTGGGTTGTTGCTAAATCGTTTCCTCCCCCTTTTTTTTTTCCTCACCACTTTTTGATAGATTTGACACCTTTTCCTGTTTCCCAACTCACCCTAAATCTACACACTGCTGGGCATGTGGAGAGACCCTGGGTTCCATTGAAAGCTGAGCTGAGTGCCAAGAGAGAAGGTAAGAGAAGCTCGGGCTGTTGAGCTGAACTTAAGCTTCCAACCCTGTACACGTGAGCCACCACCAGAGCCAGCTACATTAGGGGATGCAACCAGACTAGAGAGGAGAAGTAGGTGACTTTTCTTGCAGATGTAGCAGCACATTTGTGGGAGGTATGTGGATCTGAGGGCTTGCAACTTTCCCTAGCCACACTGAAACTCTCCTCTGCCTAGTGCAAATAGTCTTATATAACCTGATGCCTGCCAGGCCAGGAAACACTTTGCCTTCGAACAGACTGTTGCTTAGACTCTTCACATTTTCCAGAGTTTCAGAATGATTGGAATCTGCCTGTGTTCTTGAGCCTGCCAGTCCCCGGGTACAGTATGTAATAGTTTGTTTTGCATGGGGCCCATTGGGTTTTAATGGCTCAGATGCAAGTACAAGCTGATGCTGTCTGTCTTCAAGCTTGGCGTTGTGATATGCTTGACAGTTACATATGAATATTAGCCATCTGTAGGATATGATGATATACTTACAATTTCTTTTTTGGTGGACCCAATCACTGCTGAACCATGTTTACTTGTGAACTCTACAGTCATGAATTTAAATGAATGCGTCTGAACACTATTTTGCATATTTGGCCAGCTCTACTGAGAATAGATAAATAAATAAATCTATTTTAAAAAACGTTGAGAGGAATGGATTGCAGATAATTGCAATTCAGATAGAGAATTTATCTGAATTTTGGATTATTGAGAATTTTAATATGTACCCAGCTCCAAAATCTGAAGTGAAACAAATGCCATTTAACTATTTTGGACATCTTCAAAGATATTTACTAATCAGCCTTACCTATAATGCATTAGTCTTTTATTTTTGGAGAGCTGCATTTAAATCCCAGGCTGGGTAACAAGAGAAATGATTTAGCATGGGCTTAAACTAGCCTATACTGAATGTTTTGGTTTACATCACCACACCACCATACGGTGTGGCTTAGTTGGTTATCATAGAATCATAGAAATGTAGGGCTGGAACCAAGTACACCTAGACTATCTCTGACAGGTGTTTGTCCAACCTGTTCTTAAAAACCTTCAATGATGGGGATTCCACAACCTCTCTTGGAAACCTATTCCAGAACTTAACTACCCTTACAGTTAGAAAGTTTTTCCTAATATCTAACCCTAAGTCACCCTTGCTTCAGTTTGAGCTCATTACTTCTCGTTCTACCTTCAGTGGACATGGAGAACAATTGATCACTGTCCTCTTTATAACAACCCCTTAGCATATTTGAAGACTGTTATCAGGTCCCCCTTCAGTCTTTTTTGCTCAAGACTACACATGCTCAGGTTTTTAAAAACTTTTCCTCATATATCAGGTTTTCTAAACCTTTTATCATTTTTTGTTGCTCTCCTGTGGACTACCTTCATTATTCCATATCTTACATAAAACGTGACTCCCAAAACCGGACGCAGCACTCCAGCTGAGGCCTCACCAGTGCTCAGTAGAGCAGGACAATTACCTCCCATGTCTTACACGACACTCCTATTAATACACTCAGGAATGATATTAGCCTTTTCCTCAATCACATCACATGGTTGGCTCATATTCAGTTTGTGATCCACTATAACCCCAAGTTCCTTTTCACCAGTACTATTGCCTAGCCAATTATTCCACATTGTGTAATTGTGCATTTGAATTTTTCCTTCTCAAGTGTACTACTTTGCATTTGTCTTTTTTGAATTTCATCTTGTTGATTTCAAAGCAGTTTCTCCAATTTGTCAAGATCATTTTGAATTCTAATCCTGTCCTTCAAAGGGTCGGCAACCCCTCACAGTTTACTGTCTTCTGCACATTTTATAAGCATACTCTCCACTCCATTTTCCAAGTCATTAATGAAAATATTGACTAGTACCAGATTCAGCACAGACACCTGCAGGAACTCACTAGATACATCCCCCAGTTTGACAGCAAACCCTTGATAACTATTCTTTGAGTAGTGGGAAGAAGTGGGACTAAAATGTGACATGGCCTGAGGGCTGAGTTGTGAGAAAAGGCAAACCACCGCAGGACCAGAGTGTCACCAGGAGGTATTTGAGGAGGAAAGCCTGCTATACCGAGGCACATAGGGGATGCACCAGAGGTGAGTACAACATCATTATTCATTGCTATGGCAAACAATGGATTATTACTGCAGGGAAGAAATGACTAGTAAGGGCTCAATCCTATGAGGTGCTAAGCTTCAGTGAAAATTGTAGGGACTCAACACCTCACAGGACTGAGCCCTAAGGGCAGATAAACTACCAGGACCCAAATGTGCAATCCTTACTCACTGTGGTGAACATTTACACATGTAGATGACATTGTCTTAACTGTTCAGCACAAAAGGCTTCATACCATCAGCTGCACCCTAACTTGCGATCTTAGCACAATGGCTGATTATTTCCAATGCTGGAAACTTAGGCCTAACCCCCCCCCCAAAAAACATGGTAACCACTTTCCATCAGAACAATAAAATGGCTAATACCAAACTCGATGTGCAGTTCTGCGGTGAGAGCTTCAGCCATGAGGCTAACCCAAAGTATCTTGGTGTTACACTGGACTGGAGTTTGACCTTTCAACAACACCTTGAGAACACCCGCAATAAGGTCAGGTCTCGTGTCATGCTTATCAGAAAATTGGCCGGAACATCACGTGGATCCAGTCCACAGACTTTACGAACCAAAACAACTGCCTTGGTATATTCTGCAGCTCAATATTGTGCACCAGTGTGGTCTCACAACAGTCACACTAAACTCCTTAACACTCAACTCAACAAGGTTATGTGCATAGTGTCAGGGACGCTCAAATCGACTTCAGTCAACTGTCTCCCAATCCTATCGCACATCCAGGCTCCACAGATTAGAAAAGCTGCTCAGACATCTCGCTTTCTTAACCATGTCAATGCAAACACAAGGATCCCGCTGCACAATGACCTGCAGAACCCACCAAAGACAAGATTAAAAACTCCGCAACCCGCTATTGAACCGTGTCAAGACCCTTACACCCAACTTCAATGCTGAGGCTCAATGGAGAGACACCTGGAGCTTTTCGACCATTCAAAACAAACAGCTTGTCATTGACCCTGCCAAGGAGCCACTGGGTTTTGATTTATGTCAGAAAGACTGGTAGAGATTAAATCGTATCAGGACATCTCATGAGAGATGTGAACAAACCTTCTTTAAATGGAAAATGAGGCAAACATATGCGACCGTGGTCACCAGGCACAAATGACGGAGCACATCATATCTGAGTGTCCCATTCATTCTTTCACCGGGGGCCTGAAGGAAATGCACCAGCTCACTGCTCCGGCAATGTGCTGGCTATCAAATGTAGACATACATTGGTAGTTGTTGCTACCCAAGCCATACAAAAGAAGAAGACACATGTAGTCATTTTGTGTGTCAGGTACGCCCTTTGAGTAGTTCAATGTGAATAAGGGTTGTGCAATTGGAACTTTGTACCACAATTATCCTGATTTGTGCATATTAACATATAAAAATTGTGCATATTAGCATATAAAAAAAGATCTTCAGTTGGTGTTAATCAGTATAACTCCATTAAAGTCAACGGACCTATGGTGACTTACACCAGCTGGGGATCTGGTTCATATTGAATACAAAAGACAGGGGGAGGTACCAGTGGTGAAAAACCAAAATCTAAGGCATAGTAACAGAAGTCTGGGAAAGTGTCTAGTAACTCTGGTTTATTTTTTAAACATCTGTAAACTCTTTGGGCCAGGAACTGCCATTTACTGTGTTTGTTCAGGACCTAGCACAATGGGGCCCAAACTAGCTGAGGCCTCTAGACATTATATTTAGTTAAACATTGGATGCAAATCATGGTTGGACAGATACATGGACAATGACAACTAATAATAACTCATGTTCCAAGGCATAAGGCAACCACTGACTCAAAAGAAGGAAGAAACATCCTCAATATGCAGATTATTTCTTAAATGTCCACTACAGAGTTTCTTGCACCTTCTTCTGAAACAGCTGAAGGAACTCCATTGACTTAAATTGAGTTCTTTTGTATTTACATCTATGCAACCAGGAATAAAATTTTCACCAGAGGTCCTGATTCTGATCTCACTAAAACCAGTTCCACACTGGTATAACTCCCTTAACATAATGTAAAATAAATGTGAGGTCAGAATCAAGCCTTCATGTACCTCTTACTGTATTTTCTTGTGAGGATCCTAGAATTGGATCTTACATTTTACATTTCTTTCATGTAACAGTTTTATACATATTTTCTTCTTAAAAGCAAAATATTGACAATGGCCTTTAGCTTCCAGGTTTATACCAAGTCTTATGCAATATGATTCTTTATGTTCTAAACCTCATGCTATACTCCAGCAAACTGTTGCAAACTTAGGGATCCCATAAGACACTGAGCTTTAATGAAAGCAGATTTCAAGGGGAATTGAGGGCGCTCAAGGATCAAACATATAACTGACAAATATTAGCAAAGTTGGAGCAATCTTGTAGTTAAACTCTGTTCAAATGAAATTCAGATTTCAATGAAACTTTCCTTAGGTGTCAATCTTGTATTACTAATTATTGACCCTTATAACAAGATTCTACCATGGGAAAATTAATCTTCCTATAAAATGCTTACAATGTGTTTACTTTTCCTTATAGGAACATGCTCCACAGTAACTTTCCATATTAATTATTAACAAAGGTTGTATTTAAGATTCCTGTATCTACTGCTTAATAACACCCAAATTAGTCTCAATGGAATTAGCTGTAATTAAAGACATTGTGAAATATGGTGGGGGCAAACAGAATTACACTGTATTACTTTATTAATAATATTCTTTAACTACACTGTAAATTGCTATTAGGCCTGCATATTACTGCCTGGATATGGAAATAGTCTTTTGCTATGCTAATCTAACACAATTTTCTTTTAAATGTAAACAAATTATACTCTATTAATATGCTGTTCTACTTGCATATTTAATTATTGTAACAGTAAGGAATAAAATTGTTCTGCTTTCTCTGTTTCTGATGGGAAAAGGGCTACATAAATAGTTTAATAGGGAACAAATTATGCAAAAAATTTAGATGCCTAAAATGTGTTTGTAATTACATTAAAATGGTCTTCTATTCAAATATTGGAAAGCCTGCTAATTGGAGGCTAGCTGGAAATTTAAATATTGTGAATCAATGATTTTAATACAGTACATGTTTGGTTGTGTTTCTGTTCATATTTGTCTTTGGAAATAAAGAGAATATTTAACGGTGTTTAATAAGAGGAGTTCTGAATTTCATACCAATGAAGTTAGTAAGTGGCAGACATGAATTTTAAACATGTATGCTGCAGCATTCTCCTTAATTTAGTCAAGGGGTATGGCAGCTGCTCAGCACTGCAGCACTGACAACAACAAAATAAAATGCTCCGAATGAAAGTTGATGAGAGAGAGAACCTGATACAGACCAAATCAAAATGTACTGGAAAATGCTACACGACAACCTAACAAGAATTGATACGGTTGTAAATTGCTAAATTGTATTAGATAAATAAACACATGTAGCATATCACCTGCCTATTCTCAGAGGAATCCAAGATGTATATCACCTTCTGAAGCTCTGGTTAAGAAGTGTTAAGGACATAGGGGTAGATTTTGAAATGCTATAGACCTACATCTAGTGGAAATGAGTTTTCACTGTGCCAAGGGAACTAGAGAAGAGGAAGCCCATGCAAGAGGATCCTGTAGGCTCTGCACTTCCCCAATGCCATCTCCAGAGCAGCTCGCTACAGGGGAAGTCTGGAGAGGTGGGTATGTCACTCTCAAATAAGGGCATGTCTAATGAGTCTATATACACATGCAATCTCCATTAGCTTCAAGGTTGGTTTTAAACATAGCTAACTGGCAGCTTCCTAAATTGCCATATTTCAGGGAGGAGCTATATTTCAGGGAGGTGCTGTGATTCTGAGTTCAACTCAAGGGAAAGCATTGCTCTATGGGATCCAGTTCCTAAACACATCAAGATGTACTAGAAGAACCGCAAGACAAATACTCCACACCATTGAAGGGGAGGGAATGGTAGATGGGGAGGCTAAATCGGGGAAAGAAAGAAAGAGAAATGTTAGTGTCAGGGGAAAACAGTTAAGTTGCGAGCCATTGAAGAGGGAATTTAAAAAGAGGGGGTCCCATTTTGTTGATTTGAGAGGAGGACATAGAAACTGAAAATATTCTTCACTCCAATGCTCCTCAGGGTGGCCTTGGGGATCAAAATAAGGCATCTGTAGCTGAGTAGCACCCAAGTACAGTGAGTTGGAGAAGAAACATGAAAACAGCTTGTGGTACAAAGGAAAGGATAGATTTCCAAATGGCTAATCTCCAGCCACCCACATAAGTTTTGTCTCTCTTTAGCACCTTTCTCTGTTGCTAAGTCTTGCATCCAAAAACTGGAGCGGAGACACTCCAAATTATGCAGCAAAATTACACATCAAGTAGTTGAAAATGGGCATTCAAAAAGATCTCAGGAAATGCAATGAAACAATTATTTTCCATGAGAAAGTGAATCGGGACAGTGCAGGACCAACAAAGTAGTATGAATAATGGGTTGAGACAAATATACAATGGCCATGAGCACATAGATCTGTTGCTAAGTAGGTTGGTACAGATTACTGAGCAACATGTTGGCAAGCCTGAAATTCCTCAGTTAACTCCAAGAGAATGGGGAAGACAGCCAGCTGATAGAAGCAGATCTGTGTCATGAGAGAAAGGGCAAACTTCCTCTTCAATTGACCTATCTCAAAATGACTCAAGCTGTCTACTCCACCTAGCTTTAATGAAGAGGACACAGGATGGAGGAAAGATTTTTAAATGATGGGGCTGATTATGCATCCATGATCTCAGGTCTCTCTCATTTATGAGCTTCAACTTTCCCTAACTGATGTATAACAATAATCAGTAAAGCCACTTCCTCTTCCTTGTCACAAAAAGGTCTAAGGAAGAAAAGTGCTGGATAAAAGGTTGTCCCTGTTCTCGGTAGTTGAACTAACCACTTGCCTAGAAGTGCACAGCAATAGCTACACAATAATTTAGCTACATCCACCCTAATTGAATTGGCCTCGTTAGCAATGACCCCCCCACTTGGTAAGGCAACTCCCATCTTTTCATGTGCTGTATATTTATACCTGCTTGCTGTATTTTCCACTCCATGCATCTGATGAAGTGGGTTATATCCCATGAAAGCTGATGCCCAACTAAATTTGTTAGTCTCTAAAGTGCCACAAGGACTCCTCATTTTTTTAAATAATTTAGGAGTTACTCCCCTGAGTAATCCCAATGAAGGCAATCAATGTGAGGGGTACTACAATCCAGACCTGTGTTTCTGATTTCCCACGAAAATGAGAAACCCTTTTGTTTTTAACTTACAGTGTAACTGCAATAGTAACAAATCTTACAGCAACAAATTAAACAGCTTCTGCTGAGATTTCCCCCCAAAATCTACAGAATTCTCCAAATTGTCATGCAAATTTAATGTCATTACAAGTTTAAATCTATTTTGTAATAAAACTTGCAAATATGGATCAAAGTTGCAGCTCTGTGGATCTCTCAGTAGTGGCACAGTAGCAGCTATCTCTAAACATGCCAACAACATTTATAATGGTGAAACAACCCCTCAGCAAAGTGGAGCAACTTCCGCAGCATTGAAAAGGTATTGGCCCCATCTCAAGGAATAAGGTGCAGCAGGTTTGTCGCTCCATGAAACTCCAGTCAGGTGGTTGCTGTAGGGAGAATCCATTTAGTTGTTAGAGCTGTTCAGAGGACAACAATTCCATTCTGTGGAAACTTTCAAGGCTTCAAAATTTGTTTTGGGTCCCTACTTGAATGACAACAAAACCTTTCAAACATTTTTTGTGAAAACAGCTTTTGGTTGAAATGCCCATTTGCAAATCGAAAAGCTGAGGTATTCAATTCAGGCTGTAGCATTGAAGTGTGTGTGGCCTGGTGGTTAGGGCACTGGCCTTGCATGAGGGGGCAGAGCCAAGGTCAAATACCTGCTCTGACTGATCCAGAGCAGATTTTTTTTCATCCCAGAGCACTGATTCAGGCAGATAGGAACTTAAGGCTGGGTCCCTCACAAGCCAGTTCCCTAACCACAAGGCTACAGAGTGTGACAGAGTCTCACTCTCTCCCCAAGCCAAAAGCCGTTTTGACAAAGACTGGCAAAACTGAAACACTTCCACAAAATGTTTTGGCTTTGATGACATTTCATTTAGTCAAAAATGTTCTGACCAGCATGAGTGGCTCTCCACTGGGCTGGAACCATGTTGCAGTTGCTATGTGGCAAGAGAGAATAGGAATATTTTTTAAAGTAAAGAATTGACAGAGATGATCTCAGTCTGCTGCTAGCCCTAGAAGTGTGGCAGGCAAGACCAGTGTTGGAGAAAGGAAGGTGCAAGCTGGATAAATTAGGGATGGGATAAAGGACCAAATTAACCCCTGGTGTTAACTCCATTGATTGAGTATATTGTAGTGTGGTGCAATAGGATTAATTTGGTTCTTTGTTTCTACCCCCGCCAAAACAATAGGAGTTGTATCCCTGCCCATATTCTATAGGACAGGACATACGTCCAAGGCCAAGTGAGCAATGCCAAGTGTGCAATGGCGGTTGTATTTGCTTACGCAGCTGCTGTATTGCTACTATCTAACTTGCTGCTTTGTAAAAGAATTAGTGATACTTGGTGTACGTAAGGGGCTACAGAAAACTAAATTTTATTCTACAACTGATAATACATTCATGATTTATTACCCCTCAAGATGTGTTAGATTAAATTGAAATACAAAATATTGATTAGTGTTATACAAATGCGTGATCTGTGTTATGCTATTTCCTATTTAAATAATAATAATAAAAATGATTGAACTAGGTAAGGGCAGAACAAAACTCTCAAAATTAAAATGCCTGACAAATTAGATTGGTCCTTGAGTTATCACCACAATTTTCATAGTAAATACCCTATGAAACAACCTACAAAGCATATCTTACACCAGCCAGCCTGCCAAAATCCCCAAACAGCTTCCTTGCTGTTTAAGAAAAGAGCTTTTTAAATATCTTTGCAGTCTTGTCTGTTTGTCTGACAGATGTCTGCACTGTACTGGGAACTGTATTCATGCTCAGAATGTAAATAAGATTATAGGTCCTTAAATGTTTCCATTACATTGTATTTACCTAGATGCAGATGAAAATAAATAGGAAGCATTTTTTTCTGGTAGAATTTTCTTTTCTTCTTGCAAGCAGGCTTTAAAAAATTGCCATGTCAGTTAAATGTTCTGGTCTACACTGTTATCTAACAGTTAGTCCAAAGTGCACATCTGTTGAATCAAAAAGGCAATATCTGTCTAAAAGTATAAATCACACTGATTTGAAATGTATCCTTCATATTAGTTTTGCAGTGTAGACAACAAAAGTCTTAATGATGGAGTCTATTCAGACACCTGTTTCATTCACAGGAGTACCACAATATTTCCTATGAGAACAGAGCCAACCTTCCTATTATGCCAGATATTTGACAACACCAGAGTTTACTAGATACGCAAAGATCTGCCAGACTCTTTGCACAAACCAGCTTCAATATAATTGAAACCCAGAACCCATGCTGAAGTATTGCTAAGAGTCTGGCTTCAGCTCACAAACACAAGGCAAACTCTAAGCCAGTCATTGATTGTTCACTCATTGCTGTTGAGCCTAGGTAATCCAGAGGTCCTGCAACAGCACATGATACTCTATATATGACAGATTTTGCTGATGTTGAGGAACACTGAGCTGATCAGTGGAAGGGATGTTTGCCATGCCCATGAGTTTCTGCTTTAAATGTGACTCTCCTCACTGCTATAAGCTTAAGGCTGGTTCAGTGAAGGTGCCTCTTTGGCAGTGCCTATGGCAGAGCCAATGCATTGTGGTGAAGCAATAATACAGCGCCTGCAAAGCTTTATTCACATGTGTATTCCTTACTCTCACTCAGTTACACAGAGTGTGCCTCCTGTGTTCACCTATGTTGTGGACATGTCGGGGCAGGCTGGGTAGAGATGAGTTAATATGTAGGGAGCCAGGAACGGGGTATAGGCAGACTGCAGTGTGCTTTGACTATTCTCTACTTCCTTGAGCCTATAGAGAGCCTTGGGAACTAGAATGTACTTTAAAGCAGTCCTGAGGCTGCTCTAACTTGCACTAGCAGACTAGCAGGCCTACAGCTGCCCCAAAACATAGGGACTGCAAAAAGGAATTCAAGATACCTTTGCATACACCCCCCTCCATTCCTGCAATGAGTTCAGTAATGGAGCAACTCAGAATTGGGGCACAGTATTGATATGCCTTTATCTGTGAGGGAAAATAAAGTGAAGAAAAATTAATGCATTTATGTCGTAGTCAATTTTTTCAAACCTTAAAGGAAAACGGCAACAGTGAATTTTATGCTGATGAAAGCAACCAAAGTTTCAGTCCTGGGGATTGAAATTCTGTTTATCCACAGAACAGTTACAGCTTGGGAAACGTTATAAACTTCCCCACCAATGTACCTTAATGCTATTCAAGGTTACTATCTAGGAGTGATAGTGTCTGTTCATTTTCCAGGTCCTATAACATACTTGGCTTGTCTATAAAAGGTCCAAGAAATGTCCCAATGTCTGATCCAAAGCCCATTCAAGGCAATCAGCCTTTCCTTTGACTTTAATAGGCTTTGAATCAGGCCCTAAATATGCTGGAGGATTTTTATGTAGGTATATATGCACAGAGACCACCAAACCACCATCATGTGTCCACCTAGCACACTGTCCAGAAAACTAGAGATAACAAAGAGGATCTATAGCCCATTACCAACCCCCTGAACAATGCAGTTACAGCTAGCCAGAAATTGGCCATTTTACTTTTTCCAAATATTATAAAGACCTAAATCCAAATTACTTTTACAGAATTTAATTTTTATAAAAGAAAGATATTTCTAAGAAGTTCAAAAATATATGGAACAATCAGTCTGATTTTTTCCCAGTCTGAAGTGATTTGAAATTGGATTAGTCAATTTGTTAAATTAAAAAAATGTTTCTGGACTTAGCTCATGCATGCCAAGAGTCAACCAAATGTTATGGCTGAGTAATAAATCCTTTAAAAGCGATGTTTGACTTTGCAATGGGAATGTTGACAGACTCTTAGCTATAACAGTGCAAGTGTGCACCATTATAACGAACAGCAAAGTCAACGTTGTAATTGATCCTGACTTGTATATCATGCCACGTGTGCAGAGCTTTGTGCACTGGGCAGCATTTGTTAATATAGCTGCTTTCACCTGAAACAAATGAGGTCTAATTAGATTAATCTGTAAATCAGTGCTCACCAGTTGTATGATTAATGAGCACTTTACAGTTCTTAAAGATCAGATGAATGGATTATTTGAAGGGATTTATTAGGAAATAATAGATTTACTCATCTATAACAGTGCTACCAGTGATCCCATATCTTCCTTGTTATGTCTGTAAAAGAAAATTGTGCAGATGAAGAAATTCCAGGCTCAATCTGTCCCCTTTTTGAAGAGCTGAACTTCTGATTGCGAGGGTGTCAGATGGACATTCTACAGCTGTTATGGAACCATGTGTCAACATTATTTACTAAAGTGATGTGATGATAATTATGGCATAAAGTATGGGTAGAAAGCATGCAAGCAGAATGGACATACATACTTAATGATTTTATTCTCCAGCATTCAAAATCAGTCGGAGTTGAGCTTGTCGCTGGAGACATGTTGAAGCAGCAGTGCAAGCTGTCTGTGCAGAATCCAATGATGACTGTATGTGGCAGCGTGCATTCAAAGTAAAAAATTAATTTACAAATGGTTTTCAGGGTTCCCACCAGATGGAAGAGCAATGAAGTCACAACCAGTCTTCTTTGTCTTTTAACCCTTGAGCTGATAGCCTGCAATGGGAACACAGCCAGCTATAAAATATAATAATCAGAGGCCCCATTTATTTCAAAATGGTTACTTTAAAAACAAAACACCTGTAGTTTTACTGCTTGCTACGATGGACTTATAACATAACATTCAGGAAGCAGATGTGGAACTGAAGCCTTGGTAACTGGTTCAGATTATAAAAACCTTGGTGAAGAAAGGAGATTGTGAATATATTTTTAAAAAGCTAAAATTTGAGATCAAACCCGAATCTTTAAAGTGTCTCTTTAGAGTCACTCACATTGAGAAGTACCTGACACTGCAAGTAGTCTTGTAGATTTCAATGAATCTCTTGCATTGATTTCAGCCGCTCTGTGTAAGTGTGGCAGAATCTAACCTTAAAGATTTATAGCTCCATCAATTACTCCTCAACCAGGAAATATTTGCTTTTCCTAAACTGTTCTGCTTTACTTCAAACTCTGTAACTCTGAGTCCAACCTCTATCTCCTATAATAATCAATATAATCATCATTATTAATAGTGGAATCAGTTACCATCACCTTTATTTGTAAAAACAAACTTTTTTTAAAAAAGTGACTCGTGGTTAAAAGGGCGTATCTTAAAGAACCATCAAAGATCTGTTTTAAGATTAATTTTAAAGCATAAACTGCAGCCATTTCCCTAATATCCTGTTCAGTTGTCATAAAATTTACAGCATGGTGTGTTAGTTCATTACGGACTGAGTCATAATGCACAAAACACAGCATGTTGGAGAAACTATGTGAGCCGTTGTGTTTTTGTCAGGATTTGGTCTGAGAGCTGGGATTGATCTGAACTTCGGGGGATTGCATCTAAACTCAAATGTTCCCAAATCTCAGTTTGCAAAAACAGCTGGGACTTTTGGGAAGCAAAGACTGGATAGCAGACTTGGGAGATTCTGAGAAGAGTAAATGAAATAAAGATAATAACAGCTGATGAATGAGGGCCATTCTTCCAGAAGGCTGTTTGCCTGGGTGGGGATCTTCTTTGTTCCTTTTCCTGTAGGAAGTGTCCGAAAGGCACACATGGATCAGCCAGTGACTATGTTGGAGCAGTCTGGGATCTACTTAAAAGCCTCTGTGAATTCTGAATGAAAACAGGATGTGTGTTAATCCTCACATAACTCACCAAGAAAGCTTGTTCCAAGTCATTCCCAGGATGCATAGCTTCCCAGAAAGATGTTATCTGTTCATGAATTACATTTTTCAAACTTGCTCTTGAAAAATAAAAAGGTTGAACTTGGAAAGGCTGCATCCATTTGCAAAATACCATTATAAAACATGAGTTCTAACAGAAGGTAAACATTTGGATGTGTTCTTAGAGCAAGCCATAGTATCCCCTCCCGATATTTTTTTTCTGCAGAGAGACTATAAAACCCATGGAAGTGGCCCAATATTTATCAGAAGCCCGATTCATCCTAAGAAGGATGGTTCATCCCATCATCAGACCTTTTGCACCAGCTCCATAGAAATCCCTTCATGAGACTTCATTATGTTTAGGAAGGGGTAAAGGTGTGGATGGAGCCATAGAATAGCTGTTCTTCATGGTTTTCCAAACCTGCAAGGGAATCACTGTAGGAATTAATGATGGCCAGACATAAATATTTTCTGGAGTCAGTTGCCATTTTGATACAACATTCTTCCCTTCCTAAAGTGTTGTGTAGTTTTGGGGCATTGTTAAACAGCTACCTAGTTCAACCACAGAGATGGTTGAATGTCAGTGCTGGGTGTAATGATCCCTATATAACCATTATTTTTATCCTAGGAGTGATGCCTAATTAGGGCCAAATTCCCCTCTCGTTTACACCTGTGCACATCCTAAGTAACTCCATGAACTCAATCGAGTTATTCCATATTTATGCTTGTGTAAATGAAAGCAGAACAAGGCCCTTCATTACTGCTTGTAAATTGGGCACCTAACTCCCTTTGTACCCTTTGAAAATCCCTTGATATATCCTGTCAATGTTAAGTTGCTCCTCTGCACATGTAACCCCTTTCTGAAAGTGTCTGGGATCAGCTGCTGATGGAGAGGCCCTAACAGCAAGGCATGAGACCAAGCTGTATTACCATAGAAGATGGAGATGAAAGGGGGCAGGGAGCAATGGAGAGGTGCTGAAACACCATATAGCAAGGAACCGGTGCTATGATTGTTTAGGTTCTATGAGGGCCTGATCCTACTCTCATTGAAACCAATGGCAAAATTCCCATTGAACTCAGTGAGAGCAGGATCAGGCTCTCAGAAAATAGTCAGATTGTATATGATTCGTACATTGTTTGGAAACCAGAAGAGACTATCCAGAGTGAATCTGTAAGCCTGTGTTCTGAGGACTGCTCTACCCCTGAGAAGTTCTCTTTGGCTCAGCTGAGCTTGATATTATAATTCACACTCTTTTACTGCTAGAGTTCTGCTTAAAAACCTGTGACCTAAGGCAAACCACTGACAAAACATACATTTCTCAGGCCCCTTTCTTATTAAAAAATACTACCATACTTTACAGCAGTGGCCACAAAACACTACTGCTTGCCACAATGTTGCTGCCATGTGTAATACTGTAGCATTGTTTTTACAAGGGGAGAAACAAATATTTTGTTACTAGTGACTCAAATTTTACATGAAAAGGAAATGAAGGACTTGATTCTAGCTTCACTTAAACCTACTGTACAAAGCTGTAACTCTACTGGGCCTCTGATTCTCTGTTGCCGTACATGTTCTCTAGTCATGTATACCCAGGCATAGTGATTGCAAAGCAGATGTAAAACAATGTCAGTTCACAATGATAGCATTTTTTGCTCACTGTGCACAGGTGTAAAAACACTGCACGGGGTACAGAACAGTGAAGAATCAGGCCTATTAACTCCAGCAGTGTTACACCGTTTTAGATCCTAACTCAGGAAAGCCTCCCTACACCTTTTCCAAGTCCCCTTGAAGAAATGTTCCATTAAACACTCCTTATTTTCCTTCTAACAAGATTCATAATTTTTTCCTAAGAATATTTCAAAGACCATAATAGGGAGAAGAATTTCTGTTTTATCCCAGCTATTTCAATACCTTTTGGGATTATTCTGTGGCACTACAATGTGACCTGACCTACGGTACACAGGGCTGCTTTTACTTCTTCTTCTTTTTCTTTTTTTTTTTTACTCTGAACTCATTTGAAAATTCCAATTGCTATAATAATTTGATGCAGCTGCTAAGATGTTCTTTTTCTTTTGATCACTGTTATTAATGATGTGCTGTAACATATGCAACGCTAGCAATCTGAGCTACTATTCCTTACAAAGATAATTGTGTGCTTCCCCCCCCCACACACACACACCTCTCAGATTAAGCTCATATTGTTTCAGGAAGTTCATCTCAGAGAATTAGGAAATGTGTGGGCAGCTCCCCTGTGATATAAAGAAATTGGAAACAAGACCATTCCCCTCTATTCCCAAAAGATGGATATTGGCTTGGTTTTGGTCCTGACTTCATTGTTAAATATTTTAAGGTTCAATCTTATTGTCATCCTTTGTACCTCTTATTTGCCTCAATGTTTTGAAATAGCTGAGGTTTTTGTTGGTTTTATTTTTTAATTTCAGAAACACTATTAAGCCAATTTATTATCTCAGTTATGTAAGTGTAAATCTAAGGTCACACTACAGAAGTCAATGCAGTTACTCTAGATTTACAGCAGTGTAACCAAGACCAGAATTTGAAGCATAAGGGCCTGATTCTGCTTCCAACTTGAGAGTAGATCAGGAGCCATGCCACTAAAATGTAAGTACACCAGTGTAAAACTAGTGAGAGATCAGAATTCGGTCCTAAAATTTCTTTAAGAGGTTTTGAAGGGTTTCCAGTGTATTTTTCTCTCTCTTAAAACCCTTGAAGTAAATATTGTATTGTAGGCTTGTGAAGTGGGGAGACAAATGAACCCTTATTTTACATTAGAAAACCAAGAAATTAATATGCAGCTAAATTGTGCAGCATTTGGTAGAAGGAAATGTTACCAAACTGGACTACGCTGTCCTCAGCTAATTGTTGTTTGGCTGGTTTTTGTTAATAAAGTAGAAACCTTTTTTTAAATGTGTAACCATGTTTCTATAAGAAATGTGTCATTCCAGCGTGTCTATTTCTTTCACAGAAGTTTATTCAAGAAGGCTCCATTGCAAATTCAAAGCACTTTGCAAACAGTATCAAATTAGTCACCACTTGGAGCCAAAGGGGCTGCTTGCATGCTTAAAGTTGAGCATGGGCATAAATTTGGACTGGATTAGGGCCTGCTCCAAAGCCCATTGAAATTAATGGGAAGACTCTCATTGACTTTAGTGAGCTCTGAATTAGGCTCTGAGTATTATTTTAGCCCCATTTTGCAGACATGGCAACTGAGGCATAGAGAATACCACAAATGTCTCACCCAAGATGCTGAGTGAGTCTTCTTGGTCTGAGTGCCCTCCTCTTACATTCAAATCAGTGGGAATTGAGAGCACTCCATATCCAGGGGTTGCTCAGCACCTTGTAAGATCAAGCCTTAGGCAGGTCACTGTTAGATGGGAGAGTTGAATTTTCAGGAGGGATTTAAAGGAAGATTGCTTGGTGGCTTGGCAGACCAGAGAAAGAAGGGCACTCAATGTGCAGAGGCCAGCATGAGTTTACTAGTGAAAGTAAATCAGTGGGGTTACTTTTGTGAGCAAGGCATTGTAATTATAAAGCATTTTGACAATGAATAGCATAACATAAACGCTTGATATTATTTGATATAGTTTGCATCAAAAAAGTTGAATCAACTCTAGGAGCTAACTGGCCTTTTTTAGAGTTGGGAAAATGCTATAAAATATAAGCTCTAGAAATATCTATTCCATTTTTAAATGAATCCGTTTTGCCCCTTTTGTGATCTTTTTCTCAGTATATTTTGAGTGAATACGTTTACTGGCAAGAACATGGATGGAAACAGAAAATTCTAAAGGGACATTGTCAATGTGCATTTTTTTAAACTGATTTTTTTTAAATAGCATTTACAGGCATTTACAGGCATTTTCTATTTTAAAATATATTTTTAATTAATGTGTTTTTTTATTCCCCTGCTGATGTTAACAGGGGTCTTTTGGGTAGGTTCAAAAACAATAACAAAATGTGTTCCAGTCAGCCTTCCTCTTCTGTCTCTTTGTTTACAAGCATGCTGCAGCCTCTTTGCTTTCATTTTCAGCTTTGCTGTTGCTATTACTGGTATACAATCTCTTGCAATACAGGGGGTACTGCATGCATATGGGCTGCCCAAGAGTAGTGTAGTGTAAGAGTAGTGGTGCCATCGTGGTAGTGTATGAGACAGGAAGTGCTAATGACCATCAAAAAAACAGCAAGATTGGCTATAAAAGTGCTGTCAAAATACACAAAACAAACAGACTGAAAAAAATCTCATCTCTTTCAGTTTGAATAATTTTAGGATTACTGTAAGAATCCTAGTTTAGAGCTACTGTCACTGGCTACAATATCCCCTGAAGTAAATGTGATTTTTCAAGTTGACACTGTCCCTTTAAGCAGATAAATATTCATGAAGAATATTTGCAGAATCTGACTACTGAATGTCTAAACATAAATACTCACCCCAGAAACCTAATTCTCAGATTTAAATTCATCCAGTCAGGGAACGGAAACACATCATTTGACCTAGGTGTCCATTTCAAATATTAAATTCTTGCAGTGAATGGCTTTCAAGCAATGCACAGGTCTCGTTCTGACCTTCTGCACAGGGCTGAGCGTCTCCCTTGGACGCTGTGCCCTACACACTCTGGTGTGTGTTCTTTAAGTTTAGTCAATCTGCTGAATTCAGCACTAGTACCCTAGCCAGTTTACAGTGTAAATCCACCCCCAGCCCTCCACATTTTCTTGCCCTTAGATGAAATAGGGCAAGCCACAAAATTTGTAGTCTTGTCCCAGGCCAACAGAAAAGGCTAATCCATCACTGGGTACCCCTGGGTAATTTGACTTGTGCTGAAATGCCGTTCAGGGAAGAATCCTTTCCAGAAATGAGTACTAAGGAGTGATATCCCAGCTGTCGACAACCACCATTCCCAATGCCCGCACTCACTGCCTTAAGTAGTATTTTCAAGAGCAATTACACACTCACACAAAGGGGGATTAGGGTGACCAGACAGCAAATGTGAAAAATTGGGATAGGGGTGGGGGGTAATCGGAGCCTATATAAGAAAAAGACCCAAAAATCGGGACTGTTCCTATAAAATTGGGACATCTGGTCACCCTAATGGCGATACCCACCAACATAGAGAATGGCACAGGCATAAACTACCCAGTTTGATTTCTATAAAGGCATGATTGTTTTATATGGTGTTTCCAAGAAAAGAAAATGTCCAGAAATGGGGTGTTATTTATTAGAATGCCCGCTATGATTCTATTACTTAAACAATAATGACCTTAGCTTAGGGCAATTCCTGGGGATTAATAAGAGGCTAGCGGGGAGTTGATGTGCCTTGGGCCATTAATCCTAGCAGGCCATTAATCCACTGGAAATGCCATGTCTTGAGGTTGGCTTGATATAAAAATGAAAAAAAAAATGTTTTTTTTTTAAGGGGTGATTCAGTTTCAGATGGTACCTGCACAACATTTCCAGGTAGTATATTAGGTGACCAGATTGCGTGATCATCTTTTGGCATTCCATTCTGTGTATCATTATTTTAACGTAGTGAACTATTATAATTATTTTTATTCTTCTTCTGATAGAATAAAAGGCAAGAGAAGTGATCTAGCATGTATGAATTGTCAGGGTCAGCAAAACAGCTTTGTATTCATGAAGCCATTTGCAGAAGTTTCCTGCCCTACATTTCTTCCCCCAAGTCGTAATGAAACAGCCATGAAAAAAATATACCAGGCTGCAGTCCCCTTCTCCCACCACTTTTCTCTTTTTTAAAAAATTGCTTTGCTATAAGGGCAAAACAGGTGCTGAAATGTGAAACTCTATTGAGGGATTTCCTTTGCAGAACAGCTTGATGCTAGTGTGGACCTAAAGTTAGACATGCTTCCAATACTGAATGTTAAAATGACTGCCTATCCTGTCAAAAGAGAATCCATACCACTGACTGTCAAAAAATAGCATACTGTCACTTTAAGAAAAAATAAACTAAAATATGAACTACCAAAAACCCTGCCATTTCCAGCCTGGGCTTGATTAATGATTTTTCTATCTAATAAAAGGTTCACAAACCATCTGTTTTTCTCCCTAATGCCTTGCCCAAAGGTTTTTCGTTCCTATTTCAGGCTCGGGGCCAACTGACATTCCACTCTTTTTTTTCCCCCAGCCTTGTAAACAAACCCTTCTCTCTTTTTAATCTTCCAGTGCTGTTTCCTACCCATCGTTATGCATATTCATTGCGAGTAAACATTTTTAGTGTCTACACTTAATCTCTTCCACTGGCAATTACTGTTCTATGCTGTTTTGTAATGCAGAAGGGCCAACGCTTTCCCTTCTAATAACAGCTGGGTCGCAGATGGGGCCTGCAGTCATTGTAGAAAATAAAAATTTACAAGATGCCAGTGGAATTTATTTCAGTTTTATGGAGTCACAGGAGGAACCTTTCTGTTATCCGCCTTCAGTGAAATCTGCAGGCACAAGGCAAGCTTTTGACATTTAATCAAAGGGGGGTTCAGGTAGGGTCTGGAACAACACAAGGAAGAAAGCAGGTGGATCATATTAGGCAGTGCCATGGTTAATTTATTTAGAAGTGATTGGCTTAGATGTGTGCAGCCAATATTTGACATCATGTATATATCTTGTTTAGCATCCTGCTTCTAAATTGTTACCACTGTAGAGACACTGAGCTGTCACTGCGGACCGAACCAGGTGTTAGGTTTGGTTGCTGTTTAGAGGTACTGGTAGAAATGGCAATATAATAGCTGAAGACGTAACGTTCTGTATAGTTTCTGTAGTTGCTTCATTTTTACTTTACCATATCATTCTCTTAACTACTGTAATGGCTTCTTCAGCAGAACCCTGGAGTGTGTGTATGGGCTTTCGAATGCAGGCTCCAACCTTTAATTTAGCAATAGAGTTTAACTAGAATTTTTTTGTAATTTCATGATATGAAAATGACTTTCCTTTAAATGTTTTTAGATCTCATATTTATGCGATTACATAGATCTAGCACAGGATTAGTCTCTCAGTCGTCTGTTGGTAAGTCTGTGTATATAGCATTTAAGAGTTAAATGTGAATACGCATTTTTCATTTGTGTATCTTCAGAGTTCTGGGCCATGCTCTACTTTCAGCTTCAACGATGTAAATCCAGAGCAACTCTGAGGATTTCAACTGTGTTACTTTGGATTTACACCTGTGTATACGAGAGCCAAATGTGACCTGCTCATCTTTAAAAAAAATTGCATTACTTAAATTCTTCTGTTTGGACACTGAGACAGCCTTGTTCGATAGCAGCTGCCTGCCTGAGAGGAATGAGGTAAGGAAGAAATGCAAAATAAATAAATACCACAAGGATCCTAGCCTGTTCTCAGGTATTTGAAACCTATGCCAGAGGAGCTTATGTTCTTACATTTGGGCTCCTCTTCTTCCACAACACACCTTCCACCGGTTGCCTGGCAACCAAAGGAGCCCCATAGAACATGTGTGTGACGTGGTATAATTGACTTTTGTAATTTTTTAAAAGACCATTAACCAAAACAGGATGTTTTCCCTGTCTTGAAGGACAGGTAAGACCTGCCCGAATTTGCTGAAAAGCTATAGGGTGTCTGTCAGAACCAAAGTGATTCACAAAATCTCCTGACAAATAAATATGTGGATGCCCCTAACAAAATGATCAATTGGACTAATTTAGAGAAAACTCACATTAAATAAAGTGCATATTCCTATTTATTACACTTTGTGCAGATTTTTTTATCCAAATATTTTAAAATACTTGAATGGGAAAGAGGTAAATTGAAATTCTCACATCTTCCCCCCCCCCCCCCTTCTCTTCTGTTATAGGTGCTCAGAAACAGAAACTTATTGACTCACTCAAATTAATTAGATTTTAGACGTGTGGGTTTTTTTTTTATTATTCATGCATTTTCTTCATTTACCAAGCCAGGATGTATCTCTCTGTACCAAGGGCAACATATCTTTTCCTTTTAACAGAGGTTTGTATAATTTTGTTCTTTTTCAGGGCATCTTGCTCAGCCTATGAGATAAATGCAAGCTTTATAGGGAAAATGAAAAAAAAAAAAAAAAAAACTTCAGTCATGACAGAGAGTTCCTGATAACTATTTCCTGGATTTAGGAATAAAAACAACTAAAGGGCTTGGCTTAAATTTTTTTCCTTCTTAATAGGAAGATTTCAATTTAAAAAAATGCTAGATTGATATTTTATATGCACATTGTTTGGAATATAGTATTTGGTATATTAAATACCAGAGATGAATCAAGAGGGTAATGAAGAGGGCAAATTTTCATAACTGGTTTTCCCCATTTATTGCCCCCTCTTCCCCAACTTTCCATCCCCTATCCTCTCCCTTCATTTACAAATTCAAAAGCTGCAAGACACTGTGAAGTCTGCTAATCTCAGTGCTGTGCTGTTTATACTGCAAATATTAGTAAAGCTTTACTAGTGCTAATTCCTGAATTCATATATAGGTTGGAAAGAACATCCTGGCTTACCTAGTCTGTATACTCCAGCAGTGCAACATAGATTTCTTTGTTAATGCCCATGTATGAAAGATTTCTTTTTTGGTGGGAGAAGCTTTGGGATTGTATTTCTGGCAGAACAGTGAGAATCTGGGGGAAGCAAATTCTAATCACTTTCCAAATGAAAAAGTTCACAGGATCAACAGACGGAAAAACTTAAAAGCCAACAGAAAATATAAAGTGAGAAAGCACGCTTATATGTGGAGTATTAAATAACAATAATTTAATAAGAAGACTAGCTAAATACACAGAGATGAAAGATGTTCCAATAGTCAGGGCTCTAGCCTGGGACCCAGGTACAGTTCTGTGCTCTATCACAGATTTCCCAACTTCACTTAGGCTCAGATCCTCAAAGCGGTATTTAGGTGCATAACTCCCATCAATTTTAATGGAGTTATTCACCTAAATACCTTTGAGGCTCTGGGCCTTAGTTTCCCTGATCTTCAGTCTCCCATCTGTAAAATGTGGATAATGGCACTTCCCTATCTGTCGGGGTGTTGTGGGAATAAATACATTAACGATTGTGAGGTGTTCAGATAATACAATAATGGAGGCCATGAAAGTACCTTAGATAGATGTGGAGTTTTATTTCTGGGCTATGTCCGCAGTGCCTCTGTTGTCTTACACTGATTGGTCTCACTCATAAGGCCAAATTCATTGCCCAAGTACCGCTCCTGGCTGCAGGCCCTTGGAAGTCGAAAGTCTTCTCCTCCACTGGAGAAGTTGCACAACTGACCTGGGAGGGAGGAGGCCTGGTCAGGGGGGCTGGGTTATGAACAGACTCAGCACATCTCCGGGCTGACCTCTGTTGGTGGGACTCCTGTGGCGGTATGGATAACACTTAAAGCATTGTTGGAAGGCAGTACCAGTACCAGTACCTGCCCTGTTGCTCCAGGGATAAATCCTCTCTCAGGCATAAACTGATGTTAAGGAGTTCAGGCTTGAAATCTAACGTATCATAAAACCGTGATGTGACCACAGCGGCAAAGTTTATGGTTAAAACATACAAGAAGGTGCGAAAGAACTCAGGAAACTCCATGGTGTGAATCATCCAATCCCCAGGGTGTAGCTTACCCACCTGCAGAGGATGTGTTTCTTGGAATTAGAGAAGACTGGGATTCCATGGGGAACTATGCTTCCAAATCAATGGATCCCAGAGAGAGCATTGACAAGGATGGTTTGCTCCTCCGTGGTTCTGTTCCTAGACTACTTCTGTCCAGATAACAACAATTCCTCAAGTACTATATTGCTATTATTTGCTCCTGCCATGCCTTCCCCTTGCTCCCTCTTTCCAGAGAGGGCACTACAGATTGGACACTGATGCTCTGTCCAGCAGCACTGAGTGCCACTTGAAAACCCAACAAAAATTTGGCTGGTTAGGAAAAGGAGAATGTCACACACAGAGTGTGTACTCGTTATCTCTTCCTGCTTCAACACACCCCCTCCCAACTGCTTAGAGTTCAAAACACATGGGGTTCCTCGTGCTTCCATTTGCTGCTGGGAAAGATGAGCATGCCACTGAATCACCCACTCTCTTGCTTCCACTGGCCTTCCGGCTTTTCCACCCTATTCTATGTGTGCTCCTCCCCACGCTTCACAGCTGGAGGGGAACAGCAAGACAGCAGTTTGTCTAGAAATGCCAATCAAGGCCAGATCTACAGATGATATGAAGCTGGGGCTACACCAATTTACAGCAGCTGAAGATCTGGCCCACAGATGTAAAGTAAGAATTTTTAAAAAATTCTTCCTTACTGAAAAAAAGTCAGTAAAAAATAACAGCCAGTCTCGATGCATAACCTACGGACCTGTTTACAGGAACATTAAGTTTATGGCAAGGTGGGGTGTGAATCTACCGTGTGGACCCTGCTGATGAGCATTTAACAGTTTGTTTACATTATCTTACTCTGTCACTGCAGAAACAGCCAGAAAAGGAACAATAGATTGATTAACATATCCCCTTCCCAGAGCTGTGCTGATATCACTGATGATATTGCTTAAGGTTGCTTATAAAAACAAAATATTGGGCTGTGAATTTCAGCTCTGTTATAAACCAAAAGGGAACAAAATCGTTCTTTAGCAAATGAAAAAAAAAAAACAGCATTGTTATGAAATGAAAAAATACTTTTTGGAGGATCTTACAAGTACAGAAAATAAAGATTCAAAAGTACTATATTCATAAATACATTATCTTGTACTTTCAGAAGAGTAGCATCCTATGTTTAGAGTGTTATGAGAGGCCCCTGAATGTCATAATTTTTAATTCCCTTTTTATCAAAAGTCTACACGAAGTTGGCCTAGAGGATCCTGTTTTCCAGAGTTTGGTTTCAGTGACACACTTTGGATCCAAGTTTGCAGGATTCAGACAGGCTATGAAGATTTTAGGTGTAAGACATTCTCTGAAAGGACATATCATCAGGTCACTTGCTGATCCAAACTCTCAGTGGGGTTGGAGTTGATTATTCCTACCCACGAGTTTTAGTTTGCTCAGGGTCTTGGGTGTGTGGATTGCTCTAATGATATATATACACAAGGACAGATTCTGTGGCAGAACTATGGCCTAAGGAGCTGGAGGAGAATTTCCCTTGTTCCAGAATGGTGTAGATCAGTGGTGGGAAACCTGTGGGTTGCATGAGGCCCGTCAGGGTAATCTGCTGGCGGGCCGCAAGACAGTGTTTACATTGACCATCCGCAGGCACGGCTGCCTGCAGCTCCCAGTGGCCATGGTTCACCATTCCCAGCCAATGGGAGCTGCGGGAAGTGGCGCGGGTTGGCCGATGCTTCCCACGGGCCGCAGGTTGCCCCCCACTGTTCTAGGACACTCACAGGATCCAGGGCCGGCTCCAGCATTTCTGCCGCCCCAAGCAAAAAAAAAAAAAAAAGCGGCGATCGGCGGCGGCAGTTCAGCGGCAGGTCCTTTGCTCCTAGAGGAAGTGAGGGACCTGCCACCCCCGAATTGCCGCAGGTGCCGCCCCTCTCCCGTGGCCGCCCCAAGCACCTGCTTGTTAAGTTGGTGCCTGGAGCCGGCCCTGACAGGATCCTATAGCCCAGGCTCCAGCCCAAGCCCGAATGTCTACACCACAATTAAACAGCCCTTTAGCCCGAGCCCTGTGAGCCCGAGTCAGCTGGAACTGGCCAGCCGCAGGATTTTACTTACAGTGTAGACATACCCTTAAAAGCAGATTGTGGCACTTACGTCACAGCCCTGCACTGGGGGAAGTGGAGAGGTGTCCTGTCTGGAAGCTCTGAGAGGCAGAGTCTTGGTTTTCTACTGCCTTGCAGGACTCATCCAAAGCCCATGGAAGATAATAGGGAGCCTTCCATTGATTTCAATAGGCTTTGGATCGGGTCCCATGTATAGTTTTCATATCTGTGTCAAATGCTGCTAACTGAGAAGGATAGCAATGAATTCCCATTTCACAATGATATAAACGAGTATTCGAAGTGCAAGACAGTAGCCAATTCAGAGGAATTCATCCCAGGCCTTTTTTGCTCCTGCTGAATGGGCTTAAAATGACCATAGGTTGAGCCTAATGGCTTGTCTACATGGATAATTATACTGGTAAAAGTCCCTATGTAGACAAGTTCTAAGAGCCCACTTCCCTGAAAAAGTCCAAGTGCAAAAGGTTGCCCATGAGTCATTGCAACTGAGGCCCAATTTAAGGTAACCCTCAGGGCTACCATAACATGCACTAGATGCCCAACAGGTACCTGACAACCCTGGAATTGGGGAGGTGCACACCATCTGACCTCTGTCCTTGCACTGGGCTCAGCACCTGTCCTATTATTCTACCCCATTGTGTCTAACAAGCACAATGCCTCTAGGAAGTGGGAGGGAATAGGAGAGCATAGCCACAGTGCTAGTCCAGTAGAGTATACAGCCTCAGCACCCATTTGCACCAAGTCAGGTCTGCTATATGGTATGGTGGAAAGGCAGGGCACTGTCATTGTGACTAATACCATCAATGGTGCTAACAAGAAGCAATCTTTGCAATGTTGCCAACTCTCACGATTTTATCATAAGTCTCGTAATATTTAGTATTTTCCTTAAAGCCCCAGCACCTGGAGTCAAATGAATACAGGCGACTTGAATGCCTGAGACTGGCAATGATGTAGCTAGCGCAAGAACTGCCATTAGGCCAGGTCCCTTCCATGGGAGCCAGCAAAGGGAGTGCAAGGGACCAGTATGCTATTTGCATCCCCTGTCTCTTTCCACACCAGCACAGAGGCCAGGCACAATTTGGCCCATAATGTTTTGGAGAGTACTAAAAATAACACTGACATTTCCTTTTTGTAAAACATCCTCCTCGTTACATATCGGACACCTGTTAAATCACTAGCAGTTGCTGGCGTTGGCAGATGAAATGTACTTGTATAGAGTGAGCGTCAAAGAGAAGTTTCCTTAGATGGGAGTCAGTGAAGGCCAAAACCCGGTTGGAAAGGGACCCTGGCAGCACCGGTCAGCACCGCCGACCGGGCCATTAAAAGTCCGGTCGGCGGTGCTGTGGAGCCAAGGCAGGCCAGTCCTTACCTGTCCTGGGGCACCGTGCTGTGCCCCAGAAGCGGCCAGCAGGTCCGGCTCCTAGGCGGGGGGAGGGCACAGGACTCTGCGCGCTGCCCCTGCCCCAGGCACCGGCTCCACACTTCCATTGACAGGCGAGAGCAACATGCGCCGCTGAGCCTCTTCTCCCCCGCCCCCGCCTAGAAGCCGGACCTGTTGACCACTTTCAGGGCTCAGCGCAGTGCCCCAGGACAAGCAGGCAGCCCACTGCACCGCTGACTTGGAGCCACCTGAGGTAAGCCCACGCGCCAACCCCGAGCTCCAAACCCCTGCCCCAGCCCTGAGCCCCCCAAGCCCAGAGCCCCCCCATGCACCCCAAACCCTTCATCCCCAGCCCCATCCCAGAGCCTGCACCTCCAGTCCAGAGCCCATACCTCCTCCTGTACCGCAGCCCCTAGCCCTGAGCCCCCCAACCCAGAATCCCCTCCTGCACCCCAGAACCTGCACTCCCAGCTCAGAGCCCCCTCCCACACCCTGAACCCCTCATTCTCGGCCCCACCCCAGAACCCTCACCCCCTCCTCTACCCCAACCCCCTGCCTCAACCTGCACTCCCTCCCACACGCTGAATCCCTTGCCCCCACGCCCCAGTCTGGAGCCCCCTCCTGTACCCCCAAAGCCCTCATCCCCAGCCCCACCCCAGAGCCTGCACCCCAAGCCGGAACCCTCACCCCCTCCCACACACCAACTCCCTGCCCCAGCCCAGAGCCCCCTCCCGCACCCTGAACCCCTCATTTCTGGCCCCACCCCAGAGCCTGCACCCCCATTCAGAGCCCTCACCCTCTCCCGCACCCCAACCCCCTGCCCCAGCCCAGTACAAGTGAGTGAGAGTGGGGGAGACCGAGCCACCGAGGGAGGGGGAATGTAGTGAGTGGGGGGCGGGGCCTCAGGGAAGGGGCGGGGAAGTGGGCAGGGCCTTGGGGAAGGGGCAGGGCTAGGGGTTTTGGGTTTTGTGCCAATAGAAAGTTGGCAACCCTAGGGACTGACCAGTGAGGGTGTCAGCTTGGCACAGGGAAAAGAACTGGGCCGGGAGGCAAAGCGTGAATGCACTGTGCCACCCGCCCCGTTCTGGGACTGAGCAGCAGGTCTAGCCTGGTGTTTTACACACACTTTGCATAGGTGTGAGTGATGACACAGTGCCAGGCAGGGGCCAAGCAGCCCTGGGGCTCAGCTGCAGGCAGGCGCCAGCTGAAAGGAGCTCATTGCTATCCTTTCTGCTTTGCCCTGGTCGGGAAATGGCTCTGGCTGGAGGTGGTGAGACTCAAGATGGGAGAAGGGGTGATGCATCAAATGCAAACTCCAAGGTGGATTGGGTCAGCCAATTGTCACTCATTGGGACTGACACCCTTCCAGACCACTGGGGACACTGCTTCAAGGAGGCAGACTGTGACAATCAGGCCACACAAACTGGTGCGTTACCACTTGTATTGGGGGTAAAGTAGCCACTGGTGCATCCCCGGAATAGAGGACACTCCCCCGCCCCTGCATGACCCTGTCCCCACCTGCATAGGTGTGCCTGCATGGCCTGCCCCCAGCTGCACACACCCACTCCTGCCTGCAGCAACCCTCTCGGAGGTGCCGCCTCTGCCCCCCACCAGTGGTATCCTACTGGACAGGGACAGAGCTCCACAAAACTAGCTCTGGCTGGCTTCAACCCAGACAATCGGCCTCCCTAACTGCCCACCCCGCCGCACTGGATGCTGAATTGAGAAGGTCCTTGCCCCACACAGCTCACAATGTGAGTGTCCTACAAAAATAACAGATAGGGACAGACAGAGGGGAGCACAAGGAAACGGGATGATTCTCAGTTCACCAGCTGCCTGGCCACTGCCCAGCATTTGTGGGCCCTATGGCGAGGAGGGTGCAAGGAGGGAGATGAAGGAGGGCCATGTAGTGGCCTCGTGGTTGGCTCCTGGGAGCTCTGCCCATGCACCTGGCCTGGATGCATGGGACAGGGCCGAGCTGAAGACGGCACCAGGTTACAGGCTGGGGAGGGCGTAGGCTGGACTGGAGGAGGGGAGCTCCACACAGTGACTCAAAGAGCTGAGAGTTGGAAGGGAGAAGGGGTGGTGGAGAAAGAGGCAAGAGAGCCCAGAGCATGCAGGTGTTGTGAGGGGAAGGAGCCAGCTAGGTGGTGGGATGTGGCAGCTGTGGCAGGAGGGATGTGGGAAAGCTCAGTGGTAGGGTTGCCAAGTGTCCGGTTTTTTACCAGAATGCCTGGTCAAAAAGGGACCCTGGCGGCTCCAGTTGGCCCTGCCAACCGGGCTGTTAAAAGTCCGGTAGGCGGCGCAGCAGGGGCCCGGGGCTAAGGAAGGCTCCCTGCCTGCCCTAGCTCCACACGGCTCCCAGAAGTGGCCACGAAATGGGGTGCAGGGTCCCAGCTGTGCTTACCACAGCTCCCAGGAAGGGGCCACCAGGTCCCTGCAGCCCGTAGGCACATGGCGGCCAGGGAGGCTCTGCGTGCTGCCCCCCACTCCTAGTGCTGGCTCCGCAGTTCCCATTGGCCGGGAACCGTGTCTGCTGATGCAAGGGCAGTGCGCGGGGCCTCCCTGGCTGCCCTGCGCCTAGGGGCTGCAGGGACATGGCGGCTGCTTTCTGGGAGCCGCGGTAAGCGCTGCTGGGATCCCACACCCTGCACCCCGTCCTGCACCCCAATCTACTGCCCCAGACCAGATTCCCCTCTCACACCCCAACCCCCTCATCCCCGGCCCCACCTTAGAGCCCGCACCCCCAGCCAGAGCCCTCGTTCCCTTCCCACACCCCAACTCCCTGCCCCAGCCCACAGCCCCCTTCTGCACCCCAAACCCTCATCCCTATCCCCCCCTCCAGAGCCTGCACCCCCATCTGGAGTCCTCACCCCCCTCCCCACACTCCAACCCAATCCCTGCCCCAACCTGGAGTCCTCTCCCACACCCTGAACCCCTCATTTCTGGCCCCACCCAGAGCCCACACCCCCAGCCTAGAGCCCAAACTCCTCGCATCCCAACCCCCTGCCCCAGCCCAGTGAAAGTGAGTTAGGGTGAGGGAAAGCAAGTGACAGAAGGAGGGGGGATGGAGCGAGTAGGGGTGGGGCCTCAGAGAAGGGGTGGGGCAGGGGTGGGGCCTCTGGGAAGGGGCAGGGCAGCGGTGTTCAGTTTTGTGCCATTAGAAAGTTGGCAGCCCTGCACAGGGGTTGGACAAGGACACACTCCACCCGCTCAGGGCCAGGAGCACCGGTGCAGCTCCTCCACAGCTGTCACTATGTCCATATACTGTAGTCATATGCAGCCTCTGTCATATGTAGAGGATGCAGCCTCTGTATTTCCCACCTCACGCACTCAAACACACTGGCTTTTGGCCACTGGAGTGCACAGCTGCTGCCATAGAACTGATTTCCCCCACAAAGCCCTCCTGAGATTATGTCCTCCCCCAGCTCCCCTACCCTCCGGGGCCAGGCTCTAGGCCAGGCTCCCCTCTCAGGTCTGGGTCCCTTCAAGAACCCGCTTTGAGTCTGGGTCCTTCCTGCTCCCCTCCCTCTCATCTAAATCTTCTTTGAGGGAAGTGGGGATGAGCAGCTGCAGTTGCTGGGCAAAGGCCTATAGCTCATTATCTCCTATGAAGCCAGTTCAGCTCCCTCCCTACCCAACCCATCCAGGGCCGGCTCCAGGCACCAGCAAAAGAAGCAGGTACTTGGGGCGGCCAGTATCAAGGGGTGGCACTCTGGCCGCTATTGGGGCGACACGTCTGGGGTCTTCGGCAGCAATTCGGCGGCGGGTCCCTCAGTCCCTCTCGGAGCGAAGGACCCGCCGCCGAATTGCTGCCGAAGAGTGGAGCAGCACGATCGCGCTGCCGCAGCTTTTTTTTTTTTTTTTTTTGCCGCTTGGGGCGGCAGAAAACCTGGAGCCGGCCCTGAACCCATCCTCCCCCAGCACTGCACTTGGAGCCTTTGGGCAGGTAAAGGCTAAGGAATAAGAAGGTCCAGCAGGGAGGGAGCTTGAGCCAGCTCCAGAGGGCAGCTGCCACGGGAGAGAGAACTGCCCCTAAAGGCCAAGGGCTGTAACTACAGATTTCTCCTCCTTGCTCAGGGGATCAGCTCAACAGCTAGTTGGTTGGCTGGGTGTAGAGAAAGCTGAGTGATGCTGCATCGAGCAGTCCCAGTCTGCTCTCCTTCCCCCTCCAGGCAGGGCTGAAAATTGGGGGGCGATATCTCACACACACACATATATTCCCTGTTATAATTATGCCTGTGACCAAGGCCTTAATTACAGCAATAATAACAAAATATGCACACCAGATATGGAAATCCATGCTCCTTCCCAAATTTGTAGGTTGGGGAGAACTGTTGAAAACCCTGAAAACTAAGGTGTTTTACAAACATTAAAAGCTAACACAAGGCACTGTAACCTAATACCTCCCCTGCTAGCATTCACTCCCAGGAAGGGACAGAGTTGGTCCCATGATCACATTCTGGATTTTCTGCCAAGGGAAGCTTTATATTTATCTGGGACTACATCTCAGCGCTGCAAGAAGGAGCCACTAGAGGGAGGTTCTGAGTCAAATGACCTGACCACACCCCTTTTCAGGCCATTTCTACGCAATTGTCTTTTCCATTTGCTGTGGCCCACTACAAGAGAAAGGAGGCTGTAGCTGTTTTGCTGTGCTGCATCTGTGACAGCTGTCATCTTGGCTGACGCACCAGGAACTGAATGGAGGACCTCCAGAGCTAAAAGCATGAGCAGTCACAGCTAAAGTGCTGCAGATTTAGGGGGAGAGGAGCGCAGAACGGGGCTCTACCAATATCCTCTGTGGCTTGGGACAGAGAGGAAACTGTAACTCTCACCAATGAGTTACACAACCGTCTCCTGCAGTGGGCTTTTCGCCACTGAGGAGCTGCCTAACCTATCCATCTGTATTCATCATCTTATATATGCCCTTCTTACTACTCCCTTACTTTACCTTTTCTTATAACAGTGACTCGCTCCTAGAAGCAGGAAAGTAGGAGAAACATCTGGAAAAAATATCATCTTCTCATTATTACACAAAATTAAAATAAAGTTTAAAGTAACTGAGGGAATGTACTATAACATGCACATTCATTTTTTCCAATTAAAATCTTTATTAGGATTTGTACTGCATTTAATTGCTGCAATTGTACAGTAACCAAAATCTGCAGAGACATAAGAGCCCCCAATGTACTCTCTGACTTGATGGACAATAATGAGTCTGAAAAGAATAGGTCAAAAAAACAAACAAAAAACACACATTGTAAAATAAGCCACTAAATGCGTATTTACATGAATTTAGACAGAAGATCATCAGAGATTCATTCCAGAGATGTTTATTACAAGCTGAAATGCTGTTGGCCACTTGTTATTTCTCAGTGAAATTAAAATAAAAATATTGCAAGAGTAAGTACCTATTCTTCATTTTCTTATTAGTAATTGTTATGAAACGAGAGGGCTCTGCCAGCCTATCTCACTGCACCTGTTACTAGATATTTCCAAGACAATCTAACTACAATTTTGCCTGAATGCACTGGTTGTTTTTCCCATTGTGTTGACTGTTCATCCAGTTTATAGGTTTCTGGCATTTAAGAGGAATAGCACATTTTTTTCAAATGAGGCACAGTGAGGTCCTTGGAACTTCAGCCTTAATGAGAGTCCTAAAGGACAGAATTTATAAGAATGAGAAAAAAAATACCTATGTTGTATACAGTATTGTTGTATACAATATCGGCCACAGGATATTAGAGAGCTGAGGTAATATCTTTTATTGGACCAACTTCTATTGGTGAGAGAGCTTCTCTTCACTGTAAAAGTCACAAAATAAAGACAGTCCCTGCCCTAAAGAGCTAACTGAATGCAAGACCTGATTTGAGTGGGAGCTGAGGTCACTTAGGCTACGTCTACACTACGGGGGGGGATCGATTTCAGATATGCAAATTCAGCTATGGGAATAGCGTAGCTGAATTTGACGTATCTGATCCGACTTACCCCGCTGTGAGGACGGCGGCAAATCGACTGCCGCGGCTCCCCCTTCGACAGCGCTTACTCCTACCTGGGCTGGTGGAGTACACGTGTCGATTCGGGGATCGATTATCGCGTCCCGATGAGACATGATAAATCGATCCCCGAGAGATCGATTTTCTACCGCCGATCTGGGCGGGTAGTGAAGACCAGCCCTTAGTACTTTTCAGGAGGCATAGAATGTCTTGTAGGATTGAGACCTAATAAAAAAAAATTAAGAGAAAGTGACAGATTGGGAAGTCCAGAGGAAAGAATATTAGGGGATTTTTTTTATTTAGTGCTTGGGCTTCTTCACTTCTTGGGGGCCCCAATTCTTTGGTGTTCCAAGGATCTATTATAATTACATCTTAATGGCCTCATTACTTGTGTTATAATAGTTTAGTGTTGCGGATACTGAGGAAATTCTAAACTTCAACGTATATATTATCCTGAGGATGAAGTGTTTGATGTACCAGTTCTGTTTCAGAAAGAATATAGTTTGCTGGAGGGTGTTGATAGCTGCCAGCAAGCATATCTTTACTGTATTGGCAATCACAAACCTCGCTGAAGCTGATGAGGATGTGAGACAGCTTTCAGTCAGGTTACTTGAAGGGGCAATTAAATGGCACTTTGTTTAGTGATAGCTGAAACAACAAAAGCCACCACCCAAGGCCCAGATCAGCAGTTGAGCCATGTGGCATAAGGGGTTTCTCTGGAGGCTGGTTACAAATGCAGGAGCTGGGGTACTGCTACTGCTCTGGTTACAAATGCTCAGGCTAAGGGGCAACACTTGTGGCTGGATTGGGATTCAGTTTTCAAGGAGAGAAACTGTGAGGTGTTCCTGAACCAAGAAGGAACAAATAATGCAAGTGCTGATGGTCAAAAGGAATTAAAACAAGACCTAAAACAGAAGCTGGAGACTTATCAAAAGAAATTAAAGCAACATCTGGAAGTTTCCCACAAGGACAGAGAGATGACTTGTGGTCAGAGATAAAATTTTTGTTGGGGCAGCAGCTACAAAGTGTCCAAACAGATTGATAAACCCTATTTCAAAACTTACAGTCTGGACTGGCAGAATGGATCGATGAGTTGACCACCTTTGACTGTCATGGACCAGATTTTTCCTGAAAACAGAGGAGACTAGGAAAACGTTGGCCAACTTGAAACTTGCTAACAGAGATGAGTTGCAGCAAGGACATAAGCAGCTAAAAATCAGCTTCAGAAGGAAATCAAAGGGTCACCAACCACAGTGAAAGACAATCGCTTGGATGAGGAATTGGGCCAGCCAGATTTGTGTAAATCAGGACTTTTACAACAGTTTTTTACCCTGTTTGTAACCTACAGAGGCTCAGAAGGGAGATACCAGGTTGTTTCAGCAAAAAATAATGCAAAAACCCACTATCTTTGAGAGAAAAACTACCTGGAAGACTTATTTGTCTCAGTTCAACAACATAGCCCAAATGAATGGCTGGAGAGATGAAAAGAGAGTGGAGTTTCTAGCAATCAAATTGGGTGGCCCAGCTCTGATGGTACAAGCCCTTGATATGCAGTTTGGAGCCAGTCATCAATCTGAACTGGCCAGGGCACAGCTAAGAGCTAGAAGGAAAGGAAAAAAGAAACTCCACCTGAACAGGCAGAGGAGTGGAGGACTTCCAGGGTAAACTAACAATGGACCAATTTATAGTGCTCAGCCAGACTTGGACAGTTGCAGGTCAAGATCAGTGATAGGAGGCCAAGGACACTCTGACAGGCTGTGGAATTTTCCATGGAACTTGAATCTTTCCTTGCAGCTGCCCATCAGAAGAGGAAGGAATGGCTAGTATCAGGAAGATGGATAATGATCGCTACAAGCCCTGTAAGCACAGCTCTGTGTGTAATATGCATGATGGAAAAGGGGGATTCTAATCTGGTCCATGACATTTTTGATTGATTGGAAAAATTGTTCAACTTTATTTGTAACATGAGGGAAATTGGCAAAAATTAAGGGAAGCAGATTAATTAAATGCTGTTACTGCAAAAAAAAATGGCCACAAAAAGAAGGATTTGTTATACATTTAAAGCTTCCTGGACACTGTGTCACAAGTGCTTAGTGAAAACCCCTCACCCCATTCAGGAAACTGGGGACCCCAAGCTAACGGGGCAAAGCTTGGAAGTACAAGGATCAGCCCCAGCATTTTTGTTTAGGCAATTAAACAGCTATAATGGGAGTTTAGCTGTTGAATGTGTAATAGGATCTGTGCAAAACACAGGAACAGTGGACACTGGCTCAACCATAACAATTATTGGAGCAACGTACTAATACTAGGGAATAGGAGATCCAAAACTGAACCACCTACTTATTCTCAAATGGAGACAGTGACTAGGAAACATGCCACTGTCCAAAAATGTGGAAAACTGTATTTGAAGAATCACCTTTGGGAATTTGAACAAGAAGTCTGGATGGCCAAGTTAATGGATGAGCTAATAACCAGTTTAGTTTTCATTATGGCTAATAATGCCAGGAAAGGTGTCTTACAAATTCACTCTGTGGAAATGCCCTTTAGAGATGTGGCCCAGGTGAGACAAATGGTTTATAGGGAACTGGTTTGCAGTTCTCCTAGCCCCAAGGGCAGAAACCATTATAACAGCTACATGCTGTTGTAGCTTTCCAGCAGAAGAAGATGGGGAGTGTTTGAAACCTGCTTTGAGACCCAGGGGAATTTTAGCTACTAGAGCAGCAGAACAATCTAAGAGACTTTCTGATTAGGAAACAGGAGTTGCTCTCCTGATCCATCAAAGATATAGGTTGCACTGCACTGGTCCAGCACAAGACTGATATGGGAGAAGCCAGCCCATTAAACAGCCTCTTTACCATTTACTAGTAGCAAAGAAGGAAGAGGCTTTCCAGGTCTTTGAGGTAATGTATCAGGAAGGCATAACTGATCCTTTAATCTAAGCAGCACCAGATTCTGTGTGGGACTATAAAAAACTAAATGAAGTCACTTTCAAGGATTCTTATCCATTACCATGAATAGATGATACCCTGGATGTTGTAGCAGGTTCAGTCTGATTTTCCGCACTGGATTTTAAAAGAGAGCATTGACAAGTGGAAGAGGGCTCCAAAGGACAGGAAAAAGACTGCTTTCACAGCAGGACAAGGCCACTGGCAATTTAAAGTGATAGCTTTTGGCTTGTGTAGCACACTGGCCATGTTTGAGAGGCTTCTGGAGAGGGTATTACATGGCATGCCGCTCTCAGCCTGTTTGATATAGCTAGATGTCATCCTAACACATGCTAATCCCTTTGAACGGGAACTGATGATACATTTACAAATGATCTGTGATCAATTTAAGACTGCCAATCTGAAATGGAACCCAAAGAAATGTGAGTTGTTCCAAAAAGAAGTAATCTATGTTGGGTATACAATCAGTGAGTCAGGAATTTCCACTCACAAAAAGAAAAATAAGGCTGTACAGAACTGACCAACTCACCAGGCACTCACAGATGTGTAAAGTTTTGTAGGGCTCTGCTCCTGTTATAGCAGATTTATTTATAGGTTTGTTAGTGTTGCAAAACCATCGCATAGGTTGGGTGAGAAAAAGAAAAATTATTGCAGTGGTCAATAAAGTGTGATGTGGCATTTACAGAGTTGAAAAGGGCTCTTCTGTCTGCTCCTGTCTTCGTTTATGCATGTTTCAAAACCTCTTTCATATTGGACACAGATGTTAGTGATTACAGATTCAGGACAGAATTGACACAAGAACACAAAGGATTTGAGAGAGTGTTGGCTTACTACTGCAGAAGTCCAACTTATCTGGAGAGAAATTATTGCACCACCTGAAGGGAACTCCTGACAGCAGGAGTGCAGCCAGGTTTTTTGCCGCCCTAGATGGCGGAAGTTCCCGCCCCCGAAATGCCACCCCCGACAGAGGCAGCAGAAGGTCCCGCCCCCAAAATGTCAACGACGACCGGGGCAGCTGAAGATCCAGCCGCCGCGGTCACCGCCCCTCAAATGTTAGCACCCTAGGCAACTGCCTAGGTCACCTAATGGGTTGCGCCGGCCCTGCCTGACAGTGTTTAAATCTATAGAACATTTTCATCATGGTTTGTATGTGAGAAAGTTTGTGTTCAGGACAAACCATGCATCCCTGCAATGGCTCTTTAGATTCAGGGGCAACTTGCCAGGTGATTGGAAAAATTGCAGTGTTATGATTTTACAATCATCCACAGGCCTGGACACAAACATGGTGATGCCTTGTCCAGATGTCATTGTTCAGAGAATCTGGGCCATAGAATTTCCCAATTCAAGTAATTCACATATTGATTGGAAGCTTTTTTGGTAAATTTTGGTAGGACAAATGTCTGTAATTTGTTTGTGGGGATACCAAAATAACCAATGTTTCCTAATACCTATAATGGCTAACTTTATGCTAATAAGTTCCTCCTTCCCAACTCCTCCTTCCATGTAGACATACTGAGTAGACTTTTCCTGTGAGAACTTACACTGTTACAGGTTTGTAGAATGCCATTCGTACACACAATGCTTTATCAATAATAACAAGGATTTTAAAAGTAGCAGGAGAATTTTAAAGTGCCTTGCTGGATTAATACATTTCTTTGTGATGAGGGATGCTACAGAGTTTGCAATGAGCCATTCAGCAACCATGGAAAAAGTAAGTTCACAGTAACCTATATGCTGAAAATGAGTTTCCTGGAGAAAAAAGATGGTTTCACACCTATAGTGTATAATGCCGAGGGCTGCAAGATTTATTGTGTTTTATATCAGGTTCTTACAGCAAAGAGGAAGTTGCTCAAATATAGATTTTTTAAGTTATTTGTAATGCTCTTTTCCCCATGCAGTTCTTCCAAGGCATTGCTGGACTATATAGAACATAACATTGGGTGATTGTTAAAATAGATGCTGCTTCTATCCCCTTCTAAACATGCATTTATGGGAAATACACAGCCATTTGTAATAAAGGCTTTGAAAATGACCATACTGTCATAAACATACTGGAAGAGTTACAGAAACAGTTTGACAGGTGGATTAGCTCTCTCTTAGCTTTGGCTTTTGTGTTCTCATCTTGGGCAATGGTGCAAATATAGTTTATGCCATAAAAGATAAGGGTCATATGCATATAGAGTACCTGCATTATGGTTGGCACACCATTTGCAGTTGTTTGTCATGGACCTCTTGACTGTTAAAAGTGACACCGAAAATATAAAAGGGGTGGCACATAAAATCTGAAGCTAGTTTAGGCAGTTTGTCAAAGCTACAAAAATCTTTAACTAAACAACAATGAGGCAACAACTTCCCACAACATTATCTGAAGCAGCTGGAGCTACTTTTTCAGTAGAAATCACTCTATAACAGTAAATACTTTCACATTTTCTGAACCATGTTGGTATAGAATGTATCAGATTTATTGTGTAGATTTACCTTTGACTTGTTGAAAATTGATATCCTTATTCCTGCTATTTATGATAGCAAGTAGTCCGTGTCAATGATAAATTAATTAGATGGGCCCAAGCTCAAAGTTCAGCTCCAGGTCCAGATCCAAATGTCTCCAAAGATCAAGGCTATTCAGATTTACGGATTTTGTTCCCCATTTTACAGAGACAGGGATAGCTCTGGAATTTGTCCCTTGAACTGAATTTAGCAGAGTGTCCTGGTGTTTAGATTTTGGATTATTTTTAGGCTAACATTTAAGAAATATCTTGCCTTTTTAATTTTTTTTTTTATGAAGTGCCATGTTTCTTCATAGATTCCAAAGCCAGAAGGGACCATTGTAATAATTTAGTCTGACCTCCTGTATAACACGGGCTATAGAACTGCCCCCAAATAATTATTGTTTGAACTAGAGCATATCTTTTAGCAAATAAGCATCCAATCTTGATTTTAGAATTGCTGGTGATGGAGAATCCACCACAGCCTTTGGTAAATTGTTAAAACTGTTAAAAATGTATGCCTTATTTCCAGTCTGAATTTGTCTAGTTTCAACTTCCAACCATTGGACTAAGTTGTACCTTTGTCTGATAGACTGACAAGCCCTTTATCAAATATTTGTTTCCCATGTAGGTACTTATAGACTTATAACTTTCTTGTTAAGATAAATAGTTTGAGTTTCTTTAGTCTATCACTATAATGCACTTTTTATCATTCTCGTGGCTCTTCTCTGAATCCTCTCCAATTTATCAATATTCTTCTTGAATTGTGAACACCAGAACTGGACACAGTATTCCAGCAGTACCAAATACCAAGGTAAAATATCCTCTCTACACCTGCTTGAGATTTCCCTGGTTATGCATCCAAGGACTGCATGTGCCCTTTTGGCCACAGCATCACATTGAGCGTTCATGTTCAGATGATTCTCCATCTCCCAAATCCTTTTCAGAGTCATTGTTTCTCAGGATAGTGTCCCCCATTCTGTCGGTATGGCCTACATTCTTTGTTCCTAGCATTTGCATTTGGCAGTAATAAAATGCATTTGTTCGCTTGAGCCCATCTTATCAAGCAATCCAGATCACTCTGTATCAATGACGTGTTCTCTTCATTATTTACCACACCTCAATTTCTGTGTCATCTGCAAATTTTATCAATGATGATTTCATGTTTTCTTCCAAGTCACTGATAAAAATGTTAAACAGCATAGGGCCAAGAACAGATTTCTGTGAGGCCCCCACTAAAAACACAGTTGCTTGATAATGTTTCCTCATTTACAGTTATATTTTGAGACCTATTAGTTAGCCAGTTTTTTCTCTATTTAATGTTTGCCATGTTCATTTTATATCATTCTAGTTTTTAATCAAAATCGCCTGTAGTACAAGTCAACTGCCTTACAGTAGTCTAAATATCTTACATCAACACTATTACCTTTATCAGTCAAACTTGTAATCCCATAAAAAAGATATAAAGTTAGTCTGACAGAGTCTATTTTCCATAATTCCATATTGATTGGCATTAATTATATTACCCTGCTTTAATCCTTTATTAATCAAGTCCTGTATCAACTGCGCTGGATCCTCCCCAGTATTCCAGGAGTTATTGAAGATCAGCATTAACAGTCCAGCGAGATCCTCAGCCAGCTCTTTTTAAACTCCTGGATGCAAGTTATCAGACCTGCTGATTTAAAAATATCTAACGTTAGTAGCTGCTGTTTAACATGCTCCCAAGTTATTATTGGAATGGAAAGTGTTTCATCATCATGTTTCACCAGGCAACTACATCATATATTATTTCCCCAAATATAGAACAGAAATATTTATTGAACACTTCTGCCTTTTTTGCATTATTGTTGACCGTTCTACCATTCCATCCAGTAATCGACCAATAACATTCTTAGGATTCTTTTTGTTCCTTATATACTTAAAAAACTCCTTCTTATTGTCCTGAAGTCTACTGGCCATAGATTTCTCCTTGTGTCCCTTTAGGTTCCCTCATCAATTCTCTACAATTCTTAACTTCTAATTTATATTTATTACTATCAACTTCCTCTTTCTTCCATGTGTGTATTTTTGTATTTTACTGGCCTGGACTTTATATGGTGTGCACATCACAAATGTGATCAAATCATGATCACTTGTACCTAACCTACCACTAATTTTTACATCTGTGATCAATTCCTCTTTATCTGTCAAGAGGTCTAATATAGAATTCCTCCATGTTAGGTGCAGCATTTTTGAATTAAGCACTATAATATTTAGAGATTCCAAAGATGTTTTAGTACTGGCAGCATGAGACCTCCAGCATATGTTACTCAGATGGAAGTCCCCCATAATCACATAGATTTTTTCCTACACATTATGGATAGGTGGTTAAGGAGACAGTCATCCAGCTCCCTCGTGTGTTTTGGTGATCTGTAGCAAACACCAACTATTACCACATCTTCTGCTTTATCCATTAGGACACTGATCCATAAACATTCAAGATCATTTTCTTCCAAGTTGTCAGCGACTTGGAAACAAGTACAGTAGAACCTCAGAGTTACGGACACCTCAAGAATGGAGGTTGTCCGTAACTCTGAAATGGTCGTAACTGTGAATAAAGTGCAGTTTGGGCTCCAGTTCCAGCAGCTGATGCTCCAAGCCAGGTTCCAGCAGCAGCTGAATTCCCTCTCAGTAATGGCAGCTTCCTTGCAGGCAGCTTCATTCCCTGAGTCGGACTGCCGGACAGGGAGGGAGGGTAAAAACAGCACCGCCCCACCCAGGCGGGGGAGGGGGGAGAGGTGAAAGCAATACAGATACCAGCACTGCTTCTGCTCTGCCAGCTGCCTTGGGCTGGCAGCCCCAGCATCTTCACACTCCTAGATGTGAGTGGCTGCCCTGGGTGTGGGTGTGGGAACAAGAAGCCCAGATGTGCCAGCCTTTAAGATGCAATACATGCACAGTACAGTATTTTCTTTTTTTTTTTTTTTTTTTGTCTCCACTGCTGCCTGATTGATTACTTCTGGTTTCACATGGTGTCCAGTTGACCAGTCAGTCCGTAACTCTGGTGTTCATATGTTTGAGGTTCTACTGTACTGCCATCTCTGACATAAAGTGCCACTCCCACAACCCTTTTGCCCACTTGTTCCTTCATATATATGTTATAACCATTGATTTTAATATTCTAATCATGTAAATCATTCCAGCAGGTTTCAGAATACCAAGTAGATCCATTCCAAATCCTCTTGTTTGTTACCCAAGCTCCTAGCATTGGTGTATAGGCAATTAAATTTTTTCTTCTCTTCATATCCTTTGATTTCTTGATTGATTTTGTTCTTAACAATCTTGATTTTGTGTCAAACAAGTGATCATTTCTTCCCTCTTTTTACCCTCTCCTATTGTTATTAGTTTAACGCCCTCTTGACTACTCTAGACAGTCTGTCCCTCAGAAGATTGGTTCCACTTCTACTGAGATGGAGGCCATCCAAACTGTATAGCTCCCTCACCCCATAGAAGTTGGACCAATGTTCCACAAAACCAAAACCCTCTACGCTACACCATTTACCTAGCAAATGGTTCGATTGCAGAATCTTCTGCCTTCTGCCTTCCTTCACTTGTGGAACAGGAAGGATCTCGGAGAAGATCACTTGGACATTCTTCTCCTTCTTCAGCCTGAAGTCATCTTTGAAGCCTTCTATTATCTGTGAGCTATCCCATAATGCAATGCGATTAGTGCCGATATGCACCATCACTTTACCCATCGACCATCCAATCTTAGAGTGATGTCTCATTTCTTGGCTTTGGGAAGACAGCACATGATCCTGTGTCCTCATCTCCCTTGAAGAATATTCTTTTGATTCTTTTGTAATGTGGAATGCCCAGCGAGGATCATCTGTCTTCCTTGGCCTGTTGGAGATCTTTCTGCGGGCAAGCTTGCTTTTCTTACAGGTTGGGCCAAGCGTCATCTAAAGGTGTATCCTGTACAGCTCTCTGTTCCCTTTGACCAATGGGATCTTCCGAAATAACTTCCTCAATTTCTGTGCTGAGGACTTGGTGTTGATTGGAAACTTCTAGTTATGTGGAATTTCTTCTGGTCCTCTTCTTCTGTATGGTTACAGCCTGCCCATCCTCATCTGCCTCCAGATGTGTACAATGCCACCTCATCCTCTTACCTCTGGCAGTTATGAACTGATAAGTCTCCACTCTGACTTCCTCTCGATCTGGGTCCTTCATGGCCAGTTCGTTTCTTCTATAAATGTGGGGTAGTGAGGCTTCCCGAACCTGTTTGTCTAGGAACTCCTCAGCTTCTCTGTAGCGTCTCTACTTGCCTTTCAAATCCAAAAATCCAGAACAGCCACCAGTTTATGCTTCATACACAGGAAGTCCGTTCTGGCTTCAAGCAGGAAAGAAGACATGGCACATCCATTGCAGGTCACCACCACTTTTCCATTGCTGGCCATTACGGTATCAAGCATGGAGCTGGGCCTAGAAGGAAAGTCTTTCAAACTCCCTCTCCAAACTCACTCTGAAAAGTTTCTGTTTGCGGCTCTTGGGATTTGCCTAGCAAGTGACTTTTTATATTAAGTCTCCCCACTTACCTCAGCTCAGCTCTGCCACATCACCACCAGGGAGCAATTAACCATTCAGAGACTTCAAACAGGGCTGATCGAAGTCCAAAGGTCAGAGACACACGGCCCTCACCAAGACATCAAGAAACAGAACCTGTCTTGGCTGCTTACTCAGGGGCCCCATGGCCCAGCTATACAAAGAACAAACAAACAAACAAATAGCATTAGATAATTAGGAGTAGTGCTGCCAAAAGGCAGGTTTCTGCAAATTGTACTGGAACACATTTGAAAAATATGGCAATCCTGCTCTGGAAACACCAGTAGAAGACCTGGCATTTCTGACTATCCATAATCCACAAAGTGAGAAAGTAGTCGTGGAGTTTAATATTGGATGAGGTGATGAGTTGTTTTAAGGATTGTGACAGTTACAGAAACTTTCACCTCTAGGCCCCTAGTCCAAAGCTTGCTGAGGTTGGTAGAGACTGAAATTTGCTACCATATAAAGATTGTTCCACAGCTTATTTATAGTGAGTTGGTGGTCTCTGCCCACCTCCTGATGGATCAATGTCTACATCACAAAAACCACCATCATAACTGACACCATTTTGTAGGGTATCAGCAGAGACCTTACACAAGGGTTGAATTGGCCTGAAGAGTGGACTACATTCTCCCCTATAGAGGTGATTCCTCCAGAACAGGGCTGAGCCACAGCTTGCACTGACACTGTCTAGAGTGCACCTGTGGTCCAGATTGTGAACTCCCGCTGCAGAGCAATTACTCACACGAACAGTTCCATTGACTTTTGTCCTTTATAGCATAAAGTATATTGCCATTGTCTGAGAAGAGAACACTGAAATCGGATTTCTCATGTGAGTATCTGCTCACCAGCATGAGTAAGCAGTTCACCACCTGACCCTCAGTGAATAAATAAAAGACCTAAAATGCAAGGGCTCACAATTTGGCATACTTCACAAGCACTACATTTACACATACTCACAATTGGGAAAAAAATAAGAGTGTAGCACTGGCAAGAATGAATGCCTCATATTTTAGAAAGAGCTCATAGAGCATTTATTTCTGCCAGGTCTGCTAGGAAGAGCCTCTTTTAATCACATCCTCTGAAATGTCAGAGAGTCTATGTGAGTCTTGGCTATTGCATAGCTAAGCCAATTGTAAATTTATCTTATGGGATAAATTGCAAGTTTTATGGTTCCGATGTAAATGTTTAGGAACATTTCCATCATTTTGTGTGTGCGGGGGTGGGGAAAATGTGATGCACAAGTCCTATTAATAAAGGCAGTTACATGCCTAATTTCATGTGCACTGCACTGAAAAATTACTCCTTGATATCTAAAACATGTTCCTAGTTAAAAAAAAAAAGAATCAAGATTGGGAAAGCAGAAAGTCAGCTAGACTGCTGGAATATGTTAGAAACAAATGTTAGCATAGACTCAGGCAGAGGATGTTTAAAAAGATAAGGACATAGATGTCTGCTGTACATATACTGTACTTACAGTGAATTTACTAGCAGTAGGAGCATACAATCAAGCTGCTTTTTTAGGTACATCTACACTCATGACTGTAGATGTGTCCATTATCCATGTGTGTGGTTGCGCCATAATCCCCCTATTGTCCACACCTAGTCAGAAGCATGTGTCTGAAGGTGAGTGGAGGGCGAGTAAGCTGGCACAGCTAAGGGGTATGGGCAAGTACATGCCTCATTTGGGGCACTGCCACAAATCCATGCCAATCTGCAGTGTGGAAGGGGTAACGGGAGTGTATGAGATCTTGAGTTGCAATAGTCCTCCACCCCGATTCCCACAACGCACTGAACCCTTTTCTACCTCACCTTTGCCCAATCTATAAACCAGTTTTTCACCAGGTGCTGCTCTGAGCAGGTCAGAACAACTTTCCGCTGCACTTTTTACAGATCAATACAAGTGAACATGGATCCAGTTCCAAAAGCAGCTGGTTGGCCCACTAAGCATACCCAGGTGCTGATCAGTGTGAGGTCAAAGTACACTGTCCTCCACAACTTTGCCTGGAGAGACAGGAACATGCACCTATACTGGGAAATTTCACAGAGGCTGGTGCAGGCAGGCATTCAGTAGACTCAGGCCCAGTGCTGGGTGTGTAGTGTAATCCACACACCTCCTGGGTTTGCTCTTCTGTCCCATCTAGTGGCACCAAGATCACTTAGAGAGAGAGAGTTAAATGAATCTGCTCTACAGCTTTAGCTAAGAGGCATGTGGCTTTTAGCTCATGCGGTAGAGGCTTATGCACTAAGCTCCAGAGGACCCAGGTTTGATCTCTCCTGTCGATGACCAAGGTCTGGTGGCATTACAAGTGGAGGCTCATCCGGGATTTCAACTGGGAAGTCTCTGAAGCTCTGGATGTGCTTCCTCAGCTAGGGGAAGTATGTAACCCACCCACCTTCTGGGTGTGGTGTTCTGTCCCATCTAGTGGCACTAAGATCACTTAGAGAGAGAGATTAATTAGTCTGCTCTACAGCTTTAGCAAAGAGGCATATGGATTTTAGCTCATGCAGTGGAGGCTCATGCAGTAAGCTCCAGAGGTCCCAGGTTTGATCTTGCCCACCGACGACCAGGGTCTGTTGGTGTTGCACAAGCACTTGAGGTTCCTGTACAGGAAGGCCAAAGACTCAGAGGGCTCATTGCACATGCTCCTTCTATGAAGAGCCTTATAGGTGCTGTTAAGCGATCCCAGAAAGGAGCCTGAAGTGAGTCAAGATCCCCTCCTCATTGCCCAAATGGATGCTCACAAGGGCCAGGGTGAGGAGGCAACGGGGGCTGTGGAGGATGCCCTGGAAGACGTAAAGGATGAGAAGTATGTGATTCTGCACCTGTAGCTCGAGGAGCCAGCTGAGGAAGCTCCCCTGATGATCCCAAAGAGGACCACACATGGCATCAGGAACCAGAACCCCAGGCCAGTAAGTTACACTGGACCCCCTCCCTTCCCCACCAATAGCACCTCTTGCTCTAGTGCTAAATTTCTGATTTTAAGATCAAAGGAATTTGAAGTGCTGTGCACTGACTTTTCTTCCCTGGATAATATGCCATGCATAGCTATGTCTCTGTGTGTTTGAACTGCAGTGCTGAAGCCTTGGCATTGCCACGCCACAGCCCCTTACTGAACACCTCCAACTTTCCCTCCTCTCCCCAGTCCCCGCTCCTCTCAACCCTGAAATTACCCCCCAGCAAGACACGGTTATAAATCAAGGTGGTTTTTTTTAATTGATTTCTGATGAACAACTATTAAGCATTTGGCTCAAGCTATTTCTTCAAAACGGATTATTAAGGAAAAATCATTGTGCCCTGGTGTCCATGCATTTCTCAGCCAGCAGTCAGGCAGTAATGGTCCCTAGTGACTGGCCTCTCCCCACACTGAGCAGTGCTGCACAAGCCAGAGGAAATGGGGATGGGAGAAGGATCCATTCTGGCAATTAGATAAACACACTGCTGTGGCCCTTTGCAGTGGAGAGGTGAGGCGCTTGTGGTGCTGATCTGAAGCTCCAGGGAACAAAGTAGTTGTGGTGTGTCTTGTTCTTTCCCTATCCATGTCACTGTAGTTAGGCAGGCCCATAGGCAGGATTTTCTGGTGATGCCGGAAGGGGTGGGGCAGTCAGTGCTCATGGTTTGCATCTTCCTTTGCATGGAAACTCCATATGCTAGCAGAGAATAGAGTCAATTTCCAGTTGCATTGCCTCCCAGTCCTTAAGCATATTTCAGTAAATTTCTGCTATAGCAGAAACTCCAGATGGATCTTGAGTTTCAACAGCATTGCAAACCTGCTTGGTCCATCTTCACAGCTGAACAAACCCTTCCATTCAGCAATATGTTTGAGGGGTGACCATTAGCAGAAATATTTCTCTGGCATAGATTGCCAGATCTCCTGGAAAGGCACTTCTCTTCCTTTCTGGTACCTTGAAAACTGCTATGTTCTCCAAATGTTGGCCAGCTTTCAGGGAAGAAATTGTAAACTGATAACATAGCCCCTGGAAGGAATTATCTCTCCCCTCACCTTGACACAGTAGGATCATTTTAAAATTTTTAAAACATTAATACCATTTTCTTATTATTACTCATGGACTACAAAAGTTAACTAAGAACCTATCGTAACAGTTGCAGTGCTGAAAAGTAGCAAATTTGTGGCCTTCAACAGCAAAATTATGTTAGGTAGGGGGATTTCTTGCCTTCTTCCAAATGGGGGAAAAGATATATATATATGCGCTACCTTTCTCTAGAAGACCTTTGGTTCTCTAGAGGGCAGGAGCAGCACCCCACAGCCAGCAGAGGCAGACAGAGAAAGATCCTGAAAGAGTGTTCATAAGGATGGACAGGAGAAACCGGAAGCAGTTTAAACTCTTCAGGGCACAGAAGGTTTGGACTCTTCATCAGGAAGAGACACCGATGAACCACTTCATGGGGCAGGAGGCATGCCAAAGGGAACAGGAACATTTCCTAATGGAGAGGTTCACTGAAGTGGTGGCTGAATGAGTTTGGGGTCAACCTGCTGCTGAGGCCAGTTGATCAGCAACTGCGTCCTCCTCTGGCTGTCACCTAGAATGCTGCCGAGCGTGAGGATCCTGTTTCAAGGACCTGCCTCGCCAAGTGATGGGGAGAACAACATGGAGCCTGCAGGACTCCCAGGACCTGACTGGCACTCAAAACCACTCACAAAGGGACCCCCTGAGCATTGCAACCAGGAGGGGAACAATGAGCCCATAGGAGTCCCTGAAGCCCACCAATTGCCTGGCCCCCGAACTCCTCTCAGGAGACATTTCTGGTTTTCCTTCAGAGCTATTTTCCCTCATTGTCCCCTCTTTGTTAGGAGGGTGCAAGGAAACAAGTGCATAGACATTAACATTTGGATGGTGTTCCCGGTTGCATTCACTTTTGTTTTTAAGATTTGTTGCTGACTGATAGATAGGGCCACCATGACTTTAAATGAGCAGCATTGAACTTCAGATTCTTCCACCCTAAGACTGATGGCTAGTATTACAGACTATTTCACAAATCTATTGCCCTTCCTCCAATATAAGAACTGCCATTCTGGGTCAGATCAATGGTCCATATAGCCTAGTATCCTGTCTCTGACAGTTTCCAGTACTAGAGCTTCAGGGACAGTGACCAGAACAGGGCAATTTTGGAGAGATCTACTCCTGTCTTCCCTTTCTGGTTTCTGGCAGTCAGAGATTTAGGGTTGCTCTGAGCATGGGGCTGAATCCCTGACTATCTTGGCTAATAGCCATTGATGGACCTATCCTCCATGAACTTATCTAGTTCTTTTTTGTTTCTAGTTTCTTATACTTTTTGCCATCACATAATCTCCAGCTATGGCAACGGTTCGAGTCTCAGCAACAGTATATTGGAGTTCCCACAAGACCTCTTCCACTCAGTTCCCCAAGAACTCCGTTCAATTCCAGTATCATCACTCGGGTTCCTTTATTTGGCATACAGCAAAGCTACACTGAGTTGATCAGCCTCAAGCATAGAGGGGTGGGTATAGGATGTACCACACATCCAAAGTTACACAGCAAACCTCTTCCTTTATATCCATTTACACATTGCATTGCATTTACTATACATGGCATCACACGTTTTGGGATTGGCTTGGTCACTTTGTAGAAACCAATCCCTGGTTACTAACTTACTGTTTCTCTCATCTTATGTTCCAGGCTTATCTTATCCATTGTTATCTCATCCAGTGTAAATGGTTCCCTTGGTGTTCCCCTTATTTTAGCTAGTACAGACATTCTGTGTCCAGACTTGTTAGGATTCCTTCCTAGACCTTTTCCACTTGGCTTATCCCAGAACACTTCATCCAGTTCTCTGGGATCCAAAACTCTCAGTTCAACTCTGGATTTCATCACTTGAGTTCCTTTATTTGGCATACACCTTGTGGGTGCACATTCTGTTAGCCTTTTTGACCGTTGCTATACGCTGAGCTGAATTTTTCAGAAAACTACCCATGATGACTCCAAGATCTCTTGCTTGAGTGGTAACAGCTAATTTAGAACCTATCATTATATATATAACATTGGAATAAATAATATCTACTATATATAGTAGATATTATTTATTCCAACGTTCATTACTGTGCACTTATCAATGTTGAATTTCATCTACCATTCTGTTGCTCAGTCATCCAGTTTTGTGCAATCCCCCTATAACTCTTTGCAATCAGCTTTGGACTTAACTATCTTGAATAATTTTGTATCAGCTGCAAACTTTGCCACTGTACCATTTACTCCCTTTTTCAGAACATTAATGAATATGCTGAACAGCACAGGTCCCAGGGACCCCACTATTGACCTCTCTCCGTCTTGAAAACTGACCATTTATTCCTATACTTTGTTTCCTGTCTTTTAACCAGTTACTTGATCCATGAGAGGACCTTCCCTCTTATCCTATGACTACTCAGTTTCCTTGAGAATCTTTGGTGAAGGACCTTGGCAAAAGCTTTCTGAAAACCCAAGTACACAATATGGACTGGATTACTCTTATCCACATACTTATTGACCACCTCAAAGTATTCTAATAGATTGGTGAGGCATGACTTCCATTTACAAAAGCCATGTTGACTCTTTCCCAACATATCATGTTTATACATATGTCTGATCATTCTTTTCTTTTCTATAGTTTCTACCAATTTTCCAAGTACTGAAGTTAGGCTCAGTGGCCTATAATTGCCAGGTTCACCTCTGAAGCCCTTTTTAAAAATAAGCATAACATTAACTACCTTCTAGTTACCCAGTAGAGCCTTGTTTTAGTGATAGATTACGTACTGGAGTTACTAGTTCTGCAATTTCATATGTGAGTTCCTTCAGAACTCTTGGGTTAACACCATCTGGTCCTGGTGACTTATTACTGTTTATTTTATCAATTTGTTCCAAAACCTCTTCTACTGGCAATTCAGCCAACAGAGTAGCTCTGATGTGGGTATCTCCCCCACATCCTCTGCAGTGAGGACTGTTTCAAATAATTAATTTAGCTTCTCTGCAATGGCTTTGTCTTCCTTGAGTACTCCTTTAACACCTTGGTTGTCTAGTGCCCCCCCCCTGCCTAGTTGGCAGGCTTCCTGTTTATGATGTATCTAAAAAAAAAAATTCTTACTGTTAATTCTTTTGCATATTTATCAAGTTGCTTCTCAAATTATTTCTTGGCCTGCCTTATTATACTTTCACGCTTAACCCACCAGAGTTTGTGCTCCTTCCTATTATCTTCTCTAGGTTTTGACTTCCAAACTGTAAAGGACTCTTTTTTGCCTCTAATAGCGTCCATTATTCTGCTATTTAGCCATGGCAATATTCTGTTGGTCCTCTTATTCTCTGTTCTGATTTGAGGTGTTGTCACATTCTGGGGTGCAATCCAGACCAGTGAGGGGTTGTGTCACTGCCCTAATCTTGGGTGTCTCACAATGCTTTGCTGTTGTAGCTCCAAACCTGGACCACTCACAACCAGCCTACAGGCCACACCTTGAGTATCTGTGTACTAGGCAGCCCTGGTTCAGTAGCTCTGACTCCAGAAGTCTGTTTACAGCCCCACTCTGGCTTCCATCAGCCTCACTTACTACTTGCAGGGTGATCCCACACTCCCAGTCCCAAATTTTCCCAAAACCATGAGCTCTGCCATGTCCAACAGTTCAAAGAAATAATATGGTTTGTTTGCTCCTTTAAGAAGAAAAAACACACTAGTTTTCCCCATTCACTTTAAGTATAAACACAACACTGTTGGTTTAGATTAATAGTAAAACAAAACAAAAGAAGCTAGGATTTTAAGTGAGTTTAAATATAAGAGTTAAAGTTAGAAAGGGTTACAAGCAAATAAAAGTGAAAACATGCAAGTTTTGGTTCAAAGCTTTGTTTAAAGATGGTCTCTCTCACACAGTCTTCCAGCAAGATGGTGACTGACCCTCCCCTCAGTCAGGATCTCTTCAGAGACCAAAGGTACAGGTGCCTTTGTCTTCTTAGGTGAAAGGCTGGGGGTGGGGGTCAAGATGCATGGGGGTTGGGTAGATGGGGGAGCAGTTCCCCATACAGTGACCCCTCCCCCGGCGGCTCAGGAGCGATGGGGGCAAGAAGTGGCAGGGGGCATTCTGTGGTGGGTCTGACTCGGCCCCGGCGTTACCCCACCTGCTCCATGCAGGGGAAGTGCACTTCTCCCCCACCCCCAGCCCAGCCGGGACTATGAGCTGAGTCCAGTGTAGGGTAGGAGCCATCGGCCAGGGTGAGGCTGGGGAGGGCTCCAGATGTAGGGGGTGAGGGCAGGCTCAGTGGGTGCAGGTTAAAGTGCAGGGATGCTGGGTGCAGGGGGGTGAGGCTCAGTAGGGGTCCAGATACACAGAGTTTGGGCGGACGGGGGGTGGATCTGACCTGGACCCAGTCCCACCCCACCTCCAGTGATTTACCTCTCCACTGGGTGTGCTGGGCACCCAAAACAACACCACTCTGCTGGGGAAGATCACGTTACCATTGTTGCAGCTTCCCTTTACTTCGCCATCAGAAAGTGATTTTTCTGTGGGGAAGCAAAGAAATCTGCACAGGACATGAATTCTGTGTGCACACAGTGGCGCAGAATGCCCCCTGGAGTAAAAGATTATAATAATGCATAGAGCAGGGTTTCTCAAACAGGGGTCGCCGCTTGTGTAGGGAAAGCCCCTGTCGGGCCGGTTTGTTTACCTGCCCTGTCCGCAGGTCCGGCCGATCGCGGCTCCCGCTGGCCGCGGATCGCTGCTCCGGGCCAATGGGAGCTGTTGGAAGCGGCGCGGGCCGAGGGACTTACTGGCCGCCGCTTCCAGCAGCTCCCATTGGCCCGGAGCAGCGATCCGCGGCCAGCGGGAGCCGCGATCGGCCGGACCTGCGGACGGGGCAGGTAAACAAACCGGCCCGACAGGGGCTTTCCCTACACAAGCGGCGACCCCTGTTTGAGAAACGTTGGCATAGAGTGTGAACACAGGGGTGCTTTGGGTCACAGGTATATATTTACTATACTCCAAATACATAGAGAAAACCTCAGTACGGCAGAGCACCAGATTTTCTGGAAACGTATTCAGAGATTTGCACAGAGGTGCTGGTATCAACAGCAATGAAAGTGGTGGGAACCTACAATAGGTGGATCTGCCTGCTCAGACCAGATTCATACATGTTATTAAGTAGGCCACAAAAAAGAATGAGTATTTGGAGAACAAACCCTCAAATGCTGCTTCCTTAATTCAGCACCATGTGTCTCCCATGTTTATATTTACGTGTAATATAACAGAAATAACAGTGCCACACTCTTATATCATTGCACTGAAACAGCCACAACTTTATATATTTACTGTAAATGCAAAAAGTTGAGGAATCAAATTTGATTCAAATAAATATCAGTATAAAAGCTTGCCCTCAATATAGCCATGTGTTCTACTGTTTAAATGCTACCAATTTAAAATACATGTAAGGAATTAACATTAAGATAACACAGTCTCCCATGCTACTTCCTTATTGCAGCTGCATCATTAATTGTATTGCAGTAAAACCCACAATGGTTCAGGCACCATACTGACATATAAGGAGAAAAGTGGTCCTGATCTAAAGAATTCACAATCTGAAAAAGACAGACGTGAATAGATGAAAAGTGGAAGAATTCAGCATACACACAAAGTGGACAAGGGGATGATAGATCACACCCAACATGCTCATAGTCAAGAACTGGTGCCTAGAAAATGCAATATGTTCTTGTATCTTCTTTTCATCATCATCATTTTTTTTTCCTTTTTCTCATGGTGGAATCCCTCTGAAGTTTATCAAAAGAGAGCACAATTGACTAAATTCTTAGCAGTTGTTTGTTGTTATTGTGCCTAAAAGTGCACTAGATATTTCAATAAAATATAAACATATGGACTATCCCCCAAAGAGCTTTACAATCTAATTTTAGACATGAAGTAATACATAGGAGTAACCAGATCATTTGGGAAGGAGAAGGTGAGGAACTATAAGGGTTATAGCAATAAGATAATCAATTGAGGTATTTTTACTCAAGCATACATATATGTACCTTTTTTTTCAATTCACGTCATATTTTTTCTAACAGAAAATCCTCAAAACTACAGAAAATGGTCAACACAATAAAACAATTCATATGGTGAATGATAATTTCCTCTACCATCCCACCCCACCCACATTTTGATACATCAAATGTTTGTAATGCGTTGGTTTGCCTATTAAAAACAGCCATTATCTCTCGACATCTGTAGTAAATGGCCATCCTTATGTTAATAACCTTTTCCACCACGACTGCAATTTCCACATTTCCAGCCATATAGATCAGACTTTTGCCTGGCACAACTTGTACTTTTAAAAGTAGCTGTAGAATTCTAAAGTGCACTGACTCCTACAAATCACTGGCACTCTATAGAAATGGGCCTCGGGGTCCCCTTTGCTGCAGGAATCCTGTGTCAGCCACACACACATGGCCCACCTTCTCACTCTTCACATTCACTGCTATCGGCCATGCAAGCTGCTAAGCTTTTGTTGTTGTTGTTTTCTTTAAATATTATTTTGTGTTTCTGGCAGAGTGATAAAACTGCAGTAACCAGCTGGCACCGCATCTTCCTTTTGATTGCAGCATTGATTGTGCACCACATGCCCTTTTCCTCCTCCTCCTCAGTTTGCTACATCACTGGAGCTGATTGCTGTGGCCACTCATAGAGAAGGTTTGGCAGCTGCAAGACCCAGATGCCAATTTCTTTCGGCCGTGGCCTCTGGGTGTCAGCTTGTCTCCCTGTCTGGCATCTCCTCTGGCAACGAAACCTGTTTTGTGTCAGTGTGTAGGCTGCAAAATGAAACAGTGATCAGTAAAATAAATCAGAGGGAGACATGTAAACAGTGGAAGGAAAACTCATTTGAAGTTTACATGAGAGAACAAAGATACCTAGGAACCCTCTGACAGCAACTAATATGTTACTGGTCAATAATAACATGAGTAGTTTAAAAAACATGCTTGTGTAATCTTTAGGGGGGCAGAGTTTACTTCATTGCCCTTCTCCAGTGCCTAATCCCCGCCCCCCAAGTCACATAGAAAAGCAGCTTGAGACCCCGCATTCAGTCATTGACGATTTTCAGCAAGGATTGCACAGGGCCAACCTCCCCACAATCAAGTCCAAAAGAAAATAAAAAGGAATGAATTTAATTCTTAAGTACCAACTTTATAAAAGCTTATGATAAAGAAACATCATAAATAACAATAACTTAACATGGCTACTTTATAAGCTACAGATATCATCTTCACAGTTATACATCAACATAAATAAAGAAAACTAATTTAATCCAAATAGGTCAGTCCCTACAGAAACACAATGAGAAGAAACTCTGAGTTCCCAAAACTTAGGTTGAGTTCACCTGAGTGTCAGAGTCTTTGATCACCCAATCTGCTAAGTCAAAAGCAACATTTTCCCTTCACTTGCTTGTAGAAATGTTCAGCTGGAATCCATGGAGACTCTTCCTCCTCCTCTGCTGAAATCACTCAGTTAGTCAGCTAACCAATTAGCCAACCACTCAGTTAAGTATATAGTTAAAAAAAACAACCCTGTTACAAGAAAAACACCAAACTGAGAATAGCAAAATAAGTGATTCTTTCCCCATTATCACATTTAAATAAAAGAAAAGTTGGCAAATCATACTAGTCGAGACAATTTAACTAAAACAGTTTAGTTAAAATCAAACATTCAAAATATACATTTAAAATAAAAGAAATGAATTTTCCCTCCCAATTTCCCCTGTCTATAATGAACACTGTCAGTAGGATAACTAGATAGTAAGTATGAAAAATCGGGACGGGGGTGGGGAGTATAAGGCACCTACATAAGACAAAACCCAGAATATCGGAACTGTCCCTATAAAATTGGGACATCTGGTCACCCTAACTGTCAGGACTTCCCTGTTGGAGAGTTAATAATATCACTGACTGTTGCAAAATGCTTCAGAGTTAGGGAAAACAGCCTGCTTTCCACTCCTAGGCTCAACTTTTCCCAACTGACACAGGGCACATGGTCTTCTGTAAAGCAGCTGATTATTTGCCCTTGTGTAGTTCTGAGTCCTGCTACAGGCAGGGCCGGCTCCAGGCACCAGCCGAGCAAGCTCGTGCTTGGGGCGGCAGATTCTAAGGGGAGGCTTCCCTCCAATCCTTTTTTTTTTTTTTGCTTCGCCTCTCCGGCTGCCCCGCAGGTGGTTGGTTTTTTTTTTGGTTCGCCGCTCCAGCCGCCCTGTAGGGGGCGGCGGCGCGGAGGAGGGGAGCACCCTGCTGGGAGCGGGCTGCGCACTCCGTCTGCCCCAGCCAGTGCCAGGTCTGCAGCAAGCCCGGCAGGGCAGCCCGCGTCCTTCCCTCCCCGCCATCCGGAGCGGTGCGGAGCCCTCCCGGCAGGCAGCGCAGCGGGAGGGGCGCCCTGGCTGAAGGAAGCCCTGGCCGCCCCCCTTCTCTCTCTCCACCCCGCTCCTGTCCCCCCCCCCCCCCCCGCTAGCCGGGGCGCGCACTCCGCTGCCTGGGGCACGTCTGCAGCGCAGGGAGTCCCCCTGCACCCTGGCTCCGGCCACCCCACAGGTTTGGTTTTTTAGGGGTTTTTTTTCGCTTGGGGCGGCAAAAAAGCCAGAGCCGGCCCTGGCTACAGGGAACCGACTGAGCATACCCAGAACTACCACACCGAATTCCAGAAACTTCTGAGTGTGGAAAGCTAATTGTGCATCTGCCTAGCAACAATGACCCAGACACAACTCATTCCTACCCACCTCGCAATAGATTCAGCGGTGCTGCTAGAACTAGCGGTGCTGGGGGTGCTGCTACACCCTGGCTTAAAGTAGTAATAACAAACACCAAATACATGGTTTCTATGGTTTCCATCATCAGACCCCCCACCTATAAAAATTGTTCCAGTACCCCAAAACGATCTCTTAAAGAGATATCCCCCTATTAGGCACGTGGGTTACATGCCATGATTGTGATGGCAGTGCAGCAGCAGTATACATTCAGCACTTGGAGGACTTGTTAATAGGAAGGTCTTTTTTAATTATATGATATCTGATGGTGTCACTGACACTGGCCCATGTTGGGGAGATACACATTCATAATACCCCAGGAAGAACCACAGGGCCTATTGGACCTCTTTGAGTACTTTCCACCACAATAAAAGGCCTGTGGGACTATGTCTCAGAGCCCAGGTCAACTGACTCAGGCTCAATGGGGCTCAGGCCGTGGGGATAAAAATAGCAGCATAAACATTTGGGCTGGGGCTGGAGTCAGGACTCTGAGATACTCCCCCCAAATTGTGTCTCAGTGCCCAGGATCCCACCTGAACCCAAACATTTACACTGTTATTTCTAGCCCCCCAGCTTGAGCCCCATGACCCTGAGCTGATTGACTCAGGCTCTGAAACTCAGTGCTGCAGTGTAGTCATACCCTTTGAAAAATAATGCTTCCCAAACCGGAGCAACAGAATCTCCCTAAATGCGGGGGGGCCACCAGCACCTGAACGATGGTCCCACGCCACCCCTTCTCCCCAAGCCCCCGTTCCCACACCGCCTCTTCCCCAAAGACTGCACCTCCTACTCGTTCCTCTCCGCCCCTTCCCCCCATCACTCACCCTTATGGCCAGTATAAAGTGATGGGGACATAGTCCCCTGGCCTTGGGCCCCTGTTCTCATGGCACACATGAGAGCACCTCCCTTCCCTGGGTCCAGCCAGCTCTGCCATGTCCCCACCTCATTACTGCATCTGGGGATAACACGAGGACGCAGCCCCCTTGTGCAAAAGGGAATGCAGAGTGTCTCTCTGTACCTGATTCCTGTAGGAGGAAATCTTAATAGTGTGGCTTGAAACAGTAATATTTAAAACAGGAGTTGAAAGTGATGGAGCGATGCCAAGGTACACCAGCTGAGAATCTGGCCGTAGAGGACCCACAACTGGAAGCCAGGCTCCACTTACGGCAATGAGAGCTTTATCACATCTAAGACTCAGCCGGATTCTTTGTGGTTAATTGTTAACGTTAAAAAAGAAGAGTGGAGAAACAGAAAAAGAAAAAATGGGGAGAATCTGAAATTTTGAAATTCTGATTTCAAAAAGTGAACTGAATTGAAGAATTTGAATTTTATTTTAAAATTTCCCATTAAAAAGAAACATAATAAAAAATGACATTTTCTTGCCAAAAAAACTTCCAATGAAATCCTGTATTTTGGCAGAACATTTTTTTGGTAAAAAAAAAATATATTTCTATTAATTAGCCAGTGCATTTGCATGTCTACATTTTACTACATCTATTATGAAAAGAATTCAAAAGCAAAACCAGATCAATAGCTCAAACGGTAAAATATTAAGGCCGCCAGTGTTACTACCTCTTATGATTTTACTGCAAGTCTTGGGATATTTGATGTGTTTCTTGGAGCCACAGTTCCTGGACTCATGTAAGAATCACAGGTGTCGTTTAAAAAAAGAAGTCAGCTTCTAGCCCTTTTGGTTGTGGAGAAAACCTTTAAAAAGTCACTCTAATGTAACCTAAAGGCTTAGAAAACAGAAGGCACATGAAATGAGACCAAACTATTATATTTTTAAACAACTCATTATTTTTAAGCCAATCTCATGATTTTTTTAAGGGCTGACTCATGATTTTTGAATGCTCAGAGTTGGTAATACTGGATCTCAGAGAAAAGGAATTATAATCTTGGGCCTGATCCTGTGCCCAATGAAACCGAGGGGAACTTTGTTGCTGACTTCAAAGGGAATAGAATTGGCCCCTTGGTTAGCTATGGAGAGAATTTTCGAAAAGGACTACTTATGGACTGTACATCGGTTAAACAAGAAGAAGACCAGTAACCTGATTCCAATCTGCACCACTTAAAAGTTGTGTGTTTTTCAAACCGAGCCTTAAGATTTTATTCCATCTACTTATAAATGGCCACTTCATATTTCATTTGCATCAATGCATCTCAAAGGCCTTTACAGACATTCTTACAACACCAGTGTGAAGTAGATGTGCACAATATTTTTACATTCCTTCTTACAGACTCTCCACTGCCTTGCACCTTTTAAAGTAATTTAAATTGTGCATAGTGCACCAAATTTACTGGGCCAGAGGGGGCAAAGCAGAATTAAAATTAATTTAGTGGAGATCTCCTTCTGCCTAGGGGAATTCTTCACTAGCGTAGTGATAACTTAGTAGCTCCTATGCTCTATCCCTCCCACAAATCCATCCAGGTGTGTCTATACCTCTGCAATGGAAGAAAACACAAAATCATTATTGATGATGATATTTGCTGATGACACAAAGATTGGGGTATTGGTGAATAATGAAGAGGAAAGGACACTGCTACAGAACAATCTGGATTGCTTGGTAAACTAGGCACAAGTGAACAATATGCAATTAAGTACAGCAAAATGTAAAATCGTACATCTAGGAACAAAGAATGCAGGCCACACCTACAGGATGGGGGAAGTAGTGATTCTGAAAAAAAAAACTTGGAGGTCATGGTGGATAATCAGTTGAACATGAGCTCCCAGTACAATGCTGTGGCCAAAAGGGCTCATGTGATCCATACATTGTAAATGGGGGAATATCGAGTAGGGGTAGAGAAGTGATATTACCTCTGTATCTGGCACTGGTTCTACAGCTACTGGAATCCTGTGTCCAGTTCCAGTGTCCACAATTCAAGAAGGATGTTGAAAAATTGGAGAGGGTTTAGAGAAGAGTCCTGAGAATGATTAAAGGATTGGAAAATGTGCCTTATAGTAAACGTCTCAAGTAGCTCAATCTATCTAGTTTATTGAAGTGAAGGTTAAGGAGTGACTTGATCATTGTCTATAAGGATCATTGTATACAGGATACAAAGGTATTACAAGATCCAATGGCTGGAAATTGAAGCTAGACAAATTTAAACTAGAAATAAGGTGCAACAGCGAGGGCAATTAACTATTGGAACAATATGCTAAGGAATTCTCCATCACTGGGAATGTTTTCAATCAGGATTGGATGTTCTTCTAAATGATATGCTCTAGTTCAAACAGGAATTAATTATGGGAAGTCCTCTGGCCTGTGCTGTGCAGGAGGTCAGACTAGTTGCTGGCTTTATAATCTCTGAATCTATAAATCTAGAACCCCTTGACTGCTGGAATGGCCCCTTGGACTGTTCTGTGACAGACTGACAATATCCTGGACAAACCTTATGGAGTTAAGATAAAGATTATTGAATTAAGTTAAACCTTATTGAATTAGGTTGAATATCTTTGGGATCGATTGTATTAAAAATGCAAATGTGTATGCATTATGGTGGGATTGTATGTACCTTCTCTAGTAGGGAGGGGGATGTTAATATAATTCCTCCGTTATCAGTCATTCGAACCCACACCCCAGAAAGGAATAAATATATTTGTTCAAGCTGGATGCTCCAGGGACCAACAGACAAAGAAAGGATTTTTGGATAAATAGCCTTCTTTTACTCAGGGCCTTCTTCCTGATGCAGCCAACTAACATGACCTCTGGTCCATGGAGGGTCATAATTCTTAGAGAAGGATTGGAAGGAGTGGGCTTACAGAGGCCCATAAGGGCATAGGCACGGGAACTAGCACTGCAGGGGGTGCTGCAGCACCCCTGGGCTTCCGGCTGCCAGCCCCGCACCTGGGGTCCCGACTGTCGCCCCCCATACCCAGGGCTCTAGCTGCTACCCCGCGTGCCTGGGTCTCGGCTGCTGCCCTGCACACCCAGTGTCCCGGCTGCCGCCCCACACCCAGGGCTCTGCTCCCGAAGTCAGCTCAGGGGGTGGGGGGCAGGAGCACCGCCAGCTTTTCTGCTGCCCTAGGCGGCGGAAGGTTCCGCCCCGAAATGCCATCCCCCACAGAGGCGGCGGAAGGTCCCACCGCTGAAATACCGCCGCGGTCGCCGCCCCCCAAATTGTAGCGCTCTAAGTGACCGCCTAGGTTGCACCGGCCCTGGCGGGGGGCCGAGGTGGACAGGGGTAAAGAGGCTGACTTTCAGCACCCCCACTATTAAAAATGTTCCAGCACCACTGCATAAGATGTGATGAACTTCTAACCACATGGAAACCCTAGCATGGAGTTTTGAAGGACTGCTCCTGACAGACCCTATGTTAGAGTTGGAGTGAGCTTATTAGGAGACATGTAGGTTCTTTTATTGTTTTTAATATGTTACCTTTGAAGTGCTTTTACCTTAAGAATTAAATAGACTTCATAAAAAGATCGGTGTGATAGCTTCTAACTGGTGACAATCACTCTGTTATCAGTCTCCAAAGAGGAAGCAAGCAGGTGTGCTTGGGCAGCCTGTCTGTGCTGGGAATAACACAGTGAAGGCAGGGAGCTGTGCAGCCTGGAAATACCAGTCAGAAAGGAGTGAGGCCTTGGCTACACTTGTGAGTTACAGCGCTGTAAAGGCTCCCCCAGCGCTGTAACTCACTCCCCGTCCACACTGGTAAGGCATTTGCAGCGCTGTATCTCCGTGGTTGCAGCACTGCACGTACTCCACCTCTCCGAGAGGAATAGCGAGTATTGCGCTGCCGCTGCAGCGCTGCGGCGCCAGTGTGGCCACCCAATGCGCTGTGAATGGCCTCCAGAATTATTCGGCAGTATCCCACAATGCCTGTTCTAGCCACTCTGGTCATCAGTTCAAACTCTACTGCCCTGGCCTCAGGTAACCAACCATGTGACCCACCCTTTACATTCCCCGGGAATTTTAAAAATCCCCTTCCTGTTTGCTCAGCCCGGCATGGTGTGGAGTGCTATCAGCGAATCTTTCCAGGTGACCATGCCTCCACGCGGGAGGGAAACTTTTCGGGAAGGAATTTTTTCGGTGCGGGCTCTTTGGGAGAGGAGGGTTAGGCATGCATGCCTAGATGCGGAATAGTGCATCGATGTGGTTTATCACATCGCGGTAATCGGCCTCGGTAATCTCCTCGAATGTCTCATCCAGAACGTGTGCAATGCGCTTGCGCAGGTTTATCGGGAGAGCCACCGTGGTCCTTGTCCCAGCCAGGCTAACGTGTCTGAGCCACTGTGCCGTGAGGGGCGGGGGGACCATTGCTGCACACAGACAAGCTGCATATGGGCCAGGGCGGAAGCCACATTGCAGTAGAAGACCCTCCCTTGCTTCCCAGGTCACCCTCAGCAGCGAGATATGTCCAGGACGAACTCCTGTGGAAAATGTTGGGACAGTGTTCAGTGTAGGTGCCCCCTGAAGCTGTTGGCTCTCCCCAAGGCACAGAAACCCAGAGGACAGTGCAGCCCTGAAACAATCAGTCCCCCTTACTCACCATTTTGAGGCTCCCGTGGGATATGTGTGCTCTGTTTCGGACGGGAAAATTATGTTATTGTGTAGACCCTGTGTGTTTTCTATTCCTTAAGTGCGGGGGGAATCATTACTCTGTCTGGTATAAACAATGCTGCCTCTGTTAAATGTTGCATTTTGCCTATACAGCTGCATCAACCTTGAGACCTCAGCCGTCCCTTTTATCGCCTGCTAAGAGACTGCAAAGACTCAGGAAGAGACCGCGAAAAAGCAAAGAAGACATGATGCAAGAAGTGATGCGGCAATCTATTAAAGAGAATGAGAAAGCACAGAACTGGAGGGAGAGAGAAAGCAGGATCTGCCAGGAAAATGCAGCGCACCGGTGGCAAAGCACCGCGCACCAGCAGCAAAGCACTGATAGGCTCATAAGCATCTTGGAGCGCCAAGCAGACGCTATCCAGGAGCTGGTAGCCATGCAGAAAGAGGAGCAGTACCGCAAACGCAAACGCCACCCCCCCTACAGCCCTTGTCCCAAAACTCTTTCCGTTGTGCCCCACTGTCACCTCCAACCCACTTTCCCCAACTTCCGTGTTCTTCATGCCACCCGCTGCCTCCAGCACCAGTATTTTCACCACCCAGCCCTGAAAACCACAACCCTTACCCTCTGCACTCAACCCCCATCACCATGCAGTATAGCTGTCCTGAAGTGCAGCACTCACTGCACAGCACACCAGACAGGACATACGCGAATCTGTGATTGTACCGTTCCCCACTCCACCCCCTTGTTTCTTTTCAATAAATAATTTTTTTTTCTTTTCAATAAATGGAGTTTTTGGCTTTGAAAACATTCTTTATTATTGCATAAAGTAAAAGACTCCTTAGCCCAGGAAATAAACAGGCACTGCAAGTCTGCGTAAAGATTAGAACTACTGCACTTCACTCCCGTGCAGGGCACCAGATATCACGGCTGGTTTTCAGCCTCAAATTGCTCCCTCAAGGCATCCCTAATCCTTGCAGCCCCGCGCTGGGCCCCTGTAATAGCCCTGCTCTCTGGCTGTTTAAATTCAGCCTCCAGGTGTTGAACCTCAGAGGTCCATGCCTGAGTGAAGCTTTCACCCTTCCCTTCACAAATATTATGGAGGGCACAGCACGCGGATATAACCGCGGGGATGCTGTTTTCGGCCAAGTCCAGCTTCCCATACAGAGATCGCCAGCGGGCCTTTAAACGGCCAAAGGCACACTCCACAGTCATTCGGCACCGGCTTAGCCTGTAGTTGAACCGTTCCTTGCTGCTGTCAAGGCTCCCTGTGTAGGGTTTCATGAGCCATGGCATTAACGGGTAAGCGGAATCTCCAAGGATCACAATGGGCATTTCAACTCCCCCTACTGTGATCTTCTGCTCTGGGAAAAAAGTCCCGGCCTGCATCTTCCTGAACAGCCAAGTGTTCCGAAAGATGCGTGCGTCACGCACCTTTCCGGGCCAGCCTGTGTTAATGTCAATGAAACGCCCACGGTGATCCACAAGCGCCTGGAGAACCATAGAGAAATACCCCTTCCGATTAACGTACTCGGATCCTAGGTGGGGTGGTGCCAGAATAGGAATGTGCGTCCCATCTATCACCCCTCCACAGTTAGGGAACCCCATTTGTGCAAAGCCATCCACTATTTCCTGCACGTTACCCAGAGTCACGGTTCTTCTGAGTAGGATGCGATTAATGGCCTTGCAAACTTGCATCAACACGATTCCAACGGTCGACTTTCCCACCCCAAACTGGTTTGCGATCGACCGGTAGCTGTCTGGAGTTGCCAGCTTCCAGACTGCAATAGCCACCCGCTTCTCCACTGGCAGGGCAGCTCTCAATCTCGTGTCCTTGCGCCGCAGGGTGGGGGCAAGCTCCTCACACAGTCCCATGAAAGTGGCTTTTCTCATCCGAAAGTTCTGCAGCCACTGCTCGTCATCCCAGACTTCCATGACGATGTGATCCCACCACTCGGTGCTTGTTTCCCGAGCCCAAAAGCGGCATTCCACCGTGCTGAGCATGTCCGTGAATGCCACAAGCAATTTCGTGTCGTACGCGTTACGCGGCTCGATAGCATCGTCGGACTCCTCACTCTCACTGTCACTTTGGATCTTAAGGAATAGTTCGACAGCCAAACGTGACGTGCTGGCGAGACTCGTCAGCATATGCCTCAGCAGTTCGGGCTCCATTTCCCACAGACAGATCGCGCTGCACAGAAACCGTTGAAAGATGGCGCCAAAGGTGGACGGAAACAAAGGGATTTCTGGGATGTGAAGCGATGCATCACGGGGCATTGGGACAGGACCCAGAATCCCCCGCACCCACGCCCCCTTCCCACAACCCACGGCGCCAGAATGGGAAAAGGTGCTCTGTGGGATAGCTGCCCATAATGCACCGCTCCCAATAGCGCTGCAATTGCCGCAAATGTGGCCACGACAGTGCGCTGGGCAGCTGTCAGTGTGGACAGACTGCAGCGCTTTCCCTACTCAGCTGCACGAAGTCAGGTTTAACTCACAGCGCTGTACATCTGCAAGTGTAGCCAAGGATGCAGGGTCTCCACCCAGAAAGGAAACAGCTGGGGAGCTGGAAGCCCTGACCTCTGAGGCCTTGGCTACACTTGCAAGTTACAGCGCTGTAAAGCCTCCCCCAGCGCTGTAACTAACTCCCCGTCCACACTGGCAGGGCCCTTACAGCGCTGTATCTCCCTGGGTACACCGCTGCAGGTACTCCACATCTCTGAGAGGAATAACAGCTGCAGCAGAGTGGCTACGACTC